>NW_021604736.1:4161578-4173896 GCF_004785775.1 Grammomys surdaster | reverse complement strand
CTCCCTCCCTCCCTCCCTCCCTCCATCCCTCCCTCCCTCCTTCCTTCTTTCCCTCCCCTCTCTCCTTCCCCACTTTCCTTCCTTCTTCTCTCCCTTCTTCCCTCCCTACTTTCCTCCCTTTCTTCCTTCTGCAATCTATCCTCCTTTCCAGATGAGTTGATGCTAAAGTAAATAGTGTGTTTATGGTTATTGGCTTGTGGGTAGTATAAGAAAAAGCCCAACAAAACTGGGTGTCTCTGTCATCTGAGCATCTTAGTCTTCTGGACTCACATCCTACTTCAAGGTAGGTGATCTCAGCCTGTGTCCTCCCCTAAGATGAGGATGGTGGTAATAATATGAACTGTATGCTGTTCTCATGGGACTGGGAAATAAAGTGCATGTATCCCGAGAAGAACTTAGTAAACAGTCTGTTAGCCCCTTATATTACTACTTCTCTAGCTACTGAAGCCACGGGTGCACCTTGGGTCCTTACTACAGGCTTGTATCAGTCTCCACACCATCCTACACATGAAAGCTCTGTCAATTGACACTCTGCAAGAATCAAGGAAGACCACAAAAGCTGCTTCTTTATACCTAGTCCATGGCAGGCTGTGACTGGCATTCTGTCAGTCCTGGTGGTCTGACTGACGGGGTGTTTAAACATCATTTTAATTTTATCCTAGAACTTTTTATTTCTCCTTAGCTTCTCTTGTCCCAGTGGTCAGTACAGTATTAAGCAACAAACACAAACTTTGTGGCCATTTGACAGCTGAAAGACCATACAAAGGGACCAATATACTTTAGATTTTGGTTTCTTGGTACAGTCATTCTGTGAAGTGATACACAAGCACTGGCCCCTCATCTCCTACAACCACTGCAGGTATCTTCTGATGTCTACATCCAGGAGGGAGTCGAAAAGGCAGACTATTGGTTTTTTGGCTTGTTGCTTTACTCTCTTACAATCCAACCAGTCTGCTTTTGGTGGTGAGAAAAAAAATTCAAGCCCAAGGGCTTAATTTTTAGACAGAACAAATATGCGTCTTTGTGGACCTTTCAAGTTCTGTGGCAGCCACGAAGGTGATATTCACAGAATGCTTTAGGCTGGATTTATAATTTCTTGGCAGAGAAAGCAGAAGTCTGGTCAGAGAGGAACCAGTCCAATCTAAAAGGAACCCCAAAGGCTACCGAGTGTTTAGGTTTGACAGGCCTTGGAACATGGCACCCATTAATATTCCCGATGACTAGAAAATGACCCAAAGATTGCTTTTCTCCATTTTCAACTGCTTTGAAATAATGTAAAGATCAAATTGCATTTATAACCATGTCGGTGAAAATTACACGCTTGTAAGTTATTGGAACTTTTCCTGCTATACACCCCACCTATACTGTTCATTTCCTTCTTTGAAAACGTTCCCAGAGCACTGAGCTCTCGTCGTAGCCTGGACACAGACAGATTGCCTGGGTTTGTGTTTTGTTTGTTTGTTTGTTTGTTTTACTGACTCTATTTCAGTTTGCCAGGGGAACAGAGAGTGCAGTTGATACCCCAGTGCCAGGCTTTACAAGCAGTGGGAATGGGAGCAAATGAGCCACTTACTGTTCCCAAGTCTCCATGCCCTGATCTTTAAGGTGTTCTATATGAAGCAAGCTAGACACTAGACCACTGGTTCTCAACCTGGGGGTCACAACCCCATTGGGAGTCCAAATGACCCTTTCACAGAGGTTGTCTAAGACCATCAAAACCCACAGATATTTACATTATAACTCCTAACAGTAGCAAAGTTCCAGTTATGAAGTAGCCATGAAATAATTTTATGGTTGGGGGTTAGCACAACATGAAGAACTGTATTAACGGGTTGCAGCATTAGGAAGGTTGAGAGCACTGTGCTAGATAGAGGATGCGTCAGGAAAATAGAAGGCTCTCTGATGCTTTCGTCTTGGTTCCACTCCCCGTGTGAGACAACCTGAACCCATAGTTAGATGCGTGTGTTTCTAGACTGGGCTGTCCACCATGGAGGCTGACAATGGCACACGTGACTGCAGCACTGTGGGTGAAAATTTCCCACTGGATTTGGAAGGCATTTTTATACTAAGATACAAAAGAAAACAATAGTAAGTATCTGATTCACGGTTTTGTGTTGATTCTGTGTAGAAACAATGCTGTGACAAGTCAGACGAAATCCAATAGATCTTTAAAATTAGTTTACTTTTCTTATAAATCACATATTTACTTAGCTTGACAGCAGATTTTGCATCTCAGGACAGCCTGTAACTTGCTATATAGCCCAGACTGTTCTTAAACTCTCAGTCTGGCTGCCTCAGCCTCTCAAATGCTGAGATTACAGGCAAAGGGTACAACAATTTGTGTGGCATGTGTGTATGTGTGTGTGAGTGTGTGTATGTGGGTGGTATATGTGTATGTGGTGTGTGTGTGTGTGTGTGTGTATGTGGTATGTGTGTATGTATATGGTGTGTGTGTGGTATGTCTGTGGTGTGTTTGTGTATGTGTCTATGTGTGGTGTGTGTATGTATGTGGTGTGGTATGGTATGTGTGTGGTACGTATGTATCTGTGTGGTATGTCTACGTATTTGCATGTGTGTGCCTGTCTTGGGAGGTGACTGCGTTTGTGCTCATGTGCACATAGAAGAGGCTGCTCTGGTGTCTCTCTCAGTTACTCTCCCCTTGGTGTTTGATACAGGGTCTCCTAAACTTGAAGCTAGACTGACCACCCAGCAAGATTCTTCAGTCTGTCTGCTTCTGTCTCCCCAAAGATGGGATTACAGATGCAATTGTGCTGAGATCCAAACTCAGGTTGAGTTTGTGTAGCAAACACTTAATTGGCTGAGCCATCTTCCCGGCCCCTCTTTTTAGTTTTAATTTAAAACATGCAAATGATTCATATTAACAGAATAAGTGTAGAATGGTGTTGTAAACTTTTCTCTATGAATGTAAAACTCCACATAGGTGCACAAACACATATATGATCGTGGTTTTGAAAAACAATCTGTAGGTGTGCCTGCCACTTGATTTCTGTGCTTAGCTGTGCTGTGTGGAAATACTTTGTTAATGCACTCAGGGCTGCTTCATTGAAAACACAGTAATAAAGATACAAGACTATTTAAATCTCTGTAGATGTAGGTTGGAGTATTTCTGAAGTTTTCTTTTTGTTTCATGAGCAAAGTCATAGGATATGTAAGGCTCTGCACAATTCTGTTTAACAGTTCACTAGCATTTCACAGTGAAATTACTCAATTAGCAAATAAAATACTTTAAACCTTGAGAGATTAGACTGAATCTTTAACATTTTGGGGACATGGACCCTCTTGAAATTCTGAAGAAGACTATGGCCATCTTCAGGACAGTGCCATAGGGCAAACACATCCATGGGGTTTTCTGTGTGTGTGTGTGTGTGTGTGTGTGTGTGTGTGTGTGTACTTCATGGTGTCCTGAAAGCAGTTAGGGTCTTTTCCAGTGAAATATGTAATGGTAAAAGTAACATGATTATTGGCTACAAAAGATAGACCAAGTCTCATATAGTGATCACACATGAGCTCATAATCCTCCTTTGTTATTTACAGTGTCTGTTATTATGTGGACATACTGGGATCATCTAGCATCAGGCTCCTCCCCCTTGAAGCAGAGGACTAAATGTTCCCCTCAGGGGCCTGGTACACACACTGCAGATACTGAGTACATACTGCTCTTTTATTGACACTTCAGTCATTTGTTTTCCTTTAGGTACCTGTGGTTTGTTGGACCCTACCCCCAGGAGACAGGATTTCTGTGTGCAGCCTTGACAGTCCTGGAACTCAGTCTGTAGACCAGGCTGGCCTTGAACTCACAGAAATCTACTTATCTAAGCCTCTTGAGTGCTGGGATTAAAGGTGTGCACAACCACACCCATTGCACTTTTGTTTCCTGACAGAGTCAATGGAGCACTGTTAGTGCAAAGCTTGTGGTCTGAGACTGACTTAAAATGTGTAAATGGGGCTAGGGAAAGGCTGAGTGAGTGAAGGCACTCACTCAGGGTTGAGTGTGCCTCTGAATTTAACCCTGAGAATTCACCTGCCCTCCATGTGTATGCCAGGGCACACATGCCCTTACTCCCCAAATAAATAAAATGTATTTAAAATTTAAAAATCACATAGGTGGGCAGAGAGGAATCAAATATATAATTAGAGTTTAAGTGTCTGGAGCCCCTTTTCGTATTACCTATTGTCTTAAAGTAAAGGTTTTAAATAAAAGCCTTAAATAGCATCGAGCTCATACTAGAAGTTCTTTCACATTAGAGTATTTTCAACTAAGTTGCAAAAGGTGTTGTTGGCTCATTGGGTGTCTACTTTTGAAAGCATTGCTTCTAAAGAATAATCATCATTTCTTCGTTTGCATCCCTGAAGTTGTTCTGGGTGCCAGACCATGGCTCTCCTCTCTCATGTGTTCCCCCTCAGTGGGTGGGCCAGTGCTGGATATGGAAAGCCTATTTTTGCTCTTGGGAACTAGAATGACTTTCTTGGGGTTCTCAAAAGAGAAGAAAGTGAAATTTTATGCAAGAAATATCCACTGGCCTGAAAACACTAATATGAACATTCACGGAGTGCTTACAATAGGCCAGGCGTGAGCATAATGCCAGTGTGTACTTGGTTTGCTTCCTACAACTCTGGAGTACCATTCTTACCATGGAGGGTGGAATCTTCAGATTTCAGATATTGTTACTATGTCTCCCTGTATCATCTGCCCTCTTTCCATGAAAGTGGCCAGGAAGATTGTCACAAGATGCAAATTAGATAGTATCTTTCATGTTTATAACCATTTAGTGGCACCCCGATTTTTAACTGTGTAGGTTCTTGTTCCCTGCCACTTCCCCTTTGGCCCCTCTTTCCTTCTTCACAAAGACATATCTTCTCACAGCTCAGAACCTTCCTGGAGAGTTTTCCCTCTCTGTCTTGGACACCTCTGCCCAGTTCTTTAGTTCTTATTTTGACCTATCCCTGATCTCTTAGGAAGTTCACCTTTTAAACCTTGATACTTATTTTAATTCTTTCCTACTTAACTACTGCCCCAAATATTCCTTGTGAAATAGATCAGAGTGCTCAGCCCTTTCCTTCTCTTCCCCCTCCTGTCCCTCTTCCTCCTCCTCCTCCTCATTATTATTATTACTATTAATTACTATTATTATATTGTTTTGTTTTTTAGAGACAGGGTTTCTCTGTGTAGCCCTGGGTGTCCTGGAACTCACTCTGTAGAGCAGGCTGGCCTCGAACTCACGAAGATCCATCTGCTCCTGCCTCCTGAGCACTAGAATTAAAGGCATGTGCCACCCCAATGTGGCTCCCTTCTTATGTCTAACCACACTTTAAAATGATCTAATTAGTTGTGTGTCTTGCTACTGACCACATCTCTGATGAGAACAGAGACTGGCCACATCTCTATTTTTCTCCGTGTTTATCCTTGGTGTCATAGTCTGTCTGGCATGTGGTGGTTGATAAGTAAATATTGGTTAAAAGGGTGAATGACCTTTAGAATAGTTAGTGTAAATAATAATTATCTTGGTTCTTTTCAACTTTGAAAGCTTACAATGGCAAGTCTTAAGCACTTTACATAACTGGCAATGTTTGTTTAAATGAATACAATCGAATCCCCATTTTCATCTTCTCTTAGTATAATAGAAAACTGCCATAACCCCAGCCCCAAACAATGATGGCTCCAGCCAGTGACAGGTTGGTGTCTCAGAACAGTTCTGAGTTGTAGCTCAACCTGTCAATTGCCCATTTCTCTGGGGCTAACCTCAGCCCACACAGCATTCTTCTCTTGATGTCTGTCTACTGTGTCAGACTTTGCCTGAGGGTAATCGACACTGACAAAAGAGGGCAATGCCATTTCCAGGAGAAAAACTGGAAAAAAACCCAATATGCTTGGTCATGGAAAGATAATTCTTCTGTTTTTGTTTTTAACAGTCTTGTCAGAAATAAAATAACAAAATGCATCTGCCACTCTTCCATTATTCTCCCGGCCTAGGAGAAAATGTCTTTTTATTGAAGTGTGCTTTGGGAGAACCAAAGGGAGTCCTTGCTGTGGACTCTGAAGGAGATGCAGGCACAGTCGGCCCGGGCCTGACTCAGCTTAAGGAAGACTGTAGTTCAGGGACTTCCTAGTGATAAGAGACACATACTAAAAATCCTGCAACAGAAGGGAAGTCCAGGGAATCATAAAGCTGGTAGGGAATAAGGTACTTTACATTAGTTGAGACACATCTTTGGGGGGAATTGGGAACCAGTTACAGTTGGGAGGGAGCTGGGCTCTAATCCTCCCTACAGCAGAATGCTTTATGTGGAAATGGTGTCTCCCAGGCAATCCTTAAGATGAATCATGTTCTCTGAGTTTGAGGCCAGCTGGTCTACACAGAGTTTCAGGTCAGCCAAGGCTACATGAAAAGGCTCTGTTTCAACAAAACAAAACAAAACAAAACAAAACAAAACAAAACAATTCATTTTAAATCTTTTTTTTTTAGGATAATCATAATACCTTCTAGTATGAAATGTTTATTATGAACTCAGTGATATTAACCTCTTTTATTCTGTAGCTGTCTTTCTCAGCAGAACCCAGGGAAAGTTTGTCAGCAACTGCAGCCAACTCTATGTAGTTAGTAATTTGGACATCTAGTATGGATTCAGTATTTATTCATAGATATAATTATACTGGCTTTTCATCATACATTTGGAGAATAGTTCCCCTCCCCAACTCCTCCCAGGTCCTCCCTACCTCACAACCCATCCAGCTTCATGTTCTTTCTCTCTTTCCTTCTCTTAGAGAAAATCAAAACAACAATAAAACAATGAAAAGCACACACAGAAAACCATGGTGTCCATTTTATGTTGTCCACTTACTGCTAAGTACAGGGCTGGCCTGCCCTAAAGTGTGGTTGATGCACCCAGAGTCACTCCATTGGAGAAAACTGGCTTTCTCTCTTCTAGCAAGCATCAATTGCAAATGGCTCCTTGGTTAGGAATGGGACTCTGTACCCACTTCTTGTTGATTTTTTTGTTTGGGGGGGGAGTGGTTCTGGCTTGAACTTTTACAGGTCTGTGTGTGCTGTCAAAGTCATATTTACTTTAGTGTAGATGACTTATTTTTAAGGGAATAGTTGACTATTGCAGAGTGAGTGCCAGCTAGAAGCTCTAGGGGGAGAAACCTGTGAGGCAAATGCCAGGGCCTGGGAAAAGGGCTCAGTGGGTAAGAACACTTGTTATGCAAGCATGAGGACCCACATTTGCTCCCCTGCATTCACATCAAGAGCTGGGCTTGATGGTACTAGCTTAGTTGTAGGCTAAGTCAGATGTCTCAAGGGAATTAATTAGGCAGAGTGATACAGCAAGAAAACTAAAGCCACTGGCCTCAACACACACACACACACACACACAAGTGTACACACACATACACACATACACACATGTATACCAACATACACATATATACACATGCACACCCACATCTACTTACACACAAACATATACACATACATACCCCCACACATACATATACACATGTGTACACATGTACATACACATACACAGACATGCACACATATACCCACATACCCACTCACACCCACAGCCACATACACACACATGTACACAGACATATGCACACACCCCACATGTACACACACATGCACACATGTGAACACATTTACATACACTTACACACATGTACACACATATATCTACACACCCACATCTCCCCACTCAAACCCACACAGACAGACAGACAGACAGACACACACACACACACACACACACGCACACACACACACCAAACATAATAAGAGGCAAATAAAGAGACTGATTGTTGGAATAGGTTAAATGCTATCACAGGCAGGCCTTTTTCTTCCTTCTCCACATTCTCCCTTACTTTCTTTTATAACATGGATGCTGGTGTTGAGGGACAGGGCAAAGAGCAAAGCACACCTAAATGAGACAAAGAGGGTGGGGCAGTGAACAGGTGAATTGGCCATGTGTTTCTTGCTTTTGAGATAGACAGTTTTTGGCAGGCCCAAGGAGTCCCTTTCTAACTGGGTGGTGTTTGGACAGAAATAACAGGATTTCAGTGGACTGACTTGTAGGGTGGTAAAGGGGTTGTATAGAAAGCCAGATAAGGCTTCACAGAACTCAAGTTTCCTTTTGAAGTATTACTAACTCTGTGAACATACTCAGGACTTAATTATATTTTCCTAACAGAGTTCATCTGCACAGAATCTCTTCTTTTTGTGAACCATTTTCTATATTTGTTCCTTAGCAATCCTGTTTAGTTCATGGAGTGTCAGTGAACTAACCCACCATGTCCAGGCCTTTTGGCTTCAGGGAAGCAGGCGATTTCATTATGACCCAACAGTATTTCCTATAGTCCAGCATGGTTCCCAGAGGCATAGGGAGGCCAGCAAGGAAAGAAAATCGGAGTGTGCATGGTAGAGCTGTCATGGAAGACACCACAGCTTCTCTATAGTTAAGCACTTGAACAATGCTGTAGACATTGGCTGTGGGCATCTTGTCCCCAGAAAGAATGGGAAGGAATAAAGTAACAGCAGATGGAGCTGAGACACAAAGAACCCGAGTATAGTACCCAGGGTCTGTTCATCAGCCATGCCATGGAGCTGCCGATCTGAAATTTATTTCCTTCATCTTTCGTTTTCCTTAAGTCTACTTGAGAAAAAATTTTACAAACTACAATAAAAAAGATTTCTCTCACACAGAGCTGATAAACTATGTCAACACAGAGAAATTGTCCCTAGGTAAGTTGATCTCCTAGATATTAACATCTGGCCTAGACAACTTTTCTTCCTTGGTGAATTGTTCGCTTCAGTTCGTTACTTCAGTTAAAGTGGTAAGACCCCTGTTGTTACAGTCTACTAGCAACCAAGTGGCTGTTGAAATGTCTTTAAATCAAAACTACAAAGATTCTTTTCAACTCATTATGTTGATTGCATCCTGTATTTTAAGTATCCAAGAACTTTCATTCCAAAGACTCCTCAAATAGTTTCTGAGCTACAGCTAGAATCCTGAGAAGAGTTACTTCATCCACCTCTAAAATGTGCTCTTGTCAGCTCTCTGGTCTCCTCCAGGGGCCAGAAGAGGTGGTGGTTCTTAGAAAAAAAGTTTTCGAGAAACAAACAACGTAATCAGTCATTCGGTTCTTCTCTCTGTCACCAAGTAAGGGAAACTGCCACAGTGACAGCTGAAGTTGACCCCCTCAGGGTCCCCCCACTACAGTTCCTTTGAGATTGTCATGGGGGTAAACAAACAAAGATGGATGCAGGAAGACAGCAGCTCCAGAAAAATCCTGCTGTCTTCAAGAATGTTAGCAATTTGCCCTCTTCATTTTCTCTCCATGGGCGACTTGGCAAGAGTCAAGGCTGGGCAGCGCTCGCACGCGGTAGGAGTATGTGTTAGCAAAACTCATTTCAGCGTTTGTATAAAATTTCCATCAGTTGCTTGCTGCTTCCAAATATGACACTACCTGGGAAGGCTCTTTTAGGGGTTGTACTTTACATTCCTGCCCTGTTTGCCAGGAAAACAGAGTACTGCCAACTGCTTTGCCTGTCGGGTTCTTTTGATCCACACTTTGACATGGCTAATGAATCTTCAAGTGCCAATAGCAATATCCCATCTTGTTACTATTCTTCAAAGGTAAGAATTTCATTTTCTATTTTATCAGAGTTCCTATGATAAAAATGCCAGTCCCCCTCCCGTTTTTTAAAAAACAAACATTCCTTTTGTTTTTTGTTCGTAAATAGAAAATAGGCAGCTAGAGGGGTCAGACACGAGTGAGGTAGATACTGGAAACACGAAGAAAATGCATGTGGGGAGATAAAATTTAGTTTCTTCTTAGTTTCGTCAATCTTAGACGCAAAAGAGTGTTTGGACTTAGATCCAAGCCTTATTTGTTAAGCTTTCGGGTCATAGCAGATCCGCAGACCTCAACTAAGCATCGCTCATCAAACTAGGCAATGTTGAAAGAGGCTTCCTTCTGCGGTGGTGATGCTAAGATTACGTGAGTCTCACCTCGTTGATGCCATGTTTGCTGTTTTGTGTTGGTTTTTTTGTTGTTGTTGTTTTGGTTTTGGTTTTACTTGCTTGTGATTATTTTTAATATCCTGCACTAGAACTCCTCTTCTGCTTTGGTAACTAACCTTCTGTGTGTTGGTGACTGGCAGGATCTGCTTCAACACTGAGTGGCTGAGCACACAAGCTGTATCACTGTCACTAGTAGCTAGGGGTCTAGGCTTTGTCAGTAGGATGTACCTGACTTGAATTTCAAGTTGGGAATTTTTTGTTTGTTTGTTTGTTTTTGTTTGTTTGTTTTTGTTTTTCGAGACAGGGTTTCTCTGTGCAGTCCTGGCTGTCCTGGAATTCACTCTGTAGACCAGGTTGGCCTCGAACTCAGAAATCCGCCTGTCTCTGCCTTCCAAGTGCTGGGATTAAAGATGTGCACCACCACCACCCAGCTTCAAGTTGGGAATTAATGATAGAAAAAAAAAGTATCAGAGATGCCTTCTTCCCTACTCTAGGTACATTGGCCTCTAGTACAGTAGCAGGTCAAGGGAGGCCTTGTTCACAGTGTGAGCAAGGTCACACATGCAAGCCAGCAGGGCTTTTTTGGAACAATTGTTCCTCATAGGATAGCCTTCAACCAGGTTTTCTAAGCCCCCTAAAACTGTGACGGCCTACCATCTTCAGTTTGTTTGTTTGTTTGTTTCCTGCCTCCTCCTCTAGTAGATTTTACTCTCTACTAAATGTCCTGACAGAGTTGTCCATCATCAAACTGAATCATGGAGAACACGATTTTCAGGTGGAGAGAATAGTGCTCATACACAGAAGAAGCAGAAGCAAGACAGAGGAGAGTAGTCTTCTAGAACCGTGTAGGTCCTCAGAAGCATTGAGACCAGCTTAACTGAACTTTCTAGTCTACCAGCTAACGGACTCCTACATTTGTTTAAACTCATTGGAGATGGTTTCTGTCACTTACAACTAAAAGTTTTGGCAAACAGAGGTGGAAGCAAATGAATATGCCCAGAGTCTCAAATGCTCACCTCTTTGCATCTTTTCCTCCCTATTCTTTGGAAATCATTTAAAATGAGAAATGATTTAAAATGTTAAAAAAAATAAAACTGAAGTAGTTAGTCATATTGGGTAAATGGGTGCCTAAGCCATGTTTTTAGATAATAGTACCAATGACGAAAAGGGACATTTACTAAGAGCTCGCACTTACCTTCTTTACAACATCTTTATTACATTTTAAAGATAATCTTATTGCTGCTTTTCTGGACAGCTTATCCCTTGCACTTTTATGAGAGTTTTAGAAAACTGCCCTTTGATGTTCAAAAATTGGCATGAACCATAAAGCCGTATAAACACCTGTTTGCTTAGCTCAGGAGGCCTGAAAACACCCTGTCACCAAGCACCACCCAGAATCTGCATATATTCATATTTCAAGCATATCCATTAGGGTGTCATCTGCTTTAGAGGAAAACAAATCAAATGGCCTATTGAAGATCAAAATAGTTGGCAAAATATAAGAGGTTTGCTCGAGAGTGAGCCAGCCTGAAGTTTGTTCCTTGTGTAAGATGTCTGGCACACTGTGTGACCTTGGTATCCCCATTTCTCTCATCAAACTGTCTCCTCCACATTTGTATAGTAAGACATCAGAGCAGATGTCTTTTTTATTACCCTCTCTTCTTCAAGGGTTCTTAACATCTGCATTTTATGATTCCTTATCAAGTGAATTTTAAAGGAAAGTTATCGGAGAGTTTGATTTAGATGGCCCTTACAATACCCAGGTCAGACTGGGCCTCAGGGAGTCATGGGAAGAATTTGGTTAGACGAGTTCTCCTAGGAAGACAAGCTGAACCAGGTCTTTAGAGTGAAGTCTCCAGGGATATGGGCATCACTTCACTGATTCTCTGCTCTTGTCTGCAGGAATCAGTGATCTGCTTCCATTCTCTGCCCTTCCCAAGCTGTCTGCCTCTCATTTCTCAGATGTCAGCGTAATTGTGGGCTCCAGAGAGGCTTTATTTGACTACACTTAGCAAAGGTCTTTTTGTCTTCTCCTTTGTGACTCTTGATGTCAGCAGACACATCACAAGTTGCAATCATTTCTGGTGTGTGGTGGTGGTGGTGGTGGTGGTGGTGGTGGTGTGTGTGTGTGTGTGTGTGCACATGTGTGTATGTGACACTCTGGAGTTCTACTAATATCTCTTCCAAGCCCTTTCACCATTTCTAGTCCAGTCAGCTCCCTTTCTCTCTCTCTCTCTCTCTCTCTCTCTCTCTCTCTCTCTCTCTCTCTCCCTC
>NW_021604736.1:4158646-4161478 GCF_004785775.1 Grammomys surdaster | reverse complement strand
CCTCTCTTCCTTTCCTCCTCCTCCTTCTTCTTTAATTTAATAACTTTAATGAAAGTAAAATTCAGGCTTAAGCATGAGACATTTGGAATCTAAGATTAAAAAATAGCCATTTTGCAAAGCAAATAAACATGTTTATAAATAATTAGAAAATCCTTATGCATTATGCTAATTAAGCTAAGAGGCTTCTAATAGCATGTTTGGTCAGAACTGGGTTGATAGACTGATGAGAAGTAGTAAAAATGACTTCAACAGTTGACTATCAATCTGTCTAGGTTTATGTCAAGTTGACACAAGCTAAAGTCATCAGAGAGGAGGGAACCTCAATTGAGAAAAGGCCTTCATAAGATCCAGCTATAAGGTATTTTCTTAATTAGTTATTTATGGGTGAGATCCCAGTCTATTGTGGGTGGTGTCACCCTTGGGCTGTTGTTTCTGGGTTCTATAAGAAAGCAGGTTGAGCAAGGCATGTGGAGCAAGCCAGTAAGGAGCACCCCTGCATGTGCCTCTGTATCAGCTCCTGTCTCCAGGTTCCTGCCCTGTTTGAGTTCCTGTCCTAACTTCCTTGATGATGAACAGTGATGTGGAAGCAGAAGCCAAATAAACTCTTTTCTTCCCATATTGCTTTTGGTCGTGGTGTTTCATTAAAGCAATAGTAACCCTAAGACAAGTATAAAAAGATAATTTTGATCAAAATAATTTATTGCATTTCTAAAATGAGAGCCTAAAATAAAATATTGAGTAGAAGTACACATTTCTTTTAAATGTGTGCATAAAATAACTCAATTGCATTTATAAACAAATTATTCATAGGGATAAATATATGAGTTAATTTATACTAGAATCAGAAGCTGATCATTCTTAAGTAACCGCTAAAGTAAAAATATACAAAATATTTAAGATTGGTCAAGAGATAAGGAGGATAGAATGCAAGTAAAAGTATGTAGGAATCGTGTTTGGAGAACTTCCCAGGACTTTTGGAAAGCACCGTGTGGACTCTCTGTAGCTGTCATAAGAAGTTACTGGCTTAGAACAACAGAATTTTGTCTGCCATTCCTGGAATTCTACAGAATTCTACAAGAGTATCACTGGGCTGAATTCAAGATGGTGGCATGGTGTACCACCTTCTGGGGACTTTAGGGGAGAATTCATTTCCTTGTAGCTTCCAGCTTTGAGGAGCTGTCTGTATTCTTGGGCCCCCTTTCTTCACCTTCAAAATCAGCATGGGTAGGCTGAGTCCTTCACCATCAGATCACTCTGACCACCTCTGCTGTCTGCTTCTTCTACTGTATAAACATAGCTGATTATATCAGGTTTACATGGATAACTCAAGATGATCTTTTCACTTGGGGTCATCTAATTAGTGACCTAAATCAATCTACAATGTTAACATGGATTGTTCACGGGGGACTAAGAGATGAGCGCCTTTGGGGAGCTTCCCATCACAGATACAGACATCAATCTACAGTTTTAAGAGGCTGTATAAACTTCAAGAAGAATAATCACACACCACACAAATACACTAGCTCAAGGACATTACAATCAAAGTTCAGACTAACAAATAGAAAGGAGTGATATTTGATGGACCCAAATAAGAAGATATAGGTTACCTTGAAAGAGTAATGAAAACAGACAACTGCATATTCATTAAAACCACCAATGAAAATCAGAAAGTCTTAGAATAATGTTTTCTGTGCGCAGAAGAAATACTGCTATTAATATGTAGTTAAAAGCTGTCAACAATTACCAGCATAATATTCTCTACTGTGTAAATAAGTGTTTTCATACAAAACAGAAGTTTTGGCTGTCCTGGAACTAGCTCTGTAGACCAGGCTAGCCTCAAACTTAGAAATTCACCTGCCTTTGACTCTTGGAATAAAAGGTGTGTGCCACCACCACTGGGCATATTTTCTTGTTTATACCTTATTTGTATCTTCTTATATTTTGTATATTCTATTCTGTTACTTTAAAAAACTGTTTAGATTAATAAAAAAAAAAACTAGGGAAATACGAAAATGTCTTATATAGCCTCATATAACCACATCTATGGCTAATGCTTTATATCCAGATTGGTAGATTTAATATTAATAAACCAGCGTTTATGAGTTGTTAACTAAAAGTCATACTTTATTCAGACTACATTTGTTTTAAATATTTATCTTATGTGTCTGTGCCCCAAATATATTCACTTGTTCCTTGTTTGTGCTCATTTTCTGTAGTCAGCTCATTTTCTATAGTCAATTCCAGCAATTTTTGGAACGCTTTTCTTTCTAGAGCCTGGTTTGCTTCTAAGGATGACATCACAGATGGGGCATATAACCATACCAGATCTATCACCTTTTGTAGAATTTATCAATCATCTCCCAGAGTTTTACCCCGAGGATTAAGCTTCAGGGCCAGATGACAGCTGGCTTCACTGTATATTCTTATTGCTCATCCTCTGTTCCCCAGTTGATGTACCCACACCCTGACAGCGCTCTTATGTCTTCTAAATAATCAGTGAGGGGACCCAAGTAAGATCACGGGTGTTTGTGTGGACACGCACTAATGTGTCTATGTGTTGTTCTTTATATGTTTCTTAATAGAGCATATATCATCGATCTGTATTGTTCATGGCTATCTCCTAGTGCCTAGTTTACTGTCCAGTTTGCAGAGAGTACTCAGTGTAGGGTTTTGTAACTGATGAATGTCAGTTGCTACTGCTATTAAAATGCAGAATTTTTTTCATTTCACTGAGCTTAGATTATAACAGTCTTCTACAGACACAGACACAGACACAGACACAGACACACACACACACACACACACACACACACACACACACACACACACACA
>NW_021604736.1:4098505-4158636 GCF_004785775.1 Grammomys surdaster | reverse complement strand
ACACACACACACACACACACACACACACACACACACACACACACACAATGACAGATGCTTTCCAAAATGACAATTTGTGGGGCCAAAGAGCCGTGAGACTTGATGGAGCAGGCCTGGTTGATGTGTGTCCAGACCCCTGAACTTTCATCCTGAGATTGGCAAGAGTAGGATCACTCTCCCACTGCCCTGGACCTGTGTGTCCTGATGTTCATAGCCCTTTGCTCCTACCTTTGCCTACCAGAGGAGATCACAAAGCGAGTAGCCAGGTTAAACTTCCTCTCCCCTTATAAGGTCATATCTAGCAGTTGCTGGAATTTCTTTTTATGCAAATGAGGCATTCCCAGTGCCCTGAGCACAGCCAATAATATACACTCACCATGAGACCCCCCCCACCTACCTCCCAAAGGTTTAAGTAGCCTTTGTTCCCCTACTAAAGAAGCTGTCTCACTGAAGCTGTCTCCCAAGATTCTGTATTCAACACCTTGTATTCAGGTTCTCCTGCACCTGAGGTCTCTTTCGTTCCCAGCCATCCTGCCTTGCTTCCCCTCTCCGGATCCACATGTACATGCTGCTATGGGCAGAGAAGCGGAACCTGAAACTAAAAATATTTTTCCCTAAAAGGCTTTGAAGAATAGCATTCCTGTTAAGGTCTTTTAACACAGTTTGATATGCCCAGAGGCTCTTTACAAGGAAAGGATGTCAAAAAGGATTCTCTTAGGAGCAGGACTCTTCTTGTTGGAGGAACTCAGTGCGTTCTACCTGGTGTTGGGCCCCTTCAGAGATCTTCGAAACTGAAACCGCAGCATGGTTAATAGTGGGTGCTTTTAAACGGAAAGTAACTGGACCTTAGACCCAGTGCCCATAGTGTAATGAGATGGATACTTGTATAGAAGGTATGACAATAAAAAAATATCTAATAATAAAAATCAGGAACACGGGTTAGTCCTTGACTATATTGGTTATTTCTGAGAAGTTATGTGCGGTGTGTCGTATGTTAACCCCATACTTAATAAGGAAACGGGAATGTGAAGCCAGTTATGATTACACTTACACCCCACCACTCTTGGCATTGCTCTATACTGACCTTTGTGTCAATGATGATCAAAACTAGCTCATTGGCTAGTTCATTGGCTGAACTCAGTGAAATCTTCAGTTTTAAAAAATTAAGAGGGCTGGAGAGATGGCTCAGTGGTTAAGAGCACTGACTGCTCTTCCAAAGGTCCTGAGTTCAATTCCCAGCAACCACATGGTGGCTCACAACCATCTGTAATGGGATCCGATGCCCTCTTCTGGTGTGTCTGAATACAGTTACGGTGTAACTCACATACATAAAATAAATAAATCTAAAAAAAATTAAGAATGATAAGAAGATATTATTGACAATAAAATGCACCTTTTCTGAGTTGCCTTAAAAAAAAGTTGTAGGTACCTATTAAACATGGGGCAGATGTGTTTTGTGACTCGATGTCAGTGAGACATTTTTCATTGTTCTCCAGAGGTGGAGGGAATAGACTACACCCAGGCCCTGGAAGTGGATCTTTCTTTGGAAGCCAAGGAGAGGATTGAGGTATGGGAGAGGTAGCCAGCTGGCTTTAGAGGACCCTCCAGATCTCTTTTCGATGTTGAATTCCAGAATATAAGAATGGGATGCTGACACAGACCGTGAATGTGTGATTGAGAGTACTAAGGTTTAAACTAGGCCTGAGAGAAATACACAAATGCATGGTAAGTACACAGCTGTGTGTTATGCATACTCTGCACAGGTAAGCTGAGCTTCACCAGGAACCCCCTCGTGTGGGGGTCAAGAGCAGTTCTTCTCAACTTTCCCAATGTTGTGACCCTTTTACTACAGCTAGCTCCTCATGTTGTGATGATTCCTACTCATATAATTATTTTTGTTGCTACTTCATAACTGTAATTTTGCTACTGCTATGAATTATAATATAAATATCTGTGCTTTCTGGTGGTCTTAGGCGCCCTCTGTGATCCCAGGGGGTTGAGACCCACGGATTGAGAACCACTGGTCTAGCACGTGGCGCTGGAGTCAGTGTACATGAGTGGCTTTAGATTTACGTCTTACTTCTCCTGAGCCTCAGGTCTCCTGTTGTGAAAAGCTATTTGCTCTGTGGTTTAAATCATCCCAGGCCCTTGAAAACTGGAAGATTTCGAGATGGTAGTTATTTTTGGTTTTTACCTGAGATGCTTTATATTAAAAGCCTCCTTAAAATTATATGTATAGAGATATTTCTGTTTCTTCTGCATATTCTCTAAAATTGAAAGGAAAAAAACTTTAAATTTGGAATGCTAGAATATTCAGAATGAGAATTTGAAACTTTCCCCCCAAGCCATAGTCGTTGCCAAGGTTTGGTACTGCTCTGATGAGTTTCGTGTCCATGGTAGCTTTTTTATTTTATTTTTGGCTGAGACAGGGTTGGTAGCTGATTTTCCTGACGTTCAGGTTTGGCTTCCTGCCACCTGCCCAGATGACAGGTTTCTGTAGGGAATGGAACATAAATATTTTGCTCTGACTCTGTTTATATTTTGGGGAAGGCAGACTAGTTCTGGCCCAGAGCTTGTCATAACTCCCAATAAAAATATCTCCCCTCCAATTTCCCATCCATGTATATCTGATTTCTTATTGGCTTCCCCCTCTCTCTCTCTCTCCTTGTGTCTGACTCCTCCTTCCCCAACCTCTAGACCTCCCATTCATCCTTCCTGTCTCTTCTATCTCCCTTTTTCTCCTTTTTCTCTACTTACCTAGGCTTGCTTTTTTTATGATTAAAATTCTTAAATTTCTGATCAGGCAGTTCTAGTTAAGACAGAACACACCATTGCCATAGAGATGAGATAGCTAAGGATTAAATCACTCTCTGGAAGCTTCTGAGACACATTAGCATGGAGATATAGGTGCCAGCAGGAAGCGATCAGCAATGGCAAATTGTATATGTGCCACAGGGTTCCAGGAAACCATCCTGTGGTCCTTATTCCCTTGGTTTCCCTGTTCAGTGCCCAAAGGGTTCCAGGAAACTATCCCATAGTCCTGAACCCTGTGGTTTCCCTCCTAAATGCCCAGTGCCTTGGATTCAGACAGATCAGGTTCAAATCCTGGCTCTGCCACTAATTAGTTGCTTTTGGTTTTGTTTTTATCTTTAAAAAACAAATGAGAGATGCTGTAGACCTCCAAGGAATAGTGGAGGGAGTAAAGAAAAAAACATGTTTATTTTGTACATTGCCTGGACTATGGTACATCCTGTATGGGTCCAGTCACTGGCAAGGTAACGATTAACCATAGTGTTCGTCCCCTTTCCAGCGTCTTTCTCTACCCCTCCAACTGTTTCTAAAGCAGTCAGACACTAGTCAACCCTCACCTTGACTAGTTTTGTTCCACTCTCCAGGTCTTGAGATGCGAATAGAAGATAGGAAGGCACCATATCCCTCTTCCAACCTAACTTGTGGACAAACATGGACCTCAGAAAACAAAAATAAAGCCGGGCGGTGGCGGCATGCGCCTTTAACCCCAGCACTCAGGAGGCAGAGGCAGGCGAATCTTTGAGTTTGAGGCCAGCCTGGTCTATAAAGCAAGTTCCAGGATAGCCTGGGCTACACAGAGAAATCTTGTCTTGAACTCTCCCCACCCCCTCCAACTTAACAAAACAAAAATGAGATAATAAAAAAGAAATGTGTTTAATGCAAAAATGTTTCTCTTTCCAATATAAAGGGAACTAAAAAAAAAGGGATGGGAACTTTTTGCTCTGTGGATATGCTGGGGGAAGGCAGCGCTGGCGTCCCCTTTCACCCTCACCGGCTTCTGCCTTCCTTTAAGCACAGAGACAAATGCCTTGGATTTTCTCGATCCACTGGAATTCACTTCAAGGAGACACTTGAGCTTTTGGAAGATCACTGCTGTGCTTCTCTAGAGAGGAGGGAGGGGAACTTTTTTCCTTCCCTGCTCCCTTTCCCTTGTTTATCAAAAGTCCCAAATAAGATTTATCATCACCCCGGCTTTCTCATATCCAGGCAGCTCGTTAATATTTCAGATAAACACCGTTCCTGAACACAGCCCCGCACAGTTCTATTCCTGTTCTGTGCCCAGTGAATCTGTCACATTGCCTTGGTAACCAATTAAAATACTCTGATGTGTATGGCGATATCATTCCTAGCTCTGCAAAAACCAGGGCGACCTGCTCAGAAGACATGCCAGTCACCTGGCATTCTTCTTACAATCTGCTCCATTCTGGTTTCTCTCTGTCTCTGTCTCTCTCTCTCTGTCTCTCTGTCTCTGTCTCTGTCTCTCTCTCTCTCTCTCTCTCTCTCTCTCTCTCTCTCTCTCTCTCTCTCTCTCTCTCTCTCTCTCTCTCTCTCTCCTTTCTGAAATCCTCCAATTACCCTTGAATCCCCTGCAAGCACTTACATGCCATTTCTAGCACACCTGGCCCTAAGTCAAGAAACACCTTTGTCAACCATCAGCAGCTGGTACTGATTTTGGGAGCAAAATGGCTGACTTTCTGGTAGCCTCGGGAAGCCGACAGCCTCCAGGGGAGCTCTCCAGCCTTGAGGCTGGTGAATCTGAGTGTGGTTTCTTACAGAGTGGCAAACATTAGGCATTCAAATAACTATTTAGTGAGCGTTGGTTGCCATGGAAAGACTGCACTAGATACAGAGGGAGATAGGACACTTTCTTTTTTTTTTTTTTTTAATTTTTTATTGGATGTTTTATTTACATTTCATATGTTGTCCCCTTACCCCACCCCCCACCCACCTGGGAACCCCCATCCCCTTACCCCTCCTTCTTCTTCTCTGTGGATGTAACCCCTACCTACCCCCCACTCCCACCTCCCCACCCTCAAAATTCCCACCCCCTGGGGCATCCAGCCTTCATGAGGTCAAGGTTCTCTTCTTCCACCTATGCCCAGCAGGGCCCTCCACTCTTACGTATTCAGCTGAAGCCCTGGATCCCTCCATAAGTGCTCCCAGGCTGGTGGTTTAGACCCTGGGAGCTGTGGTTGGTTGGTAGTTTGCTCTCCTCATGGGGCCACAAACCCTTTCAGCTCCTTCAGTCTTCACTCTAACTCCTTCATTGGGAACCCCATTATCAGTTCAATGGCTAGTTGTGAGCATCTGCCTCTGAATATGTCAGACTCTTGCAGACCTCTGAGGAAACATCTATATCAGGCTCTTATCAGCATGCACTTCCTGACTTCCACATCAGCATCTACCTTTGTTGACTGCACATGGGATGGATACTCAGGTGGAAAGGTCTTCAGACGGCCCCTCCTTCAGTTTCTGTCCCTCACTTTGTCTCCATATTTGCTCCCTTGAGTATTTTGTTGCTCCTTCTAAGAAGGACCGAATCACCCCCACTTGGTCTTCCTTCTTCATGAGCTTCATGTGGCCTGTGAGTTGCATCTCGGGCATTTCAAGGTTCTGGGCTAATATCCAATAATCAGTGAGTGAATACCATGTGTGTTCTTTTGTGATTGGCTTACTTCACTCAGGATGATAATTTCTAGTTCCATCCATTTACCTAGGAACCTCTCGAATTCATTGTTTTTAATAGCTGAGTAATACTCCATTGTGTAAATATACCACATTTTTTGAATCCATTCCTCAGTGATAGGACACTTTCTTACCCATAGAGTTTAAGGTCACTGGAAAAGAGTAGAGTGCAAGCTGGCAGAGTTGGTAGCAACAGGGAACCCTGGGAATCCCAGGAGGCACATAAGACTGACCTGGGGTGTAAGCAGAGGACATGTTTCACAGTGGAATGAAGACCACACGAACCTAACAGTGAGTCTCAGACAGCTACGTGGGGTCAACTTGCTGATTAGGAAAATTGTCACATTTTTGCCCTCCCATCCCTGGTCCTTTGATGGATGTCCTCAGCTTGGGTGATCTGTTTTGAGCTCTATGGGATTATGCTTCATTTCTCCTTCTCCAGGCTAGTATCCTCTTATTAGCTTTTTGGGGAAGGGCTATACCAAATGCTCTAAGCTGTTTAGACTCTTTCTCTTTACTGTGGATGATACCCAAAGGCACATTTTCCAAAGCCAGAAACCTTGGGACCATGGGTCCAGGACTCAATACTTAGCATATATGCCTCAGTGTATTTTGAAGTTTGTAGGCTTAGTTTTGTCTATCAGTGCTTAGATGATTAGTAACCCAGACCATGTACATAAAAAAAAAAAATCTAACTCAATCACTTCTCTGAACTCTCCCACAGCTATTGCAGGGATGCTAAAATTTGATCTGTAATCATATTCTCCTGTAAAAATAATAACACCAGCTGTGCCTGAGGCTACTATATACAATATAGAGATTCCAGCAGCACGCATGTCTGTGACTGCATGTAGATTGAGAGTCTTTGGGCTGGACAGATGGTTTAGAGATTAAGCGCACTGGCTGCTCTTCTAGAGGGCCTGAGTTCAATTCCTAGAACCTATACAGTGGCTCACAACTGTCTGTAGCTCCAGTTCCAGGGGATCTGATTCCCTTCCTTGGCCTATGCAGGCATTGTGTGCATATGGTGCACAGACATACATTGCAGGCAAAATATCCAAACACATAACAAGAAATTAATTTCTTAAAATTAAAAACACATTAAATGAGCATCTGTGGGATGAAGTGCTTTGCCTCAGGAATGGCACTCAAGTGGTACACTCTACATGGATGTTTGGCAGAGTGGACCAGTCCCCTTACCTGTTATCTTAGCATGCTGTGCTACTTTTAGGATTATTAACTCATCACTGTGGTTGGTGTATAAGGCTCTTTGAGGACAAGGGTCATGTCTCATTTGCTTTCGTCTTCACTGAAGCCAAAGAGAAAGGTTATGTGTATAGTACTTACAAGAGCTTACAGTCCATCAGGCCCTGTCTTAGGTAATTCCTAGATTTGTTTTTCTTGATTTATGCACTGAGTGGGACCAGGATTGTCATTTTATTTAATGTGTGGATGCATGGGCGAGTACCTGTGCGTGTGTGTGGAGGCCAGAGGAAACCTCAGGTGGAATCCTTAGGAGGGTCATCTACTTCTTTTAAGACAGGGTTTCTTAGGCTCAGAGATGGCTTAGTGGTTGAGAATACTGGTTGCTTTGCCAAAGGACCTGGATTCAATTCCCAGCACCCACAAGTGTCTGTAACTCCAGTTTCAGAGGATCCAACACCTGACACAGACATACATGCAGGCAAAACACATGAAATAAAAAATTAAAAAATTATCTATCTATCTATCTATCTATCTATCTATCTATCTATCGAGGCAGAAGGGGGTGTGTCTCATGGGCTGGAGCTCACCAATCAGGTCAGTGAGCCCCAGGACTTCTGTCACCTCTGCTTCCTTAGTATACTACCATGTCCAGCATTTTAACATAGATTCTGGGAATTGAACTCGAGTCCTTGTAGCTGCTTTACTGAATGAGACATTCCCACAGCCCCTAGGATGCTACTTACCTCCATGTTCACAGCACAGAAACAGCCATTTAACTGGCAAGTAGGGTAGCATTTTAGCAGGTATATATGGCTACCTGGATGGGTATGCCTTAAGTTAACCTTAGTAAGAGCTAGACCATTGACTGGATACGTTATAAATACTGTCTCACTGAATTCTCCAAATCATCCTGTGAGATATGCCCTGCTATTTCTATTTGCTACCAACAATTCTCAGAGTTGCTAAGTAACTTACCTAGAAGCACACAGCCGGTACCTATCAAACCAGGGCCTCTCTTCAGAGTCACAATACTATCTTTTTGTTTGCTTAGCCTATGGAAAGTCTAATCAGAAGTAGCAGAAAATTTGAAATGCATATTGTAAAATGCTACTAAGACACCTATTCCCTTACTCAGAAACACAGACATACACAGATACAAATGCATAGACACCCATACACACACGCATGCACACACACACACACACACACAGACATTCAGACACACACATACAGACACAGCCATAGACACACAGACACACACAAGCACACACACAGACACACACATGGATGCACATGCACATACAGACACAGACGTCGAGACACACACATACACATACACACACACACAAGAGATGAGGAACCTATGCACTCGCCAGGTGTTGGGGGAGGGAATGACTGAGAAGCTACGGTTCGCAATTCATGTTGAGATGATGAAAAAGTTCTGGAGATAGAGAGTGACTATGGTTACCAAAGATGAAGGCTGTGTGTGCTGCCGATCGATGCGCACAGAAGGGCCTAATGCAGCAGGCTTAACACTATGTATGGTAATGTTAGGATTATGGTGGCAACTGAGTCCCCAGCCATGTGCTTATCCACAGTGATAGTGGAAGTCAGATCAGTTCAGCTTGTAACTCACAGGCAAATTATCTTGGAGCCCATTCCTTTCTGTGACTAACACCAATTAACTCCAATGAAATGTGCCTACCAAGACCCAAGGAGTGTGTGTGGACTCATGGTGTGCAACAAAGGAGGTTAGTTAGCCTTGTGCAGACTGGCAGTTCCTGTCTTCAGGTTAGCGATTTGTGACCCAAGTGATCGTGAACCTGACCTACCATGTTTTTTAACAGAGTGATGTTCATTCATCAGAAAGATATTTAAGGAGGTGACTCATGGCAAGAACATCTCAGGCACCATGTGCTTTGTACCTAATATAGTGCACAGCTCATTCCTTAGATAGCTGAGTAATAGCTTAATTCATGAAGGACTCATTTCTGCACCAAGAGGAGTTAGCCCATGGTTCCATAAAGTCTACCAGAGACATGAACTCATCTATTTATTTATTCTAACTTTCAACAAGCAATTTGGGGTTCCTATCATGGGTTAGGCTGTAGACAAGGGGCTCTGAGGGCAGTATTGAAAGATGAGGTTTATATTCTCTTGGAATCTTGAAAAAAGGCTGAAGAACTGACAAGAGATCTGAGCTGAATTCTGTGAGAGTTCCTGGTGTGGCCTGTCAGGACAAGACTTGTGTGTAGCAGGCACCGAGTACTGTGGCTTCTGAGCTGGGGCTCTGGGGTTGAGTGTCAGCACTACTGCAGACAAAGACCAAGCTGCAGGAAGCTCACACAAGGCACAGTGTCCTGTGCTGTTTTGTTACTCATGTTTTGGGTGTTGTGGCTGGCATTCCTATGCACTGGGTTTACTAGGTGACCTGACCATGTGAAGGAAGATTGGCTCCGCTTTCTGCTGCTTCTCCATTTCCCATCGTGCTTGGCCACCACCTTGGAGCACACCTATCTCATTTAGCTGTATCAGATCCATCAAGTCTCTACTGGTGTGACTGCAAGGCCACATGCTGACATGTAGCCAGTTTGGCATGGCTGTTGGAGTGACTTTATTACGGGGAGGAACTGACATACACCTTCCAAGTGGTATCTAGTCACCCTGATAAGAAGGCAGGACATCCTGCCTCCTCTCCATCTGTTTCCTCCCTTCCAGCTGCTGTTCTAATTCAGCACATCTTTGCCTGCCTTTCTGTGCAGCCCATGTGCAGGTCAGACCCTGCCTTCTCCTCCCTCGACCCCATTCTCTTTCAGTCTTTAGAAACGCCCGTCTTGTACAAAGTTACTTCAGACTGACCAAGCTTCATTCCCCTCAAAATGATCTACCTCATTACTTGACATTCTCATAGTATGTGTGAGTCTATGTCTTCTTTGTCTTGTCTTAATCAACTTCATTGAATTATAGCATACATACAGATTCATCCATTTAAGTATAAAAAGGTGGTGAATTTTGATAGAGTTACATACAATTGCACTAAACATCTTCATCAGCCTCCAAACCATTATAGTTCATAATTCTATATTTTCTGGAGCTTTATATACATAGAATGAGTAATACTGTATTTAGCAACCCCCAGCATTCCTAAAACTGGATGTGTCTTACAATGAGTAGCTAATGTGGCCATGTTTCTTTTTTCTCCTATATGTCATAAGAATATAGACAATGTGTCTTATAATGGATGTCATCTTACAACTAATATCTAATATATACACAGATACACATGCTATACCTGGGTTTGTATTCTTGTATGCTGATAGCTGGGTTTCCAGCCAGTTAAGGTTGGAGACTTAGACCTGTGAAGGTGATATCCTTACTGTGCTGTGTCAGTTACCATAGCTCCTGTGGCTAGAAACCAGTAGGAAGGAAATACTGCAAAGGATGGAGATGGTGGGTTTCAGAGATGCTTAAAACTAATGTCTGTGTTATAACAGAGCATTTGAACTCCGAGGCAGCGCTTCTCAAAGTTTGTCATATCACGAAGGCCCTGAAAAGAATGTGGTACAGTATTGTGGAGATTTGGGGAATGAGTTCATCCTAGTTCCACAAGCTTGCCATGCTGGCTGCTCAGGAGGCTGAGGCAATGGGACAGGAGGCTCAAGGCCCATGTGGACTGGGGGAGGGGTAAACTCAAAACCAGCTGAGCAATTTATCAGGAACTTTCTCTCAAATAAATAAAATAAACAAGAAGGGATAGGACAGAGCTCAGTAACTGAACATTTCCTAGGTGTGGGCAAGGCCCTAGGTTCAATCCTCAGCACGGAACAGGAAGAGGAGTTTGGGAAATGTTTTTTTTTTTTTTATTACAATCTCTCACTTGGAGATTCCCAGTTCATTAGAGGTTAAAGTCTTTTGAAATCTCAGCAGCATTCTGAAAAGAAGTTTATAGTTTTGTGGTTTGGCTTTGGAGCTCTGTGGGACATCCATTAAGGGTTTATAGTACATACATGTAAAAGGCTGGTCTCTGGACTAAGCAAAAATGAAAAGAATGCAAAAGATAGCAGAACCCTGGAATAGGTCAGCTGAGGCCTCTCTTCATGGGCCATAAACTACACAAGTACTTTCTCTCGAAAATCTCTTTATAGTATGATGAGATGTGTGTAGCAATCTTTCGTAAGCAGAAAGGAAAACAACACAAAAATATGCATATGGTAATCTCCAAGGTGGTGTTTCCCTTGTGGATGATAATTGAGGTCAACTAGGGAGAACTTCATGCCCCACCCACCTGCCTTAGAGCTGAGGACTCTCCTGGGGAATGAGCCAGACACCTTTAACCAACCAAAGCAGGCTATGTTCGAAATCCCCTGCAACAGGTATACAGGAGATAAGGACAGAACGTAACAAAATAAAAAGTAATGCAACAAATGAAGATCATCACATTGAAGTTGGACAATCCTAGTCAAACGAAGAATAAAAGAGCCCCAAGAGAAGTTACAGAGTCAGATACCCACTCGTTTATACTTTCAGGAGACTCATAACAGTACTAAAGGGAAAGGCATGCTATATATGCAGAGAGCCTGGTACAGACCCATACATTCTGTGCTTGCTTGAGTCTCTGTGCGTTCATATGAGCATTGCTCAGTTGTTTTAAAGGGCCTTGCTCCTATCAGACTTTTCTATGGCTGATGCTTTATCATTTACTGTTGCTAATGCGTCTTAGCAGCTGTTGGGTTCCAGGCACTTATGCTAAGCTCTCAATGCGCATCATCGTGTTTTAATTTTGTAATGTCCGCATGCTGTATGCACGCCCGCCGTTGTGATATTATCTGTATTTTACAATTCAGAAACTGAGGATTAGAGGTGTTAAGTGACTTGCCCAAAGCTACTCAGCTAACAAATGCTAAATCCCAACACAAAGGCAGAAATCCATGAACACAGTTAGCAATGGAAGGGAGAGAGGTATATAACTGGCAATTGGTGCAATGAGGGCAGCGGACAGCAGTGACCTCAGGACCTCATTCTTTCCCAAAGTTGTTGAGAAATAAATATGAGTGAAGCCAAAGAGTCACCCGTGTCTCTGAATTTCTCAACCACAGCCTCTACATACTTGAATCTTTCCACCTGCTACATATGGTTGTCCCAGGTGTCACCTGACTGCTGTTTTCAGGGACTGGAATGATTTTAGTCTCTGCACACTTAGCAAAACCCACCATCTGTATTACAGCTTAAAACACATCTGAGACCCAGGAAAAGGGGCACAACCACCTTGTGGTTTCTGCCCGACCTCAGCTCCCTCAAGTGCTTTCTGACCTCATTTTTTTTTTGATCCTCAGTTGCTTGCAACAGCAGCTGAGGAAGTTTCTATGACAAAGCCACCTGGTCTGTCCATGGTGACAACAGATGTGTTCTCAATGATTTGGGGTGTGATTGTCACAGTGCTTAACAATGCACGTAGAAAGTCCAGCCTGAGAGACCCAGGTTGGTGACAGTTGTACTGAGGAAGGGGGTGGGGGCAGGGAAAAGAGAAAATGCAAAGTTAATGAAGTGTCAGCATTGCTTGGGAGGTGAACCAGATTCTTGTTTTCTGTGTACGGTTTTAAAATCTTAATTAACTTTTTTGAAGTATTCAGAGAAGTCAAGCATGTGAGCTCTCTCTAACCATCAACCCCACAGGCTCTCTAAGGGGTCTGGAATGGAGTCTCAAAGCCAGCCTGTGCTGAGACATCATATACCTGAATTATGGCCCATAGAGCATTTAGACGAAAACCACACATGGCAGATACTCAGGGTAGCAAGAATCCTTTTGGGGGTGGCACTTAATTCACAAAGGGGTGAGAGACGGTGGGTGGTTTCGAGTAGAAAGTGCTGAGTCATTTCAGTAATGGTCACAGCTAATTTTTATTGAGCCAGTCAATGCACTAAGAGTTAATGGGCATGAATCAGCTCCTTGTATCTCGCAACAACACTCTGAGGTAGGTACTACCATTATCTTCAATTTGCTGATGGAGAATTGAAGGCTCCGAGGTTTAAGTGACTCAGTTAAAGTACACAACTGCCGAAGGAGCAGACTCGGAGCTTGGAGTTTTAATTTCTCAATACCTTTATTTCCTGCCCCGAATTTCCTGAATAATAACTCAGAAATGTTATTAAACTGAGAAGCTCTTTGGCAACTCAAAATCTTTTCCAAGGCTTGTGCAGTTCCTTTGGCTTGGCTGCGTCGTGAGGACGACCCAGAAGCAGAGGGATTTGTACCAGAAGGAGCCCACCAGAGCTCCCAATCTGGGTGGAATAATTGCATGCTATAAAAGCCCATAGCCACTTCTCAAGTTTTCTTTTTACACAATCAGCTTGGGAGGGATTTAGATGTGTAGGCACAATGGGCTAATTTTTCTCTCTCTTGGGCTGGCAGCATGAGGCTCCACCCTGGCATACTTGCTGGCACAACAGGCATCAGGCCTCCTTGAGCCAACAAGAAGGATCCAGATGAGCTTGTTTGGTAGATGAGCCTGGGCGAGCAGAACAGACTTTGGGCTTGTGGGTAGGAAGTTAAATGAACTCCTTCAGAGTGCCAGGCTATCAAGGAGCCCCATGAAAGAGGTGTTTTACAAAATGGTACCCTATGACAACAGATTATTTTCTCTGCTCAGGGGAGTACTTTGACTTGGTTTTACCCCAGGTTCACCATAGACTCATGTTTAATAACAATGCCTGTTCCGCTTTGCTGCAAGGGCTATAACTCCTGTGTTTTTGCAGAATGCCTCAAACGAGTGTCAGGGCACAATAAACAGTCAATAGTGATGTTTACTATGATAACGATCTTCCAATGCCTTTCATCTGAGGCGCTCAGACTGCTTTGCAAGCACTAATTAGTTAGGTGTCAAGGTGGCTCTTTTGTTTTTACAATACATTTCCCCATTTTACAGAATTTTAAATTGAGACCCAGCCAACTTAAGTGGCTTGGCCAAAGTCATACCAAGAGTTAAATTAAAGATAATGATGGTGCTTTGCATTCCCCTGGCAGATGTTGTCCATGGTGATACAGCATGTTGCAAAGATAATTTCACAGTGCCTTAGAGAAGGAGTGGGGGTAGCGAATACTACTGGCTATTGGCTTGGTTGGATAAACGGAGGCAGAGAGTGCAAATAACTCCAGGGGGGATGGGGTGGGGTTGAACGATGTTGCAAATCCAGTCTCAAAGTGATTGAGCTGGAAGGCACAATGGTTTCATACAGGAGGAATAGTTATATTTTTCAAGCAGAAACAAGTTGTGAAATGACACCATATTAACATCCGGGAATGGGCTTGTTCATATCCCAGCAAGAGGCAAAGGGCCGGAGATGAATACTTTACTGAAAGAAAAGAATGAATTGGTGGTGCTCATGGTGAGCTGCCAGCTCCTCTCTTTGAAAAGCATGTTTATTAATTCGGATTCTCTTGGAAAGCATAAGCCCTCAAGGGCTTGAATCTGTATTTCAACCTAATGGCAGGCCTAGGTCCACAACAGCTTGGTGAGTGGCAAAGACACATCACTGTCTCCCTTGTCTCATATTCCAAGTCCCCAAGAAGAGGTCCAAGGACATCCACTATCTTAATGTCTTACATATTATCTGTTCTCAATCTCCCTTGTGGAGGAGCATGCTTGGTGACTCTTGCATGGTTCAACTCCCTGATAACTGTGGAATCACTTTTCTTAGCAACATGCTGGAAAGACGAAAACCTAAACAAAAGTATGCAAATGGTACAGGGGACCCAGTTCCTTCCAGGCAACCTCCCCACAGTGATGACAAGCATCTCCTGAAAGGCAAGACATTCCTAGGGAACGGAAGAGAAGAGGCTTCTAGGGGTTAGGCATTCAAGAGAGATTTGCAAACCCGGAGACAGATAGCTTTTCTCTGTTAACAAGGCATGTTTGAATAAAGTTTGTTCTCCACCCTACCCTGCCTTTGCAAGCCCGTGGATTCTGATTGATTGGGGAGACTTCCAGAGAAGCGAGTGCCCATCCCTTCTCTGGAATGTGTTCACCACACGCACAAGCTCAACAGCAATAAAATCTTCAGTGAAGAAACCGCACCAACTTCCCACTCTCATTTTTGAATCCGTATATACACCACCCTACCACACGTGTCTGAAAGGCACTGTGAACTCCAAGAAACTGAACTTTCAGAAGAAAAGCTTTAGGAAACAGCTGTTAATGCACACCCCAGGCCTCTTCTGTGTGAGGAGAGTGTTGAGGGCCGAACACTAACTCATACCCACTGCAACTCTCCAGAACAGTCTTGGGACCCTGCTGCTAGCACTAAAGCTTGCTGTAGGCAAGGCTTCAAAGAATGCATCATGGATGGCTTAAGTATGCCAATAGTCTAAACCGTAGTGCTGTGTTTATTTTGGTTCAGGGAGTCTGGGGATGACAATGCAAATAATCCAGATGGACTCACAGGACTGTGTTCTCCTCTAGATTTGTGCTCTTGCACAGCAGCCCAGATAATGTCCTTGGGATGTGCTATCAGGAGTAGACAGAGGAGCATAGGAGGCTTTACTTCATAATCTATATGATTTGGTATCTATAGCATAGCCCTTGCCCGGCACACATTTGTGTGTTCTCTTGCTTTGTAGACACACATTGGCGGCGTTCATACACACACGGGTTCTATTATATATCCTAGCCTTTGCCCTTAATCAATTCACTTACATAGACACTTTCCTCCTCTGATTTCATACATCAAATATCTCGAGAGATATGCTTCAAACACACCATGAATGAGCATCATTGTAACAGCACTTTAAGACACGGGATGGGAAGACAGATTTAGACAAATTTCAAGCAACACCTGACATATGAAAACTCTGAAATCTTAAAAGCAACTTTCAGTTTTTCTTTGTTCCTCACCAGAGCGTTCACCATACATTGATCTGGCCCCTGAGCAACACACGAGAAAAAACAAGAGCGATCATCAACAAGCACTGTCCTCATTCGACTCCCTCTGGAAAAGAACTAAAGACAATCTAGCAAGTGTTAAAAGTTCTGAGACCAATTGTCAGATGGATTAGACAGGCTCAGAGTTCCCATTGTGTCTCTGTTAAGTGATCACAGCTCACCCAACTGATTGCTAGGCAATCATCTCCAGCACTCTGGTGGAAGTCTGTCTACATGTGGTTGAAGAAAAATCTGTTTCCTAGCTCTCAGCATACACATAGCCAACCTCCAGAGTGCACATGATATGAGCAAGCAAGATTTCTCTTACCCCATCCATGTGGATTCTGACACTGGGCACCAGACGGAAAGGGCTGGCCTGTAGACTTCTGGGGCTGCTCTTGGCTTTCTTGTTGTCCTGCAAGGTCAGTATTCGAGGCCTTCGAAAGGAGCCTCCTCTCCACGAGCTCTGTCCAGAGCGTACACCATCAAGCAGACGCACCAGCAACAGGTTGGCGGGCAGCGCCTCGATGCTGCAGAACACCAGGGTCCTGCATTCCGGGCACCTCAGCTCCTTGTGGGCCTTGAAAATCCTCTGTAGGCATGGTTTGCAGAAGGTGTGCTGGCAGGGGAGAACTTTGGCTGTGACATCGAGCTTTTCAAAGCACACAGGGCACTCGAGGAGATCAAGTAACGTCAAATCATCCATTTTATTTTAAAACGCCAGTCCCAACCTGGAGAAGCAAGAGCCACATTGTAGGGGCAGCCGAGTCGAGGGGTTACAGCCAGTCTTTTGGGAGCATCAGAACTCCCTGCCTGTTTGAACGAAGGAGGAAAAAAAAGTGCGACTGCCCTGAGAGGTGTGTCCCACCTACATGGAGGCAGTGTCTTGAGAGGCAGCTGCAAGTACTTTGTTCCGGGAGCGTCAAATGACTCATTCTGTGCAGCAGGTTAGAAGACTCAGCTTGTGCCTGCTGCAGGGATCAGAGGGAATTCTGCATAGTGCCTGATTGCTCATTGCCTCTGAGTGGAGAGTCCTAGCAAGGAGAGAAAACTGTCCAGCTGCGTCAGGGGGTTACTTGTCTACCAGAAGAGCTTGAGGAATCCTTTCTTTTGCCTAAAGCGCAGTCAGTCTTAACTCAGACTAAGGCCCTGACGATTTCTGTGAGGATATCTATCTACCTTTCCTTCTCTGCCTCCCTTCACCTCCCCCAGATCGTTTTGTTTCTAAACTCCAGCAGCACAAGCAGAGGAGCTTAGGGAAGTGTTTATCGGCTCCTAGGCTCCTATGCAGATGTAAACTTCTTTCCCTCACAGTGGGGCTTGTTTCACTATTTTGTTCTAGAAATATACAAGACAAATTCCTACTCCCCAATATTGTTTGACCTTAACTCTATCCCCTGTCCCTCTCCATGTTCCCCTCCTTGCCTCCCTGCGTTCCTCCATTCCAGAATAGTTCAGTCAGAGACATTCTTCCTCCTACCAGGTGAGGTCCTGGGGCCTGTTTAGTAGCTTTGACAATTGTCCTGGGTTTCGGCTGAAGCAGAAAGGAATTCAGGCTTGTGGTTACAGCCTACAGAAACCCAGATGAAGCAGCTAGAGTGAACAGGCAGGCCTCAGTGTGTGTGTGTGTGTGTGTGTGTGTGTGTGTGTCTGTGTGTGTGTGTGTGTTCCCAAAACAATCCTGGCTTTAGAAACAGTTTCATTTCGGATGCCTGAAACCAAGTGTCCAGTTTTAAGAGATTCTTCCCCCTCTCCCACAAGTAAGTCACACCCAGGTTCTGGTGACAGCAGACATCACAGGTGGGCTTGGCAGGAGGGTCAGTGTCCCTAGCAATTAGCAGAGCTGAAAAGTCTTGTGCTGAACAAACAAGGCTCCTCGGGGTGGCAGGGTGGGGTGGAGGTGTGGGGGGTTGTCTTCTCCAGAGCTGTCAGCTAGATGGAGAGGTGTGTGAGGTCACTAACCTTGTGCCTATAACTGCAGTTACACTCTGCTTGCTGGGTTCTGGGCTGGGCTGGGGCTTGCTCCTTCTAACTGGCCAGCCTTCTTTCCTCTGAAGGGCTGGGCGGCTGACGGCCAAGCTTTGAAAACTTCCACCAAAGTCCTTCCAGTTTCAAGGGATCACCTTACCCAGCCCTGTTAACACTGTCGCTGCCAGCCACTGCCAGCCTCACTGTGGCTGACCTATCCTTGATGTCACAGCACCTAGGGCCAAGCAGTAAAGAGTTTGTGCACCCAATTTCCTCATTTTTTCTCCTCTACCCAAGCAGCATAAACTTGCTTAGAAACATGCCAAAGTGCTCATACTTATTTTTAAACTTTTATAAGTATTTCCTGAGAAGGTCAAACATATTAATGATAGCTGTGGTGCAAAGATAAGCCAGTCTCTCATAAAATACTGGTCTTAAAAGTAATAATCACTCCTGGTATTTTAAGATGAGAGGGACTTCAGTAATCTTTGGCTCAGTTTCTTCCAGTTAAAAAAAAAAAAAAAGAGTGGGATGAACATGCACATGCTTTGAAAATGGAAGCCCAGGAAGGTCTTTTAAAAAGGCAAAAAACCAGCAACAACAACAACAACAACAACAACAACAACAAAAACAGTAATGGTGGCAGATCGCCTGTTATTTCCTGTAGACATTCCACACCCCTAAATGATTCTAAAGTTCCATTTTTGGTTTATCAATAATGTCTCATGTGAAGTTCATAACAGCAGGGTGGCCCCTGACTGGTTCAGCTACTACTCTAAATACTTTACCTGCATTCACCTGCTTAACCCTTACCTTAACCCCCCAGATGTGGACGCTAAGACAGACCGGAAAGCAGGTCATCTGACAAGTGGCATCAGATGGAAGGCAGGTGGTCTGTGCTCTGCTCGTATAACGACTATGACACAGAGTAAGCAGGCTTTAAGAGAAGAGAGGTTTGAGGGCACCCAACCTCATCTAGAATGGCAGGAAGTCAAGAGAAAATGACCCGGATTGACCAATCAGCATGCCTTGCAGATGAGGCAGCTGTGCCCAGAGAGATCAAGAGATTCTCTCAAGTTGCCTAGTGAGTAAGGATAAAGCTGCAACTAGAAACTGGATCTTCATCACCCTCTTTCTCTTCTAATCCCCTCTTCCTCTTCCTCCTCCTCCTCCTCTTCCTCCTCCTCCTCCTCCTCTTCCTCCTCCTCCTCCTTCTTTCTCTTCTTTCTCTTGTTCCTGTTCCTTCTCCCCTTTTCTTCTTTATCTTTCATCTCTCTTACTCTTTTACTTCTTCCTTCTCCTCTTCTTCCTTTTTCTCCTTTCTCGATTTTTCTTCCTACTCTTCTTCCTCCTCCTCCTCCTTGTGTCTTTTGGCTGTGTGTATGGTCCACATCTGTAATCCTAGTACTGGAAAGCCAGAAGCATGACCTTGAGGCTATCCTGGGCTATATTGTGAGACTCTGTTCCCCACCCTCAAATACAAATCAATTTTTCTATTTTCTTTTTTTTTTAATTTTTTTTAAATTTTTTTTTAAATTTTTCTATTTTCTTTTCCTTCTTTACCCTCTTTTTGTCTATCTACGTAATTAATCTTTTTATCTTTAAACAGAAGAGTAACAACCTTTGGGCATGAGAGGGAAGCAGGGGTTGAACCTAAGACTTCATACTTGCTCCAATGACTCTGTCTCTAGTCTAATTGCCCTGCCTGATAATTCTTTATCATATGGAAGTCACTTAGGCATGGCTTCTTTGAAAATCCTTAGAGGGAATCAGGGAATCTGTGGTGGTTTGTCTTTCAGTGTTTCTCCATGTCAGTTGAAAGAAAGAAGAAAGAAGAAAGAAGAGAGAAGGAAAGAAGAAAGAAGAAAGAAGGAAGAAGGAAGAAGGAAAAAAAGAAAGAGAAAGGAAGAAAGAAAGAAGCGCAGAATGAAGGAGACGTCAGAAAGGAGCAGTATATAACATTTGTAAATGGGTAATACATTAATAACAATAATAGAAATGTTATAGATAACTTAATATATGCCAGATACCAGTGAGAAAACTTTAAGCAAATTACCTCAGTAAGTCTTCCAGCAGCTCTAGGTTGTAGGTGCTGTAACTTTTCCAGTTACAACTTTTGACTTGAACCTGAGGTTTTTTTTTTTTTTAAATGTTACAAACTCCTGTACACACAATGAATCTATTCAAGCATTTTTACTATGTAAGTCCACACATGTCTACATACAAAGTCTACCGTGTAACCATCAGCACTCTGTGGAAACAACCCAAGAAAATAAGAATAAAGGAAACTAGGGGTTTTTTGCACTCCTCTCCTTCTGTGTCACCATCTCACAGCCCCTCTCTGTTTCTTTGTGTGTGGGGGGTGTCAAAAAATTCTATGGAGCCTTCCATTCCTGAGAAAATTCAATCACATCTGCTCTCCTAAGAAGGCAGGCAGGAAAGACCAATGAGTTACCCTTTCCTAGTGCATTTGGCAGTTGGAATTTTAAAGCCAGAATAAGGATGGACTATTTGGACACACTGGAACAGGGCAGAGAAAGTTTACACTAACTGGGGGTTGGGTTTGGTCTCTCAATTCATACCTGTAGGTGGTCCCTAACCACCCACAGAGAGGTTAGTCTCTAGAAGAGCCTTTCTTTTGAAGTGTTGGTGGGGGGAGGGGGTGGATTCAGATGGAGATTTGATTCTGGCTTTCCCAAGCACTACCTTGGCCTCAAATCAGACAAATAGCTTAGTTCCTGAAAAACAAACAAAAAGGTGCATTCTGCATCCTTCCCAGGCTCCAGGCCCCCTGCACCACAATCGATTCATTCGCCCTTTACAAGGCAATTCCAGGCTATAAGCTTGTTTAATGTCTGTGCGGCACTTAGGAGTTTACCCTGCTTGTATTCACATGTTGACTCATGCTAAAAGGAGACTAATCTGATCGTTTGGCTCCCCGGTTCAACATCCTTCCTACTGGCCTTAGGCTGAAATCCAAGTCTTGCTTTTGGCCTGTAAGACTGTGTATGATCTGGCTTATCTGCCTGAGCTTGTGCGAACATATCCCCTCTGTATTCCAGAGGCACTGCCTTTTTTTTCCTTCAACCTTCTTTCTCTCTCTTTGCCCTCTTTGCCTGTTTCACATTCTCTATGACTTTGAGTTTCAATTAAATGCCCCTTCTTCTGGGAAATGGTCTTGATTTCCGTGAGGAGGGAGTTTGTCATCCTATCCTCTTTCATAAAGAGGATAATATAATAATAATCACAGCTGCAACTCAGCCCTGTAATCATCCATTAATGTCTAACACTCCCAAACAGAGCAGAGGGGAACAAAGCACTTACTTGGCCAACTATATGACTTGTACGTAGTTGGCACTCATCACATGTGTACACATGAACTTAAGAGCAGAACAGTGAATGGATGAATGGATGAATACTGTTTTAAATGTGTCATGTTTGGAAATCAGGCATAGTGGCCTATGTTGAAACACTAGATTGTGAGTTCAAGGCCAACTTGAAAGACTATCAAAAAATCATATTTAGGGCACTATGCATCAAACCTGTATTATATCTGACATATCTTTGGAGTCAAATTGAATACCCTGAGCTCCACCTTTTACTTGAATTAAGAATTTTTACCAGATTGAGGTAGATGTCACTTAGCAGTATCTTGCCTCAAGATCTTGCCATATACTTCTTCTTGCCTCCGAATCTAGACGTTGTTTGATGGTACCATGTAGGTCACCTTTGAGAACCTGATCACACTCATAGGAGGACTCTGATCCAGAAGCAGAGTCGTCTTAGGTGGTGGTAGTTTATGGAGAACGTTCTGATCTCTCTTCTCCTTTTCCTGAGATTTCACTAAGTCCTCTCAGCAGAGGGAAGTTCATCTACAGGGGGCACCACATAGAACTACTGCCTCTAACTTCTGCTGCTAAATAAATTATTTTCAAGGAACCAACCTTTCTCTCAGATGAAGAGAGTTTCTTTTAATGTGAAAATCACAAAATAAGTGCACCTGGTTTGGATGTAATTTTGGAATTATAATTTTAGTGGTATGCCATCTAAAACATACTATTTGGTAATATGTGTGTGTGTATCTGTGTGTGCCTATGTGTCTCTGTGTATATGCATCTGTGTGTGTATGTGTCTGTGTGTGTTTGTGTGTCTGTGTGTTTGTGTCTGAGTATGTGTGTGTGTGTGTCTCTCTCTGTGTGTGTCTGTGGATGTGTGTCTCTATGTATGTGCTGCTGTGTGTGTCTCTTTCTGTGTATGTGTGTGTCTATGTATCTCTGTGTAGATACAGTATGCATGTGATGGCACAGGGATGGGGTTCAGAAGACAACTCCTGGGAGTCAGTTCCCTCCTTCCATCAAGTGTTCCAGGGGTTAGATTCAGATGGTCAGGCTGTGGAGCAAGTGCTTGTGCTAAGTGAAGCTATCTCACTGATCCACGTAAATTATTTTTATTTTCTGCTCTTAGTGTTCTTAACCTTAGGATCTCTACCATAAAGTTAATCAATTGTAGCTCATCCATAGAATTCCCATGACCTCTAGCTCTCTGGAGCGAGAGCTATGACATCAAGAAGACCTCTCTTGGCTCTCACTGCATTCTAGTGGAGGCTTGCCCTCCTCACGCTCTTCCTTTAGTATAAATTTGCATATGCATTTATAATATTTAAATAGAAATGTGCTTTTTTCTGATGTTAAATTAGCCCCTGTGATTTGATTTTCCAGCGAGTCCTTGGGAACTTTAGCAACTCTTCAGGAAGTAAAAGGAATGTAGAAAATGGGCATCTTTCTAGCGCTGGATTTAAAAGCAGCCAGAAGGGTGGTCTGGCTGGCTGTTGGGCATCCTGTCTTTCTTTGAAATGAAGTTACCTGAGGAATTTATTTTCTCATCAGGGGATGTTTGCAGGTGAGGAGTGTATTTTCAGGTATTCTGGTGCAATCATTAGTGCAATCATTGGTGCAATCTGCCGTAAAGCCATTTAAGTCTGAGACAAGGATAAAGAGTCATTATTAATGTTCTCAAGAGGACCTGTGGTCCTTAAGTTAATGAGAAGCAATATGAATCCATGCCAAGAGCATGACTGTGGACTCCTACAACCCTGATCTGAGTCCCAGCTCTGCCACTTGCTGTATAGCCCACTTCATTCCTCTCTTCCTTGGATTCTTCATGTATCACATGAGGTTACTGATAGGATACACCTCATGGATTCTTTCCAAGGAGTCTGTTGATGCAGTCAACAAGTGCTTACTAGATGTAGGATTCTTCTCTTCTTCCTCTTTTTCTTCCTTTTCGGTAAGCAGATCTTTTTTTTCACCAAATTCTTTCCATTCTAAACCAAATTAACGCCAAAAAAGAACCTAACAGTATGTGCAACCAACCAGTTCTCTATAGAGCCACCATGGCTCAGAGCTGCACCCCACTCTCATGCCTCTTGTCATAGGAATACACTTTAAGAAAATTAAATCGTTTTTCTGATAAAAACATTTATCTTAAAAGGAAACTTCAAAAATAATTCTGCAAATGATCCAACAAGTTCACTTGGTATATTTGAAGGTGAGAGTAAATGCTTATGTAGTTACGGCGAAAAAGGAAGAAGCTTGAGGTCAAACTATGATGCATAGTGAGTTTGTATCCAGTGTGAGCTACATGTTCCCTAAAAACAACAGGAACAAGCAAAACAAAAACCAAACCAAATCGCCAATAAACCAACTAATCAACAACAACAGCAACAACAACAAAACCAAACAAAACAGGGGTTGGACTTAGTACTTAGGTAAAGTACTTAGCACACAAACATGAGGACCTGAGTTTGACCTTATTACCCATCTGACAAGCCATATGCTTGTAATTCCAGATAGGTGGAGGTGGAAGTAGATCACCAGGGCTCATTGGCCAGCCTACATTGCTACTCAGCAAGTTCCAGATCCCTGGGAGAGACCTTGTCCCAAAGAACAAGGTTGATAGCTCTTGAGAATGGTATGTAAGGTTGACTTCTGTCTCTATATACATGTGCACACATGTACATACACAAACACATGCACACACAGACACATACACATACACAGATATACACACACATACACCCACAGACACACACACACATACAGACACACACACAGACACACAGACACACACACACACACACACACACACACACCCCAAATAGTTTGTCATCAAAGATTTACTACAACATTTGCAAGGAGGAGAGGTAAATCCAAACAGCCTGCCCATACAACTGAAGTAATAATTAAAACAATGAATCCCACAGGCTCTGAAAGTGCAGTTGGCCACCAGCAATCCAGAACATGTACAGTCCTGGCTATAGGAAAGCTTGTGACTGGCACGACACTTCTAAGTGGACTTTGTATCTTTTTTTTTTAATTGTTTCCTTTCTGAGGAACTCAGTAAATACTTTGATTAAAACCACAAACAAGATAAGACCTTAACTTTTATACATGAAGCAGATGTGTGCAAAAGCTGGCAATTTGCCGAGGCTGTGGGGCAAGCACGGGCTTGCAGCCTTGATTACACAGGTAGGGAAACTGCAAAGCTGAGTCACACTGGGTGCTATGATTAGTCTTAGACATACGTCCATCCTGAGTCTGGTCTTCAAGGACAAGTGCAGATTGCATGAAAAACAAGCACTCTCGCTTTAATATTTAACTGAAATTACTTTTCTATTCCTAAATGTAAGTAACATTTGTCAAATCAATTAGACACTTCTGTGGGGCTCCTGAGCGGTGCCAATTATACATTAATTATATGATACTATGTCCTATTTACTTGCTTTCCCCTTAGTTTTTCTCCTACATTGTCTCTACCTCACGGAGCAGGAACAACGTCTGTGCTGATTGCTCTGTGCCTGTTACCAACTGATGTAAAGACCTGTTGAGCCCTGAGGATGGACCGATCGCATTGAACTATTACTACATTCCTAAAGAGAAGGCTTGCTACTGGACATCTGGAGACTCTGGAATACTCAGCTCTACCATCAACGGCTCTGTGTGTTCAGCTTCTAAGCCCCACCTGGAGAAGGTGCAATGAACAACATCCACTTCTCAGGCTTGTCATGAGCAACACGGTTCTCAATAAGTATTGGTAATAAGTATCAATAAGTAGTGGAGCAATAGCTACTATATAGAGAGTGCTCAAATGATATTGGTGACAATGTCTGTACTTTCTATTTGTCCTAGTCACGTTCCTCTGGAGTCAAGTGACCCTAGCCATCTTATTAAATAACAGTAAGACCCGTAGCTAGGGGTGGTGGCATGCACCTACAATACTGGCACTTTGGAGGTAGAAGCAGGGAGATTTGGAGCCCAGGTTTATTCTTGGCTACCTAGGGAATTTAGTGTCACCCTGGACTACATGAGACCCTGTCTAAACAATCATGTATGATATATGGGATGGGAATAATAACACCCTATGGAGCTGTTGTGTACATACATACAAAAGATGCTCATAAAACTCTTCAAAGTGTGTGACACAGGGTGAGTGCTCAGTCAAGGTTACCCATTATCCATATGCCTGGCCTCTTATTATTTATCAGGCTGTATCTAAAGTACAGTTTAAAACTGAGCCCAACTCCTGGCTTTTACCAAAGCTGTTATTCGTATGACCTTTGCATGACTGTCAATCCACAAGGTGGATGCCTAGAGGCTTACATGGTCTTGGGCACTGTAGCATGCTGTAGAAGTTTAAGAGGGGTGCGGTTGGCTGTTTGTTAGATTAAACAATGGTAGTTATCATTATTTTGCCAGATTCTGAGCTAAGAATCATAAACTCTATTTTACAGATGAGAAACTAGAGTCCTAGAGAGGTTATGTGTGCTCCAGCGTCTACAAAGGGAACCTAGGATTCAGAGCAACTATGTCTGTGCTCTGGATCGTCTTCTATCCCATGTAATGGAGCTGTAATATGAAAGCACATGTTATCGCAATCAGTAACATCTGTAGTAGCTTTGATCTCAGACTTTTATTTTGGTTCAGACAATAGAGTTCAGTCCTTGGAACTGTAACAGTAATGTCAGGTTAATTCATAGCAAGAAGAAATGGAAATAAGCCTGGAACACAAAAGGAGAGAATGAAGAAGAAATGGCTGGCTAGGCAAGCACACCTACCATCTCAGCATTTAGCAGGCTGGGGCAGAAGGATGGAGATGCAAAGGCTAACCTGAGCTACCTCAGGAAACCCTGTCTAAGAAAAAAGAGGGATATGCCAGAACAGTAAATAATGGCTAGTTGATACAATACATGTGAATAAAAGTCACTTATTTTTAAATTAAAAATGGAGACTCCTACAGAGGTAAACAGAATTGCCCCATTTTGTTTTTATGTCCCACTTTTGATTATAAATTATTTTTCAGCTTTAAGTCTGAAAAATATTTGTTCTGTTAGGTCTGACTCTTCTATGTGTGGTTTTATCTTTGGGTGGATCAGCTGTGGGTTGCATTAAGAATGTGAATGAAAAAAAAAGAAACAGAAAGGGAAGAACATGACTGCTTCTAGGTATGGTGGAGGAGAAAGTTTATTATAGATATGTGGGAGCACATATATATCGATGGCTATAAATGAAATTTAAATGGAGTCACCATATAATGGGGGAGACAGTGTCTCAATATGAGAAACAACATATGCTACCAAATAAAATCCTTGGTAATGGGAATGGGTTACATCTTTTTGATTCATTTGCCAAAGGGGTCTCATAGATGTCCTCAAATGCTACAAGCTATTGCCAATGCTATTGGTTGCACTTCACAACTGAAGTTGCCAAGGACACCACATACGTGTCCTAAACATGAAGAGAAGACTAGAAGCATCTTACTGACTAGCGTTGGTAGTGCTGAAAGGTACTATACATGCTACAAGTGGGGAAAATAATCATCAATATCATTCAATTATGAACTCTGTAAGCTTCAACAGTGACCTGGATCTGCCCACAGGACATATTCACTGGTGCAATAGTGGCATCAGTGTTATGGAAGTCACCAGCCACTTTCTGGTTAGGCTTGATGGAAACCATACTCGACACTGTTGATGCAATTAATTGCATTGACTTTTGTTAATTGCAGTTAATGCAATTAATGAGGCCAAAACCCTGAGAGTAGATAGGTCATAGGCTTTAGATGAAATTTATTGCTATTATTCTGGTAAATGAGTGTAGCTATCAAACTACTCTTAATGACATATTGCTATGCCCACGTATAATGCATCATTGACCCCTCATCAGAGAAGCTTCTTACAGTAGATGGTAATTACCACAGAGACCCAAAACAGGACAACATGCAGAGAGTGAGAGACTTTGGAGCACTCATTCCTAAATAGGATGTCTGTACCACCCTTTTCCCCTCAAAGTTCAGAGATCTATGTGGAAGAAGGCCAAGATGGATTGTAAGAAGAGGTGGCCAAATCCAAGGAAATAGTGTTTTCCAGACTAGGAATCAAGAATCAGCTACTTTCTGATCAACACATACAATCTGCCAGCCTCTTGATCTTGTACCTCCAGCCTCTAGAACAGCAGGCAAAATACATTTGGTTGCTTATAAGACGACAGTTTGGGAGATCTGTTATAGTAGGCCCAAAAGACTTTAAAGTACTATGCATAGATACGTTCCCTCATTTAATGCTTATCATAGGCTGGGCCAGGTAAGAATTCTGAAGTCAGATCAGGTAGAATAAGCAGCTCTCATTACTCAGTAAGTTACAGAGAAGAAATTGAATCCCATTTAGTCTTTCCCTAAACCCTTAAAGCTTCCCTGGGGCACATTCAGCAAATCCATGTTTCCTTGTCAAAGAAAGACCAGGAAACCAAGGGTGGATGCTTGCGTATCAGCAAATGAGATCACTCTGCTCCAGGGTTGAGCGTCGACCCCTATAGTTCACCCAACACCACAGATTTCTCCTCTTCCCCTACCTTTCAAAAACTACTAGCTTTACCCTGAGTTTGAATCCCCAGTAACCACATAAGAAGCTGGGCACAACAGTACATGCCTGTAATCTCATCACTTGGAAACAGAGACTGGAGGGTCCCTGGAGCTTTTTGGTTAGCCAATCTAGCTAAACCAGGAAATTCCAAGTTCAGAAAGAGATTCTCTCAAAAGACTGGTTTAGGAATGTTGACCTCTGACTTCAAGATAAGTGGAACGGGACCAATGCACATATGAAGTGACAGAGACTGTGACAGCAAGCGTAGGACCTGCACATGTGCATTTATGTGGTTGCTGGGGATCAATACTCAGGTTTCCATGGCAAGCACTTTACAGACCGAGACATCTGGGCCATCTCTTTAGCCTTTTAGAAAAGTTTTGTAAAGACACACAACAGCGATTATAAATTCCAGAGCATATGGCGGCCAGACTGGCTTTGTCAGTAGGCCAGGCAGGAACTGTGAGAACCTTAAGGGCATGCTTCATGGCAAGTGACTGGTGTTTCTCAGTTTCAGCTATCATTGTGAATGAAGTGGCAGATCTTTAGATTTTTCTGAGAATAGCTGGAAACCAGAGAACTTTTCATTTCATGGTTTGCGATAGCCTGTTCATGTCTCTGTCATCTCTGAAGATGGAGCCTCAGAGAAACACCTCAGTTAGGTGAAAACCTTTGGTGTTTATTCAGTGGTAACTAATAGAAATATTTTAAATAATACATTGAATGTGGTCAACTGCGAATAGCTTTGTCTTGAAGGCTCACTTTATATTAGTTTCTAAAATGGGCTTGCCAACAGTCTCTGGAGAATTGTATTGATGGCTAGTATTAGGGGACCATCTTCCACAACCGTGTTAGTCATTTTTTCTCTCTGCTGTGATAAAATATCCTTACAAAAAGCAATTTAAGGGAGAAAGGGCATATTTGGGATCTCAGCGTGAAGGTCTAGTCTGTCATGGTGTCAAGGTCCTGGTGGCAGGATTTGGTCATGCTGCATCCATAGTCAGGAAGCAGAGAACAACAGCTGCTCAAGTTCAGCTTACCTCCTCCAAGTCTTTAAAAACACCTTTTATTTTAGTCTTTGACAGTTTAACATTTGTAAATTTTGTGTCTTCATCATATCCACCCTGTCCCTCTAACCCCTGTCACTACCCCTAGGCACCTCCAACATGTTCTCCCAGCTTCTTGTTCTCCTTCTGACTCTGTCTTGTAATCCACTGAGTCCGATTAGTGCTGCCCCTTACAATGTTGACTGATCTTGGCTTGGTCTTGTTAATCATAGCTGCAGAGAGCTCATGAATATAATGGCCATGCCTTATAAACTGAGCTTTTAGACAGTTACAGCCTGGAACTAATTCCAGAGTTTGGTCTAACCTCATTACTTATCTCAGGCATCTCTAGGTTGGTGAATATCACTGGGCTTATCTGTATAATGAAAATGGGCTCATCTAAATAAGGTTTTGATCTAGGGTTTGGTAACATTGAGATGCCCTGACCCTATTGGGCCATAAGAGTCTAAGGGTGTCATAAGGGTGAAGAACTGGCTTTTCAAGAGTATTGGCTGAAAACAATCACATATTTCTCATCTCTGAGGTTCTATCCTGAGCCCTCAGGAAATTTAAATATTAGGCATATGTGACTTATGTCTATAAGCTACTGTAAATAACAGAGGCAAGAGGATTACTGTGAGGGTAGTGTGAATGACTTAGTGAAACCATCTCAAGCTAGGGTAAAGATAAAAGGGCAGAAGCTGTTAGTTCGGTGGTATAACCCTTGCCTAGAATACACAAGATCAGAGTTCAATCCCTATAGCACAATAAACAAACACAATGAGGTCATCGCCCATCCATTCAGCAATGATGCTGTGAGTACTTACTGCTTGCCTAGCACTGTGGTGGGCCTCAGTGAAGCTCATATCTTTGGAGGTGACACAGAAGTAAGTAGACTACTGTGAACCATGGGAGAAGTGGTGTCATGAGGCTCAGCTTTTGAGAATACTCCAAGGATGTCAAGGGATATGTCCCAAAGAAGTGGCAGTGGGAAATGGGCAAAGTTTTTTTTAAAAATTTAATTTAATTTATTTTTTTATTGGATATTTTCTTTATTTACATTTCAAATGTTATCCCCTTTCCTGGTACACCCCCCCCCAAACTCCCTATCTCATCCCCCCCCCCCCCGCTTCTATAAGGGTGTTTCTCCACTCATCTACCCACTCCCACCTGCCCACCCTGGCATTCCCCTACACTGGGGCATCAAACCCTCACAGGGCCAAGGGCCTCTCCTCCCATTGATGCCCAACAAGGCCATCTTCTGCTACATATGTGGCTGGAGCCGTAGGTCCTTCCATGTGTATCTTTGGTTAGGGAAGAGAGGAAGTTGGTTTGCCTGGGAGGATTTTAGACTGAGAGCCTAAAGTTTGCAGAGGGGTGGAATGTGGAAAGACTGGGATCTTCTGAGCATTGCTTGGGTACTGCCTAACCTGGGCAGAGAGATGTAGGAGCATCAGACATTGGGATTGGAGCATGGCTGGCCATATAGTGCTTCCTAAACCTCTGAGCTCCCTTCCAAAAGCAGCAGAGAACCAATCACAAGTTTTCAACTTGGGAATGACAGATTGCCTTTAGATTTAGCACAATTTGTATATTTATGTATATTCTCAGAGTCTCTACCTTGTATCTCTTTGAATCTATAAATCAGGGAGCAAAAAACTAAATCTGACTTTAAATGAAAATAGCAAAATATTTAACAAATAGAGAGTACATTATGCGGCTGGGAAAGTATAGACAACATACAAACAGATGCCAGTCTTTCTCCTTCAGCTGCCCGCCTTCACAGACATTTTATGACGTGTCACCACACAGAGCTTGCAAATCAACTCAGCCATCGATTTGGATGGTTGCTGGTAATCCCAAGCCAGTTTCGAGGGCGTGTACATGTTCTGTGTGGGGAACTGGCTGAAGGCATCCATAGCATTAAGATAATCCTCATTGAATATTGCTAAGCTTCCAATTGGCAATTCATCTTGCTCCTGGCATCACAACCTACTGAGAGGGCCTTGCTTCCCTGGAAAGGTATTAAAAGAAAGAGACTCAACATGTCCAATTTGGTAAGAACTCGTTTTCCCTGTTTCAGGAGGAGAAAAGGGAAAGCTTGTGTTTTTTGAGAGGGAGGGAGAGTAAGAGCAGTCTGGGGTGTTGGGTGAGCTATAAGAGGTGGACACTCAGCCCTGGAGCAGAGTGATCTCATTTGCTGATGCGTATGCATCCACCCTTGGTTTCCTGGTCTTTCTGCCACAAGGAAACATAGATTTGCTGAGTGTGCACGTGTGCCCGAGGGGAAGCTGTGAGGGGCTTAGAGAAAGACTAAGCAGGATTCAGTTTCTCCTCTGCAGCTTACTGATTTCAGAATGCTTACCTGGCCCAGCCTATGACAAGCTCTAAATGAGAGGACATATCTATGCATGGTCTTTAAATCTTTTGGGACTTCTATAGCAGATCTCCCAGACTGATGTCAACCAAATATATTTTGCCTGCTTTTCTGGAGGCTGGAGGGCCAAGATCAAGATCCCATGTGTGGATCAAAATGCAGATGCTTCTTGTTTCATAGTCAGTGAAGTCTGTTGGTGTCTATACAAGGTGAAAGGAGTCTTTCTAGGAGGTTTTGTTATAAGGGCACTCACCCCATTTATGAAGTCTCTGGCTGCTGCCCTAACCACCTCCCACAACACCCCACGCCCCATGCCACTACTTTGGAGATTGTAATTTGGCTGTAAGAATTTGAGGAGACACAGCCATTTGATGCAAAGCGACTGGCACGCATCTCATGTTTGACGAATGTTTACTTCCTGAGTAACTGAAACTCTTTTGCAGTTTCCATAGAAGTAACTGTCTTTCTCCTTGGTTCTCTGGCATGCCAAGTGTTCACCAATAGGAAAGCAAGATCTTAGACTGTATTCCCACCTGGGTGTTACTGATGCTCACTGTGGGCAGCTCACACCATGTTCTTAAGACTCTAGAGACCTTCTTTATAAAATGTAAGCAGTAATGCCCAATAGTGAGAGCAGGGCTTGTACACTTGAGGTATAGCAGAGTCTCTTGACAAGCTTTATTAAGGTTCCTACTGATGAGGCCTTCCTCAGGGCTTCTGACCCAGTGTCTGGGCATGGCCTGAGCATAAGTATCATAACCAACTATCAAGTGACACTGGTATGGTTGTCTGGTGCCAGTTAAACATGCCTGGTACACAGAAAATATAATAATCTTTCCTAGGCACAGACACATACCTAAATGTAATACTGATTTTAGGGTTTTTATTTTAGCTATGCTTGATTTTCAATGTGTGCAGAACAAGGACACACATAGATGAAGAGAAATTTAGTGTTTAGGGGGCTAGGAACTACTAGTCATTACTGCTGAGGACATCCAAGTGACCTGGAAACAGAAACAAGGCCCCTGGATGACTAGATACCAGTGAAGTTCTATCATCTTAACCCCTGTGGAAATGCCTGGATTAAAAAACAATTCCTGGAAAGTTCTCCTACTTTGTGAAACTCTCTACCAGAGGTTGAATGCATGCCTTGGGAGATCCATGTGAGACAGGAGACTTACAGGCGACTTACAGGCCAAGGTTCTCTTCAGTGAGTTGGAAAAAGTCCCACTATTCCCAGGGTTTATAAGGATGGGAAGGTGAGATCCCATGGGAAAGAGATCTCTTTTGTTCAGAAGGTGAATGGAGAAGATAAAGGCACAGTGACATCTCTGCCATTTAATGAGCAGTCTGAATTACAGATCCAAAATTAACAGCTTCTCCTCCCCCCCCCCACCTACCCGCCCACACTACCTAAACCGTCCTTAGTCTTCTTTTCTCAGAGAAATCTTGCAGCAAGAAACATTCTCTGGATTTGAAAACCCTGTCAATATAGCCAGGGTGGGCAAGGCTCAGTCGCAATATTGTGATAGGGTTGAGGGCCTAGGTTCTGAGATCAGGTAGATGGGCCAACGTCTCCCTTCCTGGCTTAGAGAATATGTCCACTATGTTCTTATCTACATTGAAGACAGTGGTGGGGTTGGTATGTATTCATTAGATTTGCATGTTAGGACTCAAAAACAAACAAACAAACAAACAAACAAACATCAACAACAACTAACTATGGCTTGAAGAGATGGCTCAGCAGCCAAGAATCTCTTCCTATTCTTTCAGAGGACCTAAGTTCTGTTTCCAGCTTCCATATTCGGTGCATACAACTGCCTATAATGCCAGCTCCAAGGAACTCAATATCCTTGTCTAACCTCTATAGGTACAAACATATACAACACATGTGGCATACACATATATAAAAACACACCTATGCAAAAATTGAAAACTAATTCTTAAGAAAGAATGACAATTACCATGGGAAAAAAAATCATGTTTTGTGATCTATTCCTACACATGCCCCTGCTCAGCTTTTTTCTAGACACATGTAGTAATGTTCAGTTTCTTTGCAGGGCCCAGATTCTCTAACCTCCTTGACTTGTTTATAGGGCTTTGAGCTGAAAGAGAAAAGCCTTGTATTTTATAGGCCCAGGGGAAACATGAACAGTGGATGCTCTACAAGGAATCTGCCTCAACCTGCCACAAGAATAGATTATTTTTTCCTAGGAAGCAAGCGTTAGAGCCACAAGTTATTACCCCAGGTGATATGGTAAAGGTATCTGATAGCCATGGTGGCAAGTGTAAAGCAGAACTATGAAAAGGACCTGTAGATGGCATTGTGCTCTGTGGGGCAGTGTGGACAGATGAGAATCCACCTCTGTGCCATTTCCGGGGTTTGAGACCCTAAGAAGTGCTATGCAGCCAGGAAGCTGGTTTTGTAACAAAGGTTGGAGGGGGATAACAAGGTAATTCTGTTGGGAACTTACAGACAAGAGGTAAATACTGATGAGGGACCCAAACCAACTGCTTCCTGAGATGGGAGTCAGTGATGGGGAGGGAGGCTGAAATTGCACAGGTTGGAGCGAAGGGAGAAGGATATCCGCTAATGCTAATAATGCCCCAGCAGCGGCCACACAGGGCTGGATATGTGGGCAGTGCTCAGGAACCACTTCGTGTGTCCCCAGTTCTCTGGATCGTGACCTTTCCCTGCCCTCAGAACAGATGTGATCTCTGCCACCAGTAATGAAAATGTGAGAACTCTCAGCTTTCCTTCCACAGAGCTATCTGAAGAGTGCAGGATAGGGTGTGAACATGAGTCCAAATCTATTTTCTCCATCAGGGCCATCATGGATTTTATTTGAAAGGAAAAAGCATGCCTGGGGGGTGGTGGTGGTCAGGAATGATCTTTGGGGGTCATGCTGATCTTTGGATGAATTTGCTGGTCGCCTTACTCAGGCACGAGATAGGTAGGTGTTCACCCTCAGTTCTTATGCTTTTGAACTCTGAGGCTGCTGGCCCATCATTTACTCCCTCATCCAGAAGCCAAGAGCAAAACTGTATGCCTTTCCTCCAGACATAAAACAAAAAGCTTTTATAAGCTGTGGCCTTCTGTTAAGAGAACTGAAGCAAGGGTTTTGGCTTGGTTGATGGTTAGGGAGAGTGGCTCTCAATCTAGGATGTCCCTTCACTGTGATGGAAAGTGAATGATGAGGAGGTATCTTGAGATGTATTGTGCGTTCGCAACCCACCCCAGATGAGGGTTCATAGACATGTGCTCTTTGAGAAGTATCATTGGGGCAGTCCCAAGAAAGCATCTCTCCACACCACTGAGGGCTCTAGTGCTTCCAGGCTATGAAGGACTATGTTGTCTTCCCATCATGGGACCAGATACACACAGATGCTCCCTTGGTGCTTGCAGGATGACTTGTTGGGAGGATATCTTTGTCTTTGACCTGTGGCCTTGTTGATAATTTACAAATTATCTCTCAGTCTCAGAACTCTATTCTTTCTGATATGTCCTTATTATGAGCCACAGCTCTGGGGAGATCTGATATGGAAGTCCAAGCATTTCCATCTAAAATACAGGAAGATCTGCGGCAGGAAGATGAGAATTGCTCTTTCCTTTGAGCTGTTCATGCCTTGTGAACTGAAAATGGTTTTTAGTGATGTCTGGGAATAGTAGGGGAATCCTGTAGGGAATTTGTCTGCCTCAACACAGCAAGGTGACTGAAAAGGAGATGTGGACTCTTGGCGATCTCCATCCTAGAAATCACTGCTTCTCCCCACCGCCTCCAATAAAAACAGGGAATCTACAAAATAAAAAGATGGTGGCTCCTACTGTTAACAGTGTCATGTGATGCTGCTTGATTTGAAGTTACTTCCATAACCTCTTAGGTATAGTGACAATACTGGCCACAGCTACAGTGGCAATAACAATTAATGATGATAGCACCCTAGCAAGCTTCCCGAGGGCTTGCCGTGTGACATTGGTGTATCTGTCCCAATTCATTATAGATATGGAAAGCCATTCAGAAGGGCAAAGGACTTCTCCAGTGTCACTTGAGTGGAACATGGCTTTACCTCTAGGTATGACAGCTACCTCAGCATCCCTTTCTGCCTTCCAATCTTCTGCTCTTTGAAAGTGTTTGGTGGCCTTAGGATGAATGGTATTGAAGAGTTTTCTAAGCAGTTCAAGTCAAATCCTTCAAAGTGCAGGGGTGCACTTCAGTGGTGAGGAACCATTCCTCCTCCCCTTCCATTCGTAGTAGTAGACTTCCTCAGGATTCCACCCAGGGGCTGGTAAAGAAAATCGGGCAATAAACAATGAAATAAGAGAAAGCAAAAGACTCCAAGGCCAATCACCAACCATCAATAAAGCAAGTATCTCCAGCCTGGGAAAATTTCCAGCTGGTGCTCTGTGTCCTAAAGGCTCTGGCTTCACACAGCATCAGTTTCTCTAATAATGAGACCTTTTCATTCCCACTTTGATGACACAGCTTTGCCTTGAGGATTCTTACCATTTCTATTGCTCATCCATGGTGACAGATGCACGCACATAGTGTTTGTCACTTGCCTTCCTCTCTCTTCCTTTCTGTCACACACAGCTCCCACTCCAGCACTTACAAGAGCTCAGAGGAGTGCTTCCCCTCTGCCTCCATGCCTCCCACACAGCCTGGAGCAGTTTTTGGAATTCTCCACAGAGAATCACCTGTTCTCCCATGAGCGAGCTTGTCTCTTTTCACCCCCAGAGAGTGTCTTTTCACCCCTCACTGTCTCTTTTTATCCCTCATCTCTTCATGGTGACTTCTGTATCATTGTGCTGTGAGTGTTCCCAAGCAATTGCTTGACAACTTGTACATTTGTGTAAATATTTACCTTGCTTTCATTCTGTCCAAGGCACACACTGAGGACTTTGAATAGACATTTTCATTCATTGCCAGATGGAGATGGAGAGTGGTGGAATCTCATGGTCAAATCAGGAAACTGAGTCATGAAAGGAAGCTAGAGGTTGTACAGCCCTCTAGCATTTGGATTCTTGAGCTGAACTTTTTCACTCTCTTTACAAAATACAATTAAAATATGCTAGGCATAGTGGTGCACGCCTTTAATCCCAGCACTTGGGAGGCAGAGGCAGGTGTATCTATGTGAGTTTGAGGCTAGCCTGAACTACAGGGTGAGTTCTAGGACAACCAGAGCTACATAGTGAAATCTTGCTTCAAGAAAACTGTGTGTGTGTGTGTGTGTGTGTGTGTGTGTGTGTATGTGTGTGTGTAATCACATCATATAACACACACACACACACACACACTGCCTGGGACAACTAAAATAATGGGTGATATCAGCGTCTTGGGAAACAGAGAAGGGTAGGAAGATTGCAAGCTCAGGACCAGCCTGGGAAAAAATAGTGACACCTTGATTTAAAAACCAAACCAAAGAACAATTACAAAACATAACCTTTTCTTTTTGAGGACAGGAATGCTCGAAATTATCCTCTCTGTCTGTTTCCACTGCCCACCTCCTACAGGAATTCCTTCCAGGTCACTGTGTATTCCCGACACTTCTTTCTCAGGAGCTTGCCATGGAGACACAGGGATCCTAGAGGACAGTTGTCCCCAAGGTTAGCATCACCTATGAGTCCATCCTAAAAACCTCTCCCTGAAATTTCAATTCAGTGGTCTGGGACAGGGACCCAGAATTTTTAAGTCATAGCAAGCATTTCTGATCATCCTAAAGCAAGGTCCTAGGACACTGTATAAAGTCACCACTGCTCCTCAGGAAAAGGAAGCAAACAGCACCAGCTGGTCAGTGGTTGACTTTGCCCCACAGCCACAGATGTTGGGGAGCATAGCTGCAGCTTATGACTCTGCTGTCCCTCCATGTCAGTCACTGGGTTTTAGTACTTTGCTCCTAGTGATAAGGCTGAGGGTCCAGACATTCCTTTCTATCATCTTGTTTTTTCTTTTTTCTTTCTTTTCTCTCTTTTCTTTCTTTCTTTCTCTCTCTCTCTTTCTTTCTTTTTTCTTTCTTTTCTTTGATAGAAGCTCAATAATGCTTAATTTTCATTTTTAATTTCCAAGAGACAAAAGAGATTTTTATCACTCACTCTAAGGCTCCTTACCAGGGCATCGTTAAAAGACCAAGTGAACCAGGGAGGGGAAAAGAGGAAGATGAACTGCAAAAAGGGCAAGTTAGTAAGACAGATGCTTATGTAGGCAGCACCTCCAAACTCGATTTCCTTTGAATAAATTATGTGGGAAGTCCCTACTTTGCAAGAAGAGGAGTGACTGTCCCTGCCCGTTTTGATAAGATCTCTTTAGCAACCTACCCTGATGGTTGCACTCATAATTCAACCACACAGACACATCAAATTGCTTTGAATCTAACCAGCTCCGTCAGTTCCTATAATGTCACCAATCTGCAATTAGCTATTTCATTTTCTATGGTTCTTCCTTACAATACTTCTGAAGCCAGAGTGCTTTTGACATCTACCCAGGCTGGAACCTCTCCGAGGGCAGCAAATGAGTCTCTCACAAGTAGCTTTCCTGGTGCCCAACATGCAGGAAGTGTTTGTCTACAGTAATTCCATGAGTCCATCTTTGGTTTTAAAGGTCATTTGCACTAAATGAGTGTCTATGAGCTGGGCCACTGGTTATCCACATGAAGGTCCCCTCTTCTCAAGCAAAATGAGAAGATTTAAAAAGCTGTATTTACTTAATGTGAAGGTCTAAGACTGTTTATTGCATTTGGGAGTATTAGACAACGTGTATTATATGAGGTGGGAGTGATTGACTGGCTTGTGTTGACCGGGTGGGCATCACTTGCCCTTCTGTAGGCCTGTACCGCCAGCCTGGATGATAGAAGCCACTCCTCAGAATGCTGCTTGCCCTGTCTACACCTGCTCTCCTCTTTTCCAGGACTGGTTGTTCTAGATCAGTTTTTCTCAACCTGTAAGCCACAACTCCATTGGTCAAATGACTGTATCACAGAGGCCGCCTAAGACCATCAGAAAACATAGGTATTTGCATTATAACTCATAACAGTAGCAAAATTATAGTCATGAGGTAGCAACAAAAACAATTTTACATTTGTGGTTCACCACAACATGAGGAACTGTATTAAAGGGTTGCAGCATTAGGAAGGTTGAGAACCACTGCTCTAAATTAACAGATCAGATTCTGGCTGAAGTGGTATTTCCTCCAGGATCTAGAGGCTATCCAGAAAAGCAAGCTCTGAGCTGAGCACACCATCCTAAAATGGAACAGGAAAAGGATATTACAAAGCAGGTAAAATCAGTGTGCCCTTCGAGGTGTTCTGGTAGTGACGAGTGTCAGTCTCTAGGAGACCTGTTATCAGCAGTCGGGATGTAGGAAGTGTTTAATCTACTTTTGTTACTTTCCTAGTAGTCTTAAATTGTTCCAAAATTAAAAAGACAGCCAGGTAGTGGTGGCACACACCTCTAATGTCAGCACTTGGGAGGTAGAGGCAGGCAGATCTCTATGGGTTTGAAAAGCCAAAAAAAAAAAAAAAAGACATTATCAACATGTGTGTTCAGTGTTCGGTGATCTGCATTCACTGTGGCCAGAGTTGTGTTTTAAAGATACAATCAGAGTCTGTCATTGCTGGGCTGGATGTAACCAACTCAGAGTCATCAGAAGAGTGCTTACATGGAATGTTCAAGGCCCCTGAGTGTCATTCTCAGCTTCAAAACAAAACAAAAAATATCCAAGGATTTATCAGCATCCTTTTTTGGTAGCAGCCTTGAATTCAGCCCTCGATTATGCTAGAGAAGTTGTCTTGACACTGAGCTACATCTCGAGGCCTTCTTTTAGGTTTTGTGTCGAAACAGAGTCTAAGTTGCTAAAACCAGCCTTGAACTTTGATCCTATTCATCAGCCTCCCAGGTAGCTGGGACTGCAGTCGTTTGCTCACAGCCTAGCATCAGAAGCCTCCAATGCGTCCCATGACTCTGTGGATAAAAACCCTAGCACTGTTCCAGGCTTAATCACTGGTCATGTTTGCAGCTGACCTCTACTCCCATCTGTCTACTTAGCCACGTTGGTCACACACTAGCTTTCCTATAGGGTGTTTCTTTTGTCCAGAGCATGCGTCTGCTTGAGGCCATTCTTTAGGCTCTGTCTGGAGTCTTCTTCCTTGTTTTATTTTGCTCACAGTTTCAGTCAGGGCTCTTCTTCACCTCTGCTGCCATTCATTCTGCAGCAGGTCTCCTGATCTTCTAACAACATGGGACCTTCCTCTGAGTTGTATCCTTTAAACACTTCCCACCAACCATGGGGTTATTAAGTTACTCATTTGCTTGTTCTTTATTGGTTTGGGTCTCCTCACTTTCTGGGATGTCAGCTTCGGGAGGACCCAAGTCTTCGTTTCAGTTCTGTTTTCTGTGTCTAGTGTTGCTTCTGGATCCACACAGGATTCTACACTTAATTTCTGAGTGGATAAAAGAAGAGATATTCTATCAGGAAGCCTCATGATACCTGTGTGGGGCCAGGAACCCTCTATTTTAGTGTCAGTGGCTTTCTGGCACTCCTCCACCTGCACAGACCTTGTTCTAAGGATTCTATCTGTCATCTGACTTGTCTCCTTAAGTTATAGTGGGTGGAATGATTTCACATTGGACTCTCAGAGATGATGATAGTTGGTTGAAGCTGGCCATCACCATGATGAAGCTCTCCAGAGTCAATGCTTTGGGTACTTTCTACTTTAGAGATAAGAGATGGACCACTTTGTTCATGTTTATCTTATAACTGTGTTATCATTCTAGAACATGGTCTATGAAAAACCATATGTTTAGTTTAAAGTGAGTTTGTTAAGAATATAAGAAGCTAAAATAAAAAATATAGAGAGAGTGATAAATAGATCAGATAGATGTATAGATTGTAGGTGAGAGATGCTAGCTAGCTAGATAACAAATTGAGTGCAGAAACTATCCAGCAGAAATGGACTGGGTGGGCTAGGATTCATGACTGAGCTGCCTAGAAGGAGCAGAGCATCCTCTTGAATGTGGCTTTCACATGAAAGAACAGATAATAACAACAAAGAGCCATAAAGTCTTTAAAGCTGGTCACACTACATCCAGCAGAAAATGGACTGTGGAACTTGAGGAGCCAACTGGAGCTCCTGGTTGAGTTTTCTCTCCATGGATCCATTTCCCACGGCTGTCCTTTCAGCTTCTCTTTCCCATGGTATCCCATCTCCAGCATGGGATAAGTGATAGCAACTTCTGTGGGGAAGGGTTTCTGTTCAGTGGTTCTACGTGCTCCCATTTTTGAGCTGTTCTCACCCCCTCACTGTCACAGAGTTCTGGCGAGAGCCCGTATCCAGGCAAGGGACATTGAAAGATCCTTTAAGACAAGCATGCTTCCATCTGAAATAGGGACTCAACCCCTCTTCCAAAGCAAGCTAGTCAGTGAGCTCAAACCATGTAGAACAACTTACTAATAATGCTTATTACACAGGGCTGAGCATTCAGTCACATACTCAACATCTGCCTCTAGAACTAGTAAGAATTGGGATGGAAGAAAATTTGGTTATGGGATCAGAAATAAATGTCAAAATTCAGCCAATATCACAGAGTAGGCTGCCAGGAAGGGCAAACCTGGGGACTTGAGACCATCCTACTTTGGCTTTGAGTAGGTTCTTCCTATGTTTTCTTCCCCTGTGTGTTTCCTTGGGTCTTTAGACAGCCACATTTTTAAAAATCAGATTTCCTGATGATTTGTCTCTAGTTCATTCTACCATGCCCTTTTCTTCCCTGGGCTTCCAAAGTGTAGACATTAGGATGTCAGTCAGCCATACCGACATGTATAGGCAACACAGGGGGTGACACCCAACCCCTTCTTCCAGTTGGGCACCCAACCTGTGTAGTCTCTGATTTGATACAGAAAACAGAACTGTGGAAAAACTATTCAACTAGAGTTATAGCAAAGCTGTGGAGAAGATGCTAATTATGGGAGGTGATGGATGTGTTACTGTCACTGTGGCAACCAGTACATAGCATGTAGTCAGTGTATTGTACACCCTGAATATGTAAAATTCTGTCAAATGAATATCTCTGAAGAAAATCCTATTTTCATAAAATGTAAACAAAAAGCAATATGATACACTTGAGCTTTCCTCTCTAAATCGTCTACAAGATTACAGAATGGAATGGTGGTTACTAGGGGCTGGAAAGGGAAGGAATTGGAGTGGAGGAGGGATGTCAGACAAAGCGTACCTAAACACAGATAGAATTGGATTCTCATGTTCTGTGGCTTGGCAAAATGACTGTTCAAGCTCACTATGTGTTTTGTAAAGAACCAGAAGAGGGATGCTCAAAAAAAAAAATGACACATTTAAGGAGACAGTGGTGCTAACTACTTTGGTTGTATCACTACATGTGATAGCTACACATCAAATTACTACATTGCACCTTGTAAATAATTGTCATGATTGTGTGTTTGTTTGAAAAAGGGAAGAAAATAAGTAACTTTTAAAAGCCAAGCATGGACTGGTGAGATGGCTTTCTGGGTAAAGGCCCTTGGTGCCAAGACTAACAACTTGAGTTTGATTCCTGGAACCTGTGTGGTAGAAGAGAACCAACTTCCACAGGATCCTCTGACTTTCACATGAGCACTGTGCTGTTCATACATCACACACACACACACACACACACACACACACACACACACAGACTTGCACTCACACATACATACTAAAATTAGACTCTAACCGTCCCCCATCCCCCCTCAACTATTAGCAGAACTAACATCAGTTAACAAAAAGCCTTGGAGTCAAGGCTGACATGTCACACTGGCTGACTGTTTTGATGACTTGGAATGGGAAGACAACATGGCCATCTAACTGGCAAAATGGCAGTTAGGACCAAAATGGCCACAGCTCTGTCAAGTCTTGTGTGTGTGTGTGTGTGTGTGTGTGTGTGTGTTTCTCTGATTAGACCACAGGAAGGAAGATCAGCTTCATGTCTCTCTTTGCCATATTCCAGGTATAGAAAGGTTGGCGATATAAAGCATCATAATAATTATGCCATTCTTATCACTTCTGGTTATTGATAGTGGGAAAATTATTAGAAAGAAAGGAAAAGATGGTCATCTTTCTTGAGTGGAAAGGGTAACAGGTCAAGCTGGGATCAGGAGGTCCTGGCTGAGAGAACCAGGCAGATATCTCAATGGTTGTCAGTGCATGATCGGCATCAAGTTTGAAAAGACTTTTTCTAGTAAGGCTCTTCCACCCTAGCCTGTTCAAGCAGTTCCAGTTTTAGCTGTGAAGTTGGTTGGCATTTCCCCCACTAAAATTTCATTATTAAAACAAACTTACCAGAGAACTCCACTTGCAGCACTGTTGGGACAAAATGAACTCCCATATATCATGTGAGTCCCGATATTGGCTCAGCCACAGCATGACAGTGAGGATGAATGGGAATCTCGCTAAGTCTCACAATGGGGCACCAGCTTTTGGGAGAGGAGAAAACTCTGTCTGACTAAGCTGTCTGTTAGCCTTGTGTATTAGTCAGGGTTCTCTAGAAGAGCAGAACTGATAGAATGTACATAAATATGGGATCTATTAGAGTGGCTTACAGGCTGCGGTCCAGCTAGTCCAACAATGGCTGTCCCCCAACGGAAAGTCTAAGACTCCAGTAGTTGTCCAGTGAACCAGTGTAGCCTAGCAGTCTTTCGTAAGCAGAAAGGAAAACAACACAAAAATATGCATACGGTAATCCCCAAAGTGGTGTTTCCCTTGTGGTGGATAATTGGTGTCAACTAGGGAGAACTTCATGCCCCACCCACCTGCCTTAGAGCTAAGGTCTCTCATGAGGAATGAGCCAGACACCTTTAACCAACCGAAGCAGGCTATGTGCGAAATCCCCTGTAACAGGTATATAGGAGATAAGAACAGAATTTAACAAAATGAAAAGCAATGAGATAAACGAGAACCACCATATCGAAGTTGGACAATTCAAGCCAACAGAAGAATAAAAGAGCCCCCAGAGAGGTTACAGCTGCTCTGTGCTTGTCCAAGAACTCTGGGCTCACAAATGAAAGACACGCACGCGCAACCTTTATATTTTAATATGTCTTGGCTAGCTCAATGGCTGAGTCACTCTTGAACCTCCTCATGGCCAAAACACTTGCCTCCAATATTCCTGAGTGCTAAATCTATATTTCATCTCTGCTACCCCAGACCCAGTTGGGGGAGTGGCCCCTGGGGCAGCTTTCACTTTCCCTGATTCTAACATGGCGCTCCCACCTCTCCTTTGCCCTTCTAAATAGCAATCCCTCTTCCTGTCTCTGTGTTTCTTGCTCAGAATCCTAAAAGTCCTGCCTCTATCCCCCTGCCCAGCCATTTGCTGTTGGCTCATTATTGACCAGTCAAAACACCAACTGGTGACAGAGTCTTGAAGTGGACTTGCGAATTCCCACGTAAGCACAAATCAAATCCCCCCAACACACTAGGCTGGATGTCTTCAATTTATGCCAGAATCTAGAAGACGTAGGCTCTAATGCTAGTGAAGGAGTAAACTTGCCATCGAGAGTGAGGACAAGCAGGCTAAGAGCAAGAGTTTCCTTCTTTATTGCCTTCAATAAAGGCTGTTACTGGAAGATGTGGTCCAGATTTAAGGTGGCTCTTCTCACCTCAAAAGACTCTGATTCACCTCAAATGATGCTACTAAGAAAAAAAAAATCCCTTACAGGTGTACCCAGCTGCCTGGGTTTTAGTTAATTCCAAATGCAGTCAAGTTGACAACCAAGAATAACCAAACCATCACACCTTGTGAGTAAATGTGTATGAGAGAGAGATGGGTTTAAGGGGAGGAAGAAATAAATATGCAGGGAAAGTTCCCCAACTCGTTTGCCACTTGTTGATAGAGCCAAAATAGAAGGTTAATAAAATAGGTTTATAAGAGAAATAATGCCAGGTCACAGTCCAGAGGCTCAGTGTCAGCTGCTCCTCACTAATTGATCTTCTACTTAGGTAATGGGCAGGAGATAGAACAGAGACGAAGCTGTATTCATTGTTCATAAAACACTTGCCTTTTGGTGGGAAATTTGTGGTAACCGAAGGAGCAAGCGCTCCAATAAAATCCATAAAGAAAGTAAAAAAGTCATGTTTGTTGTCTCACAGTTGCGGGGGTGGGGAGGCATGCAGACAACAGAGTACCAGTTGAGAAACAGTCTTTCTGAGATGGTGGGGCAGGAATGGTGACTGGATATTTGGATGGAGGCAGTTGCACAGGGATGGGAGTTGAGAGCATCTCAGCTTAGGAAGGCGATGGACACCTGAGGTGAAGACAGCATTAGAGGAAGCCTCTAAGCTCTCTCTGTCCCCTCCCTATCCTCCACAGATTACCACTTCCATCTTCCTTCCTACTTACTGGTGGCGTTTATTATTTATTAGCAGTGTGACCTTGAGCAGGATGTACAATCATTCTAATTAGATAGCTGTAACATGGCAATATTGATGACCTCCACCTCAAAGGCTTATGAGAATTACACAACGTAGCAATAAATAGGAATAATTACCACAGAGTGCTGGGAACTATGATGTCTTTAGCTAATCTCCTCTATAGGAAGCAGGAAGTACTATTGCAGATGAAGATACCAAGTGGGCTGGCAGAGTTAGGATACAGGATGATAGAGAATTTGAATCCAGGCACTCCTCTTCCAAAGTCCTCAGCTTCACCCACACATCAGCCAGATAGACAATCTGCAGATCTGTGTCTGCCGTGGGTCTAACCCTTTGCCTGTGTGTGATACTCTCCGTGCTTATTAGGTCAGTTTCGTTTATTTCACTTTACAATTTTGAGTGATTTTTAGAAACCATAGTGTAGAATGATGCCCAGAAGTCAGAAATCTGCCACAAAACTGGAGCTAGAAGCCAACATCTCCTGATTTTAAATTCCCAGGTCTTTCTCCTGCAGTATGCCTCCTGGAGTTTTTGCTTATTATAATTAAGCGTATTTTGAAAGGAGCCCTCAGACGTGCTCGCTGAATTTGCTCCAGTAGATCCAGCTGTTTGCCAAACAATAGGTCCAATTTTCTTCTTTAATACTGCTTCTATTAACATTTAGAAGAATTTTTCCATATTCATCGTTCCTATTTTAAGCAAAAGATCCTCCGAGCATTTCAGTGTTTGTCAGCTGATGGCACCCGGCAAGATTGGATCTGCACCCCCCTCCCACCACCTGTCAGTGATGCTCATTGTCTGCACCTGTCTGTGCCTTCTTCTGCATGTCCTCAGGATTTCTGAGTTATCTGGAGGCTTCAGAAATGGGGAGAAGTCTTTGTTCCTAGAGAGTGTGATGCTTGTGTCTGGCCATCTTCGTTCCGTTGGAAACCCAGAGTTGAACTTTTAAGGTTAAAAATGTAAAGCGGGGGTGGGGGGGACTTCTTAGCTGGGATTTCTGGAACTGAGGCAAGAGGAGAAGGCACAGGGGCTGCAGGTGATCCCAGTTGCTGTGAAGAAAGGAGGTCTCACCAGAGGAAAGGGCACCAGCGAGAACATCCCAAGCTGTTCTGTGCTTTCCCTGATGTTGGTGGTGTAGGCTTAGAACTAGAGTCTTGGCTGGGTGGTGGTGCTGGTGGTGGCGGCGGCATGTGACTTTAATGTCAGCACTTGGAAGGCAGAGGCAGGTCGATCTCTGTGAGTTTGAAGCCAGCTTGATCTTCAGAGCGAGTTCTAAGACTACATGGGCTACATGGATAAACCCTGTCTCCAAAAAAAAAAAAAAAAAAAAAAAAAAAAAAAAGCAAGCTAGAACAGACACTTCAAATCCAATGTGATAAACACAAACTCCCGACCTTCACTCCCAAATTGGCTCACCTTGCTGTTTTCCTTACATTTTCTAGTGACAACTTTATGCTTGGAGATACTCCAACAAAAATGGAGTCTTCCCTAACACGTCTCTTTCCTGTGTGATTCCACAACCCAGTCATTGGCTTTACTGTTAGCCAGGACTTTCTGAATAGATCCTGAGGCTGACTATTCTCACCACCATCGATGTTGCCAGCCCCTCTCCCATTCCTGAGGTCTCCTAAGGGCCCTGGATGCATTGGTGCATACCCCTGTCCTAGCAAAGCGCTGCAACAGCCTTATGGCTCTCAAGGTAAAAGGTCAATTCTGGGAGGGCTCGGGGGAAGGGGAGGGCAGGCAGATGAGTACTTTTGAAGTGGGTTGGTCTTGTATTCTCTATGTAGTTGAGGATGACCTTGAATTCTGACCTCCTTGCCTTCACCGCCTGAATGCTGGGTTTACAGGTGCGCACCAACACTCCCCGTTTATAAGGACTAGATCCAGTAATTCATGCATGCTAGGCACGCATTCCACCAACCAAATTAGACCTCCAGCCTGAAAGTGGTTTTTTTTAGTTTAAATTTATTCTTATTTTACTTTATTGTACAAGTGCTTGCTGGTACCACCTGTGTGCCTAGTGCCGGCAGAGACCAGAAAAGAGTAATGCATCCCTTGGAACTGGAGTTCCAGATGGCTATGAGCTTCCATGTGGGTGTTGGGAATTGAACCTGGATGTTCTGCAAAAACGGCAAGTGCCCTTAACTAAGCACTGAGTCATCTCTGGCCTCCCGGATGCCTGTCCTTCCCCATGGTTCCTCTCGTCTAGCCGGTCTTCTCACTGGCCACTGACCCTCGGCCACTCGGGTCTCAGGTGGAAGCCTGTCTTGGGAAGGAAGGTTCATTTGCCAGGAAGGTGAAGTCCTAATAAATGACTTAGCAACAGCAAGTGCCTGCTCAGCCGAGCCTCCGCTCATCACCCTGTATAAGACCTTAAGCCCCATGCCAGCCTCTACTCTCAGTCCCTACCCACTGCTTCATTTTCTTAGAGCATATGTCACCCTTTGATACACTATGTAGTTTACTTAATGGTTCTGTTCCTTGCCTCAAGCCACAGCTTTCTCTAGAACGTAAGCTCCAGGATGCACGGGTGTCTGTTCTCCTATGCATTTTCAGTGGCTTGCTCTGTACCTGCCTCTTAAATATATTCATTAGAGGAATGAATGCTAAGGCATCAACACAATGCCTGACTATATTTGGCTAAAACTATTTCATTACAAAAAGACAGGCAACCGATTTGAGTGGTGGAGAATGTGACTGGATCGCTTCCAAGGCTCCTGGAGATCCAAGGGGAGCTCCGTCCAGGAATGTAAATGAAGCCATCACTGCCTGTTGTCTCTGCAGTCCTCCCTGGTGGCTTCATTCTCAGGCCGGTTTTCATTGCCACCTCGAACTGCGGGCAGGAGAGACCAAAAGTAGAAGGCATCTAGAGGTGGACAGACTGCCGTTCCTCCAGTCAGGGGGAACAGGAGTGCATGGAGGGTGGCAAAAGCACTTCTGCTCTAACAGGAGCACCTCATCCTAGGCATCTTCTCACTGGCCTGCCTCAAGACAGGAGTCACTTCGAGCCACTGGGTTGAAGTGCTACCATTGGCTAAGATAGATCAGCTGACCATCTCTGGAGCAGAGTGGGAAAGGCATCAGAGGTGGTTCTCTAAAGAGAAATAGAGGGATCAAGGCTAGGTTCCTTGCGCATTCACCATGCCAAAGTGATCTTTGCAGAACATGGCTCTGGTCTGGCACTGATGATATTTCAGAATCCTCAGTGGCTCTGTGATATTATTTTTGCATTGCTGTGACAAAACAGCAGACAGGAACAACTTAAGGAAGAAAGGATCTATCTTGGCTTGACAGTTCATTATAATAGTGGGGAAGGCATGGTGGAGTGGCTTGGTTAGAAGTTTGGGGTGGGAACTTGTGGCTCGATGGAAGACCATAACACAGGGGCTGGAAGGGAACACGATGGCCTTCAAAGGCTTGCCCTCAGGAACAAACTTCTGCTAGCCATGTCCTGCCTTAACCAACCTCCCAAATAGTTTCACTTGCTAAGGACCAAAAATTCAAATACAAAAAGAATCTGTGGGGTGACATTTCACAATCAAACCACAACTGGTTCCTTATCAGCATAATTGTCAGAGTCTTTGGTCTGGCATCCAAGGACCAGATTTATAAAGCTTATCTCCCTTCCCCGCCCCCAGCTTTGCATTTGTATATATCCTGTTGTGTTGTTCTCTTTGCCAGAAACACTGGCCAGGTTCAGCACTGGGGCTTTCAATTGTTTATTCATGAATCTTTATACAGCATTTAACACTTACTGTATGTTTCCAAGCCTCTGTTCATTCAGTGACTGCTCCTCTGAAGGTGCTGGGCCTTCTTTCTCTGTGAAAGCCAACATGTTCTCTACAGTCCAAGTCAAGCCTGGAGCGACCCCTGGAAGCCATTGGTTTTCTTTCTTTTCTTTCTTTTTTTTTTTATTGGATATTTTATTTACATTTCATATGTTATCCCCTTACCCCATCCCCCACCCACCCGGGAACCCCCCATCCCCTTACCCCTCCTCCTTCTTCTCCGTGGATGTAACCCCCACCTACCCCCCCACTCCCACTTCCCCACCCTCAAAATTCCCACCCCCTGGGGCGTCCAGCCTTCATGAGGTCAAGGATCTCTTCTTCCACCTGTGCCCGGCAGGGCCCTCTACTCTTACATATTCAGCTGAAGCTCTGGATCCCTCCATAAGTGCTCCCAGGCTGGTGGTTAGGACCCTGGGAGCTGTGGTTGGTTGGTATTGTTGCTCTCCTCATGGTGCCACAAACCCTTTCAGCTCCTTCAGTCCTCACTCTAACTCCTCCATTGAGAACCTCATGATCAGTTCAATGGCTAGTTGTGAGCATCTGCCTCTGAATATGTCAGACTCTTGAAGACCTCTGAGGAGACATTCATATCAGGCTCTTATCGGCATGCACTTCCTGACTTCCACATCAGCATCTACCTTTGGTGACTGCACATGGGATGGATACTCAGGTGGAAAGGTCTTCATATGGCCCCTCCTTCAGTTTCTGTCCCTCACTTTGTCTCCATATTTGCTCCCTTGAGTATTTTGTTGCTCCTTCTAAGAAGAACTGAATCACCCCCACTTGGTCTTCCTTTTTTATGAGCTTCATGTGGCCTGTGAATTGCATCTTGGGCATTTCAAGGTTCTGGGCTAATATCCAATAATCAGTGAGTGAATACCATGTGTGTTCTTTTGTGATTGGCTTACTTCACTCAGGATGATAATTTCTAGTTCCATCCATTTACCTAGGAACCTCTCGAATTCATAGTTTTTAATAGCTGAGTAATACTCCATTGTGTAAATATACCATATTTTTTGAATCCATTCCTCAGTTGAAGGACATCTGGGTTCTTTCCAGCTCCTGGCTATTATAAATAAGGCTGCTATGAACATAGTTGAGCATATGTCCTTGTTATATGTTCGAGCATCTTCTGGGTATATGCCTAGGAGTGGTATAGCTGGATCCTCAGGTAATGCTGTGTCCAATTTTCTGAGGAACCGCCAGACTGATTTCCAAAGTGGTTGCATCATCTTGCAGTCCCACCAACAATGGAGGAGTGTTCCTCTTTCTCCACACCCTCGCCAGCATCTACTATCACCTGAGTTCTTAATCTTAGCCATTCTGACTGGTGTGAGATGGAATCTCAGAGTTGTTTTGATTTGCATTTCCCTGATGACTAAGGACACTGAACATTTCTTTAGGTGCTTCTCGGCCATTCGAGTTTCTTCCATTGAAAATTCTTTGTTAAGCTCTATACCCCATTTTTTAATAGTGTTATTTGGTTGTCTGGAGTCTAATTTCTTGAGTTCTTTGTATATATTGGATATTAGCCCTCTATCAGATGTAGGATTGGTAAAGATCTTTTCCCAATTTGTTGGTTGTCGTTTTGTCCTATTGACAGTGTCCTTTGCCTTACAGAAACTTTGCAATTTTATGAAGTCCCATTTGTCAATTCTTGATCTTAGAGCATATGCCATTGGTGTTCTGTTCAGGAACTTTTCCCCTGTGCCCAAGTATTCGAGGTTCTTCCCCACCTTCTCTTCTATTAGTTTCAGTGTATCTGGTTTTATGTGGAGGTCCTTTATCCACTTAGACATGAGCTTTGTACATGGAGATAAGAATGGATCAATTTTCATTCTTCTACATGTTGTCCTCCAGTTGAACCATCACGATTTGTTGAAAATGCTGTCCTTTTTCCACTGGACAGTTTTAGCTCCTTTGTCAAAGATCAAGTGACCATAGGAGTGTGTGTTCATTTCTGGGTCTTCAATTCTATTCCATTGATCTTCCTGCCTGTCTCTGTACCAATACCAGGTAGTTTTTATCACTATTGCTCTGTAGTACAGCTTGAGGTCAGGAATGGTGATTCCTCCAGAAGTTCTTTTATTGTTGAGAATAGTTTTCGCTATCCTGGGTTTTTTGTTATTCCATATGAATTTGAGAATTTCCTTTTCTAACTCTGTGAAGAATTGAGTTGGGATTTTAATGGGGATTGCATTGAATCTGTAGATTGCTTTTGGCAAGATGGCCATTTTTATTATATTAATCCTGCCAATCCATGAGCATGGGAGATCTTTCCATCTTCTGAGATCTTCTTCGATTTCTTTCTTCAGGGACTTGAAGTTCTTGTCGTACAGGTCTTTCACTTGCTTGGTTAGATTCACACCAAGGTATATCATATTATTTGCAACTATTGTGAAGGGTGTCATTTCCCTAATTTCTTTTTCAGTCTGTTTATCTTTCATGTAGAGGAAGGCTACTGATTTGTTTGAGTTGATTTTATAACCAGCCACTTTGCTGAAGTTGTTTATCAGGTTTAGGAGTTCTCTAGTGGAAGTTTGGGGGTCACTTAAGTATACTATCATATCATCTGCAAATAGCGATATTTTGACTTCTTCCTTTCCTATTTGTATCCCTTTGACTTCTTTTTGTTGTCTAATTGCTCTGGCTAGGACTTCCAGTACTATACTGAATAGGTAGGGGGAGAGTGGGCAGCCTTGTCTAGTCCCTGATCTAAGTGGGATTGCTTCAAGTTTCTCTCCATTTAGCTTGATGTTGGCTACTGGTTTGCTGTAAATTGCTTTTACTATGTTTAGGTATGGGCCTTGAATTCCTGATCTTTCCAAGACTTTTATCATGAAGGGATGTTGAATTTTATCAAATGTTTTCTCAGCATCTAGTGAGATGATCATGTGGTTTTTTTCTTTGAGTTTGTTTATATAGTGGATTACGTTGATGGATTTCCGAATATTGAACCATCCCTGCATTCCTGGGATAAAACCTACTTGATCATGATGGATGATTGTTTTGATGTGTTCTTGGATTCGGTTTGCTAGAATTTTATTGAGTATTTTTGCATCGATGTTCATAAGGGAGATTGGTCTGAAGTTCTTTTTCTTTGTCGGGTCTTTGTGGGGTTTGGGTATGAGTGTAATTGTAGCTTCATAGAACGAATTGGGTAGTGTTCCTTCTGTTTCTATTTTGTGGAATAGTTTGAAGAGAATTGGTATTAGGTCTTCCTTGAAGGTCTGATAAAATCCAGCACTAAAACCATCTGGTCCTGGGCTTTTATTAGTGGGGAGACTTTTAATGAGTGCTGCTATTTCCCTAGGGGTTATGGGACTATTTAGATGGTTTATCTGCCCCTGGTTTAACTTTGGGACCTGGTATCTGTCTAGGAAATTGTCCATTTCTTCCAGGTTTTCCAGTTTTGTTGAGTATAGGCCTTTGTAGTAGAATCTGATGAGTTTTTGAATTTCTTCAGTTTCTATTGTTATGTCTCCCTTTTCAGTTCTGATTTTATTAATTTGGATACTGTCTCTGTGCCCTCTGGCTAATCTGGCTAACGGTTTATCTATCTTGTTGATTTTCTCAAAGAACCAACTCCTGGTTTTATTGATATTTTGTATTGTTCTTTCTGTTTCTATTTGGTTGATTTCAGCCCTGAGTTTGATTATTTCCTGCCTTCTACTCCTCCTGGGTGTATTTGCTTCTTTTTGTTCTAGAGCTTTTAGATGTGCAGTCAACTTGTTAGTGTGTGCTCTTTCCAGTTTCTTTTTGTAGGCACTTAGAGCTATGAGTTTTCCTCTTAGCACTGCCTTCATGGAGTCCCACAAGTTCTGGTATGATGTGTCCTCATTTTCATTGAATTCTAAAAAGTCTTTAATTTCTTTCTTTATTTCTTCCTTGAGCAAGTCATCATTGAGTAGAGAGTTGTTCAGTTTCCATGTGCACGTGGGTTTTCCATTGGTTTTGTCATTATTAAAGACCAGTCTTATTCCGTGGTGATCTGATAAGATACAAGGGATTATTTCAACCTTTTTGTATCTGTAGAGGCCTGCTTTGTGACCAATTATATGGTCTATTTTGGAGAAGGTACCATGAGGTGCTGAGAAAAAGGTATATTCTTTTGTTTTAGGATGAAATGTTCTATAGATGTCTGTTAAGTCCATTTGGTTCATAACTTCTGTTAATGTCAAAGTGTCTCGGTTTAGTTTCTGTTTCCATGATCTGTCCATTGCTGAGAGTGGGGTGTTGAAATCCCCCACTATTATTGTATGAGTTGTAATGTGTGTTTTGAGCTTTAGTAAAGTTTCTTTTATGTATGTAGGTGCCCTTGCATTTGGAGCGTAGATGTTCAGAATTGAGAGTTCACTTTGGTAGATTTTTCCTTTGATGAGTATGAAGTGTCCTTCCTTATCTTTTTTGATTAATTTTGGATGAAAGTCGATTTTATTTGATATTAGAATGGCTACTCCAGCTTGTTTCTTGGGACCATTGGCTTGGAAAATTGTTTTCCACCCTTTTATTCTGAGGTAGTGTCTGTCTTTGTCACTGAGGTGCGTTTCTTGTATGCAGCAAAATTCTGGGTTTTGTTTGTGTATCCAGTCTGATAGTCTGCGTCTTTTTATTGGGGAATTGAGACCATTGATGCTAAGAGATATTAAGGAAAAATGATTGTGGCTTCCTGTTATTTTTGCTATTAGAGGTAAAGTTATGTTTGTATAGTTATCTTCTTTTGAGGTTGTTGGAAGATTACTTCCTTGCTTTTTCTAGGTTGTAGTTTCCCTCCTTGTGTTGGCGTTTTCCATCAATTATCCTTTGAAGTGCTGGATTTGTGGGAAGATATTGTCCAAATTTGGTTTTGTCATGGAATATCTTGGTTTCACCATCTATAGTGATTGAGAGTTTTGCTGGGTATAGTAATCTGGGCTGGCAATTGTGTTCTCTTAGGGTGTGTATGATGTCCGTCCAGGCTCTTCTGGCTTTTATAGTCTCTGGTGAGAAGTCTGGTGTAATTCTTATAGGTCTGCCTTTGTATGTTACTTGACCTTTTTCCCTTACTGCTTTTAGTATTTTTTCTTTGTTTTGTGCATCTGATGTTTTGATTATTATGTGACGGGAGGTATTTCTTTTCTGGTCTATTCTATTTGGTGTTCTGTAGGCTTCTTGTATGTTTATGGGCATCTTGTTCTTTAGGTTAGGGAAGTTCTCCTCAATAATTTTGTTGAAGATATTTACTGTCCCTTTAAGTTGGGACTCTTCATTCTCATCTATACCTATTATCCTTAGGTTTGGCCTTCTCATTGTGTCCTGGATTTCCTGGATGTTTTGAGTTAGGAGTTTTTTGCATTTTGCATTTTCTTTGACAACTGTGTCAATATTTTCCACCGTATCTTCTGCATTTGAGATTCTCTCTTCTATCTCTTGTATTTGGTTGGTGATGCTTGCGTCTATGACTCCTGATCTCTTTCTTAAGTTTTCTATTTCCATGGTTGTCTCCCTTTGAGCTTTCTTTATTGTTTCTATTTCCATTTTCAGATCCTGAATGTTTTTGTTTAATTCCTTCTTTTGTTTTCTTGCATTTCCTTAAGGGATTTCTGTGATTCCTCTTTAAGGGCTTCTATGTGTTTACTTGTACTCTCCTGTATTTCTTTAAGGGAGCTACTTAATTCCTTCTTATAATCCTCTATCATCATCATGAGAAGTGATTTTAATTCTGAATCCTGCTTTTCAGGTGTGATGGGGTGTTCAGGGCTTGCTATATTGGGAGAACTGGGCACTGATGATGCCAAGAAACTTTGGTTTCTGTTGTTTATGTTCTTGTGCTTGCCTTTCGCCATCTGGTTAACTCTAGTGTTGCCTGCCCTCACTGTGTAAGACTGGAGTCTGTATTTCCAGTTATCTTGCTTGTTGCAGAGCTTCTCAGAGTCCAGATGTCTCTGTAGTCTTATGATCCTAATCTTGGTGTCTGCTGCTCTGAGTGCAGTGGATCCTCGGCTGCTCTGAGTGCAGTGGCTCCTCTAGGATGACTCAGGAGTCAGTATCTCCACAGGACAGGAGCAGACCAACTCTGCGTCTGCCCCAGCCCACAGGACCAGGCAGGGGAGGAAGGCGCCATTGGTTTTCTTGATAGGCAATGGAAACATGAGGGGAGTGATTGCTTTGTTCTGAGTAACTTCAAATCAATCACTGTGACCCAGGCAGGGTTATCTTCTTCTTTGCTGGAGCATCAGGCTGTTCACATACTGTAGCAATGACTCAGCAGGGGCCTAGATGGGAGCATGGTCTTCAGATCTTCTCTCTGTGGTTTGGGCTTTGAGCTGGATCCCTCCAGGCAAGTCCTAGTGTGCCAGCAGCTTGCCGGGCTTCTGCTCATGCTATAGTTAAAAACTTCCTAATGATCAGAACAAACATTGGGTCCAAGGTGAGAGTTGGGAGAGAGGGACTGAGCAGGCCAGTGAATCCCAAAAAGGTTGGTTCTTGAGGGTCACAAATCAATTAAGAATTTCCTTTTGTAAGATAGTTTGGGTTGATGTCATTTGCCTCTGAGTATCTGCAGCTAATAGACTCAGTATTGGCTCTCCATTCAATTATACCTTTGCCAATTTATTTCCTGTACAGCCAAAAAGTTACTAGCCTTATCAGAGATTCCATTTCTATATTCTTAAAGTAGGGTTAACGCCCATTTCAGAATACTATAAGGTAAAACCAGTACTACATAAGACTTGAAAACATTTTACAAACTTAGGTGTCCTGTACAAATCACATCACAGTATTGTCAAAGGAATGAGAGCCCACTTTCTAATCCCTTCCGTCCACTCTGTTTCTTTCACAAGTATTTACTGGAACCCTACTGCAATCAAGCTGGGTTTGCAGCCCTTAGTAATTTTGTCTCAGAGTCAACCCCTTTTCCCAAAGTCCTAGAATCTCTTGATGACTTCAGAGACAGCTCTGATATGTGACAGGAAGTCAGTTTTGAGAAAGGAAGATAGAGAAGGAATTGAGTTTCAGCAGAGGGCAATGGGTCATCAGGCTGTTCACTTACTGTTGCAATGACCCAGCAGGGGACAAGATGGGAACATGGTCTTCAGAAAGTGAAGACAATGTAGAGATTCTGGACTTCCCAACAGGACACTTAGATCTAATGTCTTTAAGATCATTTGCTCTCCAAGTACAGAATTAAGGTCTGCTGTGTTTTATTTTCTTGGGGCCCTAATCCACTTTCCTGTGGTTCAGAGAGGTTAAGCAATTTACCCAAGGTAACATCATAGGTAGAGGAGCTGTGATTTAGTCACAGCATTGCCTTGTGCTTACGGTGTTTAGAAGTGTGTCCACTGTTATAAACGACTTTGAACTATTTAGTCAATACCTATTAGTCCCAGGGAAAAAAGCATTAGGCTACAGAGGAGTTACTTTATAAGTCAGAGCTTCATAATTAATACATGTGGTTGACAACATGGTTCTTGGGACAAATCAGGTTGAAATCCATCCAGGTTTCCCCTCGGAGGCCTCCCATATCCCAGGGTCTTCTCTTACATCTTATGTGTACAGTGGACACGATTTTAAATGTACCTCACAGTGTTTTGATGACAGTAAACGGGAGATGACGCTTCAAGTCACGTGACACAAGCCCTCAGCCATGTCTGTGTCCCTGATTCACTACCATATAATTTAATTAACAAGCAGGATGAGGCATGAAACATTGGGAGGGATATATACTAGATTTACAGTAACAATTATGATTTTTTTTTTTGCTATCATGAAGGGATCTTGAAAAAAAAACCTTGTATGTCAGATTGTTGAATTTAAGGATAAAGATGCACATTTATGCTTTAGTTGTGTGCTTTTAAGTGGATTTCTATCTAAATGGCTACAAACTTTGGAAAAGCATGGACTCTTTGTGTTTGTAAACACTGGCATCCTTGGTACATTTTCCCGGATCGACTGGCCTGGACAGGTTGTAGGCAGAGAGGTTTGGACTAGCCCAGGAATACCTTGGCCTGTTGATTGCCCTTGCCTGCCTGGCCTGCTCCCCATTCCACCAGGCCGCTTGCATCAGGGTTGTACCCCAGTCTGCCAGAAGGGGCGCTGGACTAGGACTCATGTGCTCCCTAATAATTTCTATGATGACTCAATGTCAGTTTACCCTCCTGCCTGCAGGTGGCAGTGCTCACCCTCGAGCCCAGTTCTCAACCTTCCTAATGCTGTGACCCTTTAATACAGTTTAGTTCCTCATGTTGTGGTGACCCCCAACCATAAAATTATTTTCGTTGCTACTTCATAACTGTAGTTTTGCTACTGTTATGAATTGTAATGTAAATATCTTTGGATATATTTGCCTGGTGTTGCTACCTACAGTTGGAAACCACTGCCAATCAGCCTTCTCCCCAGACATGTGTCTTCCTACTCATCAGACCCAATGGATGCTCCGGGGGAGAGGGCTACATCTTTTCCAGTGTCCCTTTACTACTCTAGAGTGTATCTCACAGACTTAATAACTGCCCACAAGTTCAACGATACACTGTGATTTTGCTTTAACAGAAAGAAAAGTAATTGAAAATAAAAAATAAAACAGTGCACCTTTCAGTAGCAAACACTTGGGTGTGCTTTATGTAGACATTGTGATGGAACAGATGCCAGGCCCATAGCTATGATAGCTAGGACTGTAACAGAGCTGATGATATTTGATAAAATGGCTGTGTATGTGTGTGTTTGCACGTGTGCTTGCATGTGTGTGTGCACGTGTAAGTGAGTGTTTGTGAGTGTGTGGCGGGGTTTTCCTATGTAGCCCAGGCCAGGCTTGGCATAGAACCTGCAATGCAACTCATTCTGGTTTTAAAGCCACAATCCTCTCATCTCTGTGTCTCAAGTGCTAGGATTACAGTTGTGTACCATGCTCCCGCAAATTGATCAGTTAAATCACTTTCTTCTATGGCGGACAGGCTCAGTAGCACTCTGAACAAAGTGAAAGACAAATTTACTCTAATATGTGTATTTCAGTTTCCACAAACAAATATATAGACTTATTCCCACAAATAAGATAAAATATGAAATAAATTAAGCAAATTAACAAATGATTAGGCTGTAGGCTCAAATAACAGTGTCCCTGGATGTGGAACAATGGTTTTGTTGTGTAGTATTGTCTGTATGTTGCAAGGTGTCTCAGCTTTGCCTCTCCGCTTCTAAATGCCCGTGGAAAAGCAGAGCTAACTAACTAACTAACTAACTAACTAACTAACTAACTAACTAACTAACTAAACTAAAATGTTTTCATAAATTCCCAGAATGTCCTCTAGGGGGCACCAGCCGCCTCATTAAGAACGACTGCTAGGGCTGTTACAAACTGTGTAAAAGATAGTCACAAGCCCTGTGTGACTGCTGGACTTACTCACAGAATAGCCAGTTCCAAAAAACGACATCACTGATAATTTAAATTACATATGGAATTTAAAATAGACGCTCAATTTAGTATTGCAACAGTCCTGATAACGATGGTAACAACTTGGATATGTGAATCCATTTTGCCAGCTACATACTTCAAGAGATCGGGGTACAGACCAAATACTCGTCACAAGGTTTGATGACGTAATGATGTATCCTATAAATGTAAACAGAGGCAGGAGTTTGAAGTGGTAGCAAAAAGAGTGTTAAGGGACGTCATGAATAACTTTACCTGGGATCACATGTCTAAAGGAGAAAGGAGGTTGAATAAATATCATCGAGAGTAATTTTATGTTTCTTTTTATTATTAAAATACTGCTACCGGAAAAGTTAAATATACCCCCCACAGCTTGTGCCTCTCTTCTGCTGGAGGATACTGAAATAGAGAAAACCTGGGGCTAGTTTTCTGGCCTCTCAGTTTTCTCTCTGACAGAAATACACACTGTGTGTGCCAGAAGTAAAGGAAAAGTGAACATGATTTTTTAAAAATTTTTATTTATTTTTTTGTTTTTTGAAGCAAGGTTTTCTCTGTGTAGCCCTGGCTGTCCTGGAACTCACTCTGTAGACCTGACTGGCCTGGAGCAGGGATCTGCCTGCCTCTGCTTTCTGAGTGCTGGGATTAAAGACAAGCTCCACCACCACCTGGCATGAGCATGATTTTAAACAGTAGCTTATTCTCTATAGGGCACATGGCCTTTGGGACAGAGCCAGCAAATACCAGGCAAACCCTCAAATGATGATGATGATGATTGCTGCTGCTGTTGTTATTTATTTTGCAAAACAGGTTCTCATGTATCCCCGGCTGGTCTTAAACTCTCTATGTAGCCAAGCGTGATCTTGAACCTCCTTCCTATCCTCCTGCCTCTACCTCCTGAATGCTGGGGTAGTGGGTGTGCACCATTATACCCAGTTAAAAAAAATACTTTATGCTTATGAAAGTGTTTTGTTTACATGTACAGCTGTGTACCACATGTCTGGTGGCTCCAGACGCCAGAAGAGGGTTTTGAGCTATCACATGGGTGCTGGGAACCGAACCCAAGTCCTGTGGAAGAGTAGCCAGTGCTCTCAACTGCTGGGTTATCTCTTCCAGGCTCTCACATCCAGTTTTATGCAATGCTGGAAACCGAATCCAGAACTTTGAGCTAGCTGGGCAAGCACTCTACCAACTGAGCTGCATCCCCAGTCAGTGATTAATTTTTAATGAATTCTCAGATTTGGGCTTATGGTTTCTGGCAAGGCTGATTTTTTTTTCCACACTCTTGTCCGTGATCTGTCTTTGAGATCCTTCACTTTACCCTCTGACGTGGGAGTTTGGCCCAAGATATGAGAACTTGTGCCAGCCCCACTCAGGGAAAATGAGGGAGAGGTATTTCAAAGCTGAGGAAGAAGGTGGCTTGTCCCTGTGTCTGGGAGAGATACCCAGATAAAGCAGGTGGCTCCGTTTCAAAGCAAACTCTGGGCTAGCTCCCAGACAGTGCTTATAACCACCCACTAGGTAACAGCCTAGCCAGTGAGCGGCCTCACCTGATCGGGCGTTACAACAGTCAGTTATGGGTTTCAGAACACGAAGAGGGTATGTAAAATCGTGTGTAGTCCAGTTTTAGGGAACCACTTCCTCTCTCTGGGAGGCCAATTTCACACCATGAGATAGAAACCTCCTTAATGGTGAAAGGTATGAGTTTTGAGGCCAGACTTGAGTTAGAATAAAGACTGTTGCATCATGGCTGTGGGACCTAGCTTAGGTAACTTAACCTCTCTGAGCTGAAGTTTCCAGTTTCTGCCTGGGAACATATCCATGGGCAGGCAGTGTGTGAGGAGCAGGCTCATTGGGGGTGGGGGTGGGGGGACAGGAGCGGTAGCTGAAGAGAACTTTCCTACAGGTAACCCTTTTAGGAGGGCATCTCTCAGCTGCCTTTGCTCAGCGTTTGGTCCCAGGGAATCTAATTTCAGAAATAAAAGGGTTTTGTCGGCAGTATATTTTTGGAAATAGTGTGTCCCCGGTGAGGCTGAGAAAGAAGGGTAACGCAGCAAGCCTTTGAGCTTCACCTGGCTTCACTCCGAGTTTCCCACGTCTGTTTCATTAGGATTATCACCCTTCCGCCAAAGAACAGTCGAGTATATGGGTTGGTAAAAAATGGCGCAGGGAAAAGTCTCCCCCTCTAGGTAGAGCGCCCCTCCCCCAGATGGACTCCTCCTCAGATTTCCCTGTAGTGAGAATGGAGACGAGGGACAGACAGGTCATCCGGCTGTCCCAAGTCACTCAGATCTATTCCTGAGAGAGCTCAGACAACTTTGGAAGTGTCTCTAAAAGGACACAGGGGCCCAGTCTCTTGAAGGATCACTCCGGGTCTTTCTGCCTTAGGTGGCTTAGATTTTGTTCCATGTGTATTTTGTAAAATCTCATGAACTCGTAGAGCTCTTTGCAAAGGATCAACAACTATAATAATCTTCTGCCATAACAACATTTCCAAAAGAACCAAGGACTATTGACACACACACACACACACACACACACACACACACACACACACACAGAGAGAGAGAGAGAGAGAGAGAGAGAGAGAGAGAGAGAGAGAGAGA
>NW_021604736.1:4088316-4098495 GCF_004785775.1 Grammomys surdaster | reverse complement strand
GAGAGAGAGAGAGAGAGAGAGAGAGAGAGAGAGAGAGAGAGAGAGAGGAGAACAGTAGCTTATGAGCAGATTAAAAGAACATAATTAACTTATAAGCCCTACCCTGATTAGAAAGGGTAGATGTGGAAAGATCACTAAAGGATAATGTTCAGACTCAATTTGCAATAATTGTATGTTTCTTTCACCAAGGCATATATCTGATATAATCTCCTAAATCCCCAAATACATATAAAACAAGGCTCATTAAGTGACATCAGACGGGATAGGATAAAGATACTGTTTCTAAAAGGATTGGGTCCAAATCAAAATGCACAGAAGCAAACCTACCTACCTGTGAATTCTTTTTGTTGAAAGCATAATTTCTGCCGGAAAAAATTTCAAGTGTAAAAATCTGGAGCAATAGTATAATAACCAGCCACCTGGAATTACCAGTATTTCTCTGTTCTCAAATCCAATATGCAAATATATTTAAATATGCATGTACGTATATTGCAGGGTTACTTTTTCCATATTAAGTTGCAGACATCACAGCACATCACCTTAAATATTTAAGCATGTATCTCTTACATAAAGGACATTGCCTCGCATGATCACATGACATTATCTTGCCTGAGAACATTGACAATAATTCTGTAGTTGCACCTGGTGCCAGTTCCACAGTCAGATTTCCCGAGGAAACAGTCAAAGCTCATATACTGCATTTAGTTATAGCAATTTATTCTTTGTAGAGATGGAATGCGATGTCCCTGTCTAACATTTTCCTGATCTAATAGCCCTTGGTTGAAACTAGTGTTTTATAGGTGTCCCACAGAGTGGCTTTGCTTTGTGTACTGTTTCCTCTTGGGTCATTTAACTAGTTCCTCTATGTCCTGCCAGTCTTGTAAGCTACGAGCTAGGTTTGCACATATGAAGGACTTCGGCCTAGACTCGACTACCTCAGAGGTGGGCTTATTCTCTCTATGTCTCTCTTTCTCTCTGTCTCTCTGTCTCCCTCCCCTTCCTCTCCCCCCTCCTCTCTCTTTCTCTCTCTGTATGTGTGTGTGTGTGTGTGTGCGTGCATCTGTGAGAAGCCAGAGATGATCTGGAGTCTACTAAGTAGGTTAGACTGCGTGGCCAGAGGGCCCCAGAGATCCCCACCTCTGCTTCCCCAAGACTGGGAATTCAAATGTGTTTCACGATGCCCATCTTTTCGAATGTGGCTTGTGAGAATTGAACTCAGGTCTTCATGTTAGCAGAGTGAGTATTTTACCTAGTGAGCTATCTCTCTAGCATTGTGAACTTACTCATCTTTCTATTCTGTTCCCATACGACTATAAACAGGGTTTTAGATAGCCCCCACTCCAGTTGTTCAGGACCCACATGAAGACCAAGCTATGCATATCTCAAAAGCTGGTGCCTGTTTGTGGGATATGGTCTTCCAGCTGGGCTGCTTCGTCTGGCCTCAATGGAAGAGGATTTGACTAGCCTTGTAGAGATTTGATGTACCAGGATCAGGGGATACCCAGGGAGCCCCACGGAGGAGAGAGAAGGAAAGGATTGTGGGAGAGGGCCTGGGAGGGAGGCAGTGAGTGGGATGTAAAGTGAATAAGTAAAAATAAATAAATAATCAGAAAAATAAAACTGCTACGGGAACCAATTGTAGGTGTTCTCACTATAGGCATAATATAAGTTGATCATTATATGTTAACTTGCTGGACTTGCACATTTTGCAATGGACACATATACTCAAGCATCAGACTGCATACTGCAAATATATACGTTTCCGTTGATCAACTGTGTGTTAATAAAGCTGGAGAAGTTAAAACAAAACAATGACAACAAAACATTTGAGCTTTCTGTCTAATTTGAATTTAAGCAGAAGAAAAGTGGCAGAATGTTCACTATGGGTGAGTCAGTTTCCTTCAGTCAACTGTGCACATTCATCTATAGTTTTAAAATCTGAAGCACTTCTAATATTAGAATAGTACTTGTTTATTCCAAAAATTTTAGAGAAATACAGTAAAGTGTCAAGAAAGAAAGAGAAAAAAGATCATCGCTTTTAGGTAGAACTACTAATGTCTTAATGTATTCACCCTTTTCTTTCCTATAAATTTCTATAGTAAGTTATACATTACTAAACACAAAACTTAGTCATATTTTCCAACTTAATTTGTAACAAAAACATTTTCTGTATTATTTCAAATTTTTTGTATATCTTTAAAAAGAACTGCATGGTCTTTCATACTGTGGAATTCTTACTGTTGAAAATTTAAGGTTTTTTTTTTTTCTGGGTATAAGTAATGTCATGGAGAATATCTTTATCTAGATAAATATTTCTCTCCTTTGAAAATTATTTCCTCAGGAGAAATTATTTGGCTGAAAGGAATGGATTTTTAGAATTTATTTTCTGCCTGATTATCACAGTAAGGTGAGTTTATCATTGGCATGTAAAATATAATAAAACTGAGAAAGAAAAAAAGTGTTCAGCATCCTCTGCCTAGAGGATGATCTTAGCGTTTTGACATGATTTCTTCTGATATAGGCAGTTATTTTCTTTTTTAGTAAGACTCAAGGGTATGAACATTTTTAAGGTTTTCGATAATACTGCCAAGATTGCTTTCAAGTCTTTAGTTTATTCTTCTGGAAGTGTATGAGTTGCAACCATTCTGAAAACACAAATATCTAAAACTTGTCAAGTGAGCTTGCTTATTTCCAAACTCTCTACACCTTTGCTGTGACTCACTGAGAGTTCATGAGCCTGCCTAAGAAGGGCGTGAAAAACATCCTGGACAAATATTACACAGAAAACTCATTCCCAGGTTTTGATCCAATTGAAGTCTCTGTTTCTGAAAGGATGTCCTTGTTAATGTTGGTCAGTGTGGAACATTTGGACATGCGTGGTTGTGAGGTTGCTAGTGGGGTCAGCTCACTGCTTCTGCTTGACCAAGACTGGCTTCTGGCCATGTACAGATACAGATAGAAGGAAGTGGTCCTTTATAAGGGGTCTCCAGGGTGTGGTGTACATGCACAATAATATCTATACACCCGAGGATGCCAAAGGACTGATGCAGACTTGGGATTCATCAAGCTTTCCCAGAGGATGAGAAATCATGATCCCAGCCTCATGCAATTTGTCACTGTACATCTGGGCCAGCTTTGAATCCAAGCAAGGAATATGTCTTCTAATGCCAGGAAGAAAAACAGTTAGTCTCTCTGTGTCTCTGTGTCTCTGTGTCTCTGTGTCTCTGTGTCTCTGTGTCTCTGTTTCTCTCTCTCTCTCTCTCTCTCTCTCTCCTTCTCTCTCTCTCTCTCTCTCCTTCTCTCTCTCTCTCTCTCTCTCTCTCTCTCTCTCTCTCTCTCTCCCTCTCCCTCTCCCTCTCTCGTTCTGTTATCTCACCTAGTTCTTGAAGCAATTACACTTGGTCCCTGGCTACAGGTGTTGTTTTGGGAGGCTGGTGGAACCTTTAGGAAGTAAGGCATGGACTGGAGGAAATATGTCACCATCACCTTTAGTTCTGGCAACTGTCTGCTTCCTATCTGATGCCACATGAACAACTACTGCCACACACCACAGCCTTGCTGCTCTGGACTGAGCCATTTCAACATGGCTTTTCTGTTATGATGGACTGGAATCATAAACCCCAAACAAAACCTTTCCACCCTCAAATTGTTCTGTCAGATGCGTTGCTTAGTGCTATGCAAAAGAAATTAATATACATAGGATGGAGATACTTCCTTGTAGAAGGTTCGAACTTTTCTTAATAACCTTCTGGTTTTACATGCCAACTAGTCTCTATAGAATACATCCAGATCCTGTTTTCTTCCTTTGACTTCTCTTATCAGTAGCCATCCAATAACTCAATAGTTATTAACTGCGTTCTAGTGTGTACCAGGCACTTTAGTCAACACTGGGGACAGAAAGCTGGCACAGACAGCTTGTGACATTCATATGCTCACAGCTTTATGGAAGGAATCACAAGAATGACAAAGGAAAGGGGGAAGAACTTTATCAGGGTGGATCCATGTTCCATGGCAAACTTCTTCAGGCAGTAGGGAGGCTGCCAAGAACAGCATGCTTCACAAAGGAGGACTAGATGTATCTACCAATCTGGACCCATAATGAATAAGAGACAGAAACTTGAAGTTTGGGGAAATGAATGAGCTTTTCTGTGTGCATTTAACACTAGTTTCAGACAGTACCAGGAAGTGTAACAGGAGCTGAGGATGTGAAGGAAGAAAACCAAGGCTAGATTTTGAGGGATTGTGTCACATGTGGGCATTAGAGCTTGTTTTGCAGTGGATCTCAGGAAAGATCTGTAACCAGCAACTGACATCTGCAGAGCACTGGGGATAAGGGGCACACTTCCCAAGCTAATGGTACCACTGTTGGCAATGGGAAGGGTCGGGATGAAAGTGATTGGGGGGCAAATGAACCTACGAAACACCTAGGACAGAACGGTAAGATGACCATGTCACAAAAACTCCAACACCAGGCCCGAGAAGCTCTCTTTTGAGTTGTTGGCCAGGACTGCCCAAGAGACTCTCAAAATATGCAGCCAATTGCTGTTTTTCTTGATTATCCCTAGAAATAGAAGGTAAGACCCTATTGCTTAAGATGTCATGTACTTCGGTAAGAGGGTCCAGAAGGCCCTGAGCTGGTATCAACTTGAAAGCACTCTTCCTGCAAACTAGCTTTCAGGTTCCATGAAAGCTTCTGAAGGAGGGAGTCAACCAACCTACACAATCCTACCCAGCTATGATGCATATGGACCACAGCAACCAAGAGCGTGGGACAATAGGCCTAAGAGTGCAGTAATGGCATGAATACCCTGGAGCTTACCAACAGCTCTCTAATTGGACTTAAGACTTGCTCAACAAAAGGGAAACTATACCCATACTGGAAGCCTAGCTAAGTACTTTGTTATTGGAGGGTAATCTACAGCACCTAGTTTATTAAAGCAGCCCATCTCTAACAACAATTTATAAACATTTGTCCTCAGACTCACAGATAGTGTAGTCTTCACCACTACAGAAAGCTACAACAAGTGAGAATGCAGTTTTGAAGCCCAGTCCTGGTGGGCACATATACAAATCACTCCTAAACCTAAGAAAGGCTCAGGGAATAATGTGGAAGAGAGGGTTTGAAAAGTGTCAGAGCCAGAGAACCAAGGGGTTTGCTTTGAGATGGTGTCTCTTAGGAGTATCAGAAGTTATACTCTGAAGTCTCACCCACAAGTGTAATCTGAACAAGGAGGCCACCAGTGTACACACAGAACTGAGCAAAGGAAAGCTCACGAGGCCTCAACACTACACAAGGAACTATAGGTGACTGAGGAAAGCTAGGAACAGGAGAGGTGATCTTCCCCAGGGAAAAGCATAACAATTGGTTGTCCAGTACTAAACAGCCAGCTCTGAAGTCATGATTTAAGGTAGCGTTATATGGACTTAACAGGTTATGTTTAGGAATAATACACACACACACACACACACACACACAGACACTCACACATATGCACAACAACACTTAGTAAAAACGAGAGAGAGACCATGAATGAATTTGAAGGAGAGTGCAGAAGGGCATATGGGAGGATTTGGAGGTAGAAAAAGAAAGAATGCTGTAATTGAATTATAATCTAAGAGAGAAGTGAGGGAGGAAAGGGGAGGGGGAGAGGAAGGGGGGGAGAGAATCCATAGAAGTGGCTGAGAAGCGCAAAAGCTCAGCTTGTACAAGTGACTAAAGCTTCTCAGCTCCTCAGACTCAAATCAGACCCATAGGCTCAACTCAGAGACCCTGGCCTTTGCAGTCCTTCTTGTATTCTCATCTCGGTAGAGAGTATTTCATCTCTAGCATAGCCACTGTGGGATTCATTGGGGGACACTTTACTCCCTAAGCATGAGGGTGTCATTTCACACACAGTAGGTCTGTTTTCTATAGGCTTGAAGGTCTGTTCAAAGGACCCACACCTCAAGCTGCTCTGATATTATTGCAATAACTATCTCAGAGATGGGAATTTGCTGAGTTCACTAGGCTGTAGGAGCTACAGAAGTAGTTGCAAATGAAGACTTTATTTTTATCTTATACGTTTTGAGTATTTTTGCCTGAGTGACACTTGTGTGCAATGCCCATGGAGGCCAGAAGAGTGCGTCAAACCCTCTGGCATTGGACTTTAGATGGTTGTAAGCCAGTACACGGGTGCTAGGACCAAAGCTGAGTTCTCTGGAAGAGCAGCAAGTGCTCTTAACTACTGAGTCAGTTATGCTGGTAGGAGACTCAGCTTCTGGCTCTTTGTCTTCCTACTCTAAGAAGAAGCCCCAAGAAACTGTTTTGTATCCAGAGCCCCATGAGACACTGTTTGAAAAACTGGTAGGTCAGATATAGATATGGTTTTAGAGTCACACGGACTCTTTGAATCTCCTTGTTAGATTATAGTTACTTTTGGTAACAATAACAAGGTAATTTCTAATTGATCAAATGTCCAATCTTACAGAGTTGGTACCGATCATTGTAATAAATGTATTCACCTCCAGAGTAAGAGAAGACAAAATTAAGGTAGAGTTAGGGGTACGCTTGAGACCAGGCAGAGCACTCGTCTTCTCCTCTGTCCCATCCGCTTCACATGGACGTGATCACCTGCGTTTTCATGGGGTCTATCAATATTTAATGTGTGGGTGTCAGTTGCTGTAATTGAGCATTCTCCAGAACCTATTTGAATTAATCATATGCAGGAGTAGAGAAAATAAAATGCCCTTTTCTCAGAGCCCGGTTTCACTGGCTACTCGGAGGCCTGGAAACCTGAGCGTGAACTTTCTGCTGATGGAGGACTCCGAGAAGAAACTGAATCAGAAGAGCGACGACAAACCCAGAAAAGTACGGTTTAAAATCTCCTCTTCCTATAGTGGCCGGGTGTTGAAGCAGGTTTTTGAGGATGGGCAAGAATTAGAGTCGCCCAAAGAAGAATATCCTCACAGTTTTCTCCAGGAGGCCCTTGAACCCATGGATGGTGTTTACGGGTCTGGGGAAGCCCCCAAGCCCCAGCTCTACTCCCCCAAGCTGACTGCTCAGAGAATCAGCGTATTCAGAGACAGCGGCGCCTACACTCTGGCAGGCAGCCAGCCACTGTTCAATGACTACAAGGCGAATGACCATAAGGTTGGTATTGTGCGAGGTTATGACCTTCTAGGGTAGGCTCCTTGAAATATGTTTAGATAAACGCCGAAGTGTTTCAGATACGTATCTCACTCACGTTCAGCTACCGGCAAGAGCTTTAGGTGCACCAAATGGGGAGCCGTTATTAGAGTAATATTTCTCGGACAAAAATAACACACGGATTGACTACTCACTGGAAAGGGCAATGAGCATAAGCAGCGTTCAGATTCCATCCAGGGTAATACACAGTAATTGGGTCTTTGGCTGAGTTTCCTCAGTGTGTAAATTAAATAGAGGTGCAATGGTTTTCGGGTTGCTCAGCTGTCGTTTTATAGAATTATGCAGCAGTAGGTCATTTCGTTGCCTGAAAGAATTGAATATTGGAAGGTACCCATTTTGCTCCAGCCAATTACTCAGCTGTAGTTTATCCGTGTCTTGTTTTCTTTTTTTTTCTCCTTATCACTTTCCTACCGCCTGCCTTTTTAAATTGTTAGTCTATTTATTTAGTTTTGCCTTCCCAACACTCATTAATGCCAATGCTGTGTAGCTGGAGTCCCGGGAAGAAAGAGCGAAAAGCAAATCCAACAGAGGTAGTGTTACTTAGGGAAGAAGTTTGAACTAATAGCTCAATGACACAAGCTCTCCCTGCAGGTTTGCTTAGCTTCTCTGGTACCACAGATAATCAAAAGTCCATGCAGAATTTCTATTTTAAGCTAAAACAACCTGAGAAATGTTCACTGATTTCTAGAATCTTAGGAACTGGTCACATGCTTATGTCTGGAAGTATGAATGCTATTTCTTTTAAAGAGCACATATAATTATGTAATGTATCTAATTTATCAATGTTCACTATACTTTGATGTGTCCTCATCTTTGAAGGGTTTTATTCAGATAATTGTTTTAAATTATTTTTCTTGTTAGTTTCCTAAGAAAAATGGGTGTTGCTGGTAAATGTTTTGTGACTCGCAAAAAGATAACTGTAGGCATATCCACCATCACCAAAACTAGTACCAGGCTTCATGTTTGTACTAAGGAGTTGAGAATGAAAAAACCCCTTATGCTGATGGAGTGCCTTGTGTGTTATAAGGTGCTGTCATGGATTTTCTTCTATGTCCATCGTGTTCTTTTCTATACGGAGTTCTCAAGGAAAAAGCAAGATATGATCACTTCTATTTTGTGAAAGAGGAAATCTATGTGCCAAGTTGATAAAGGGCCCACACATCATGATAGGAACCTATGGAGCTGAGCCAGACTAGGAACCTGGATCCTCTGGTTGTCCATACTTTAATCTCTATGTATGTTCCCTTTTAACAAATGAGATCATTACATAGTAATGATGTCATTGATGACGGTGGTGATATTGCCACTTACGGCCTACATACATAACAATGCTTTGTGCTTACAGTAGTCCTTTGTAACTATATCTTACTTGGAAGTTGAGAATTAACGAACACATAGTTCAAACAAGCCCTGATAGATGCTTTAAACTGTTTCATAACTCACACGCCAACTTTGGCACATGTAAGAATGATTTGACATAGGTGTGCAAGACCAGATTAAAGCACTGTATTGTAGAAGCCATGTTGAAGGTTGGACTCCTGCTTGTCTCATTACATCTTGTTTTCTGTTGCTATATCAACCGCCAGATCCTAGTTTTGCCACGGGTGTGAAAGGGACCTTCATGGACCTGTGCGGCACACCCAGTGAAACAGTTCACGATGTTATTCATGCAAAACAGGGAAACAGAAGCTGGAGCTTCATGACTCCTCACTAGCAGATGGAGCTGTAAATGAACCCTTCATAAGTGCTGTCTATGATAGTGTCATAGGCTGTAGTTAAATGCAACGATTCACCCAAGAGTTTGGAGTTTAGCCGAATATTTATACACTATTATTCACAGAAACTCACAATCAGTTAGAGGTGAAAGCAACTTAAACGTTCACCAGTTGGTGAATGGCTACACAGAAGTGGTTTATATGCATAATGGAGTATACTTTAGTGAAATTTGACCTGCTTTAACTCGGATGAAGCTTGAACACACTAGACTAAAAGAAATAAGCCATGCATAATCAGGCAAACCTGTACCATTGCAGCTACCCAATGTACTTAGAATGTCCAAATCAATAGAGAAAAAAAGTAGACAGTGGTTGTCAGGCTGGGGGTAGAGAGGATGTTACTGTTTATGGATCCAGCATCTGACTTTGTGGAGATAAAGTTCTGGAGAGAAATATTGTACAACAATGTGAATATCAGGGACGTCTACACTTATAAATGGATAAAATAGTAAATTGTATTTTATGTGTACTGTAATTGTAGTCATTGTACATTAATTGTAATAAAAACAAAACATGGGCTCTGATATCTGTCAAAGTCCAGTTCTATCCACTTCCTGTGGGAGTTTGGACAAAGAATGTAACTTTGTTGAGCTGCAAATGGTATCATCTTGGTCTAAAAATAACAGACGTCTTCTTAGGAGGGCCATTAAGATGATTAAAATTGATAATGCCTGCAACGTGCCTGGCACCTGTGTATGTTTAGCAAGTGGTACCCACTACTGCAGTGATGAGCACATTCTTAAGGAAATGCTTAGTCTATTCTTTAGTTTATGTGACAGGTACAAAAGGTGATGCTAGATTTAAAAATGTGCTAAGGAACCAAAACTCACTGAATTGTGTAGGGTTCATGAAATTGTGGACAGGGAAAGGAAGAGAGGGTAACACTTATTGAATATCTAACTTATATATGTATTGAATGATCTCATAATTACAATATTTCAACGAGAAAGAATTTTTCACATTGTGAAACTAGACATTTACAGGGATAAAATAATGTGTCCATCTAGCATAGTTGTCAAATAGCATTTAAATAAAATTTGAATTGGAGCTGGACTGTGGTGACATATACCTTTAATCCCAGTATTAGAAGCAGAGGCAGAGGCAGAAGCAGAGGCAGAGAGGCAGAGGCAGAGAAGCAGAGGCAGAGAGGCAGAGGCAGAGGCAGAGGCAGAGAGGCAGAGGCAGAGAGGCAGAGGCAGAGGCAGAGGCAGAGGCAGA
>NW_021604736.1:4087899-4088216 GCF_004785775.1 Grammomys surdaster | reverse complement strand
GAGGCAGAGGCAGAGAGGCAGAGGCAGAGGCAGAGGCAGAGGGAGAGAGGCAGAGAGGCAGAGGCAGAGAGGCAGAGAGAGGCAGAGAGGCAGAGAGGCAGAGAGGCAGAGAGGCAGAGAGGCAGAGAGGCAGAGAGGCAGAGAGGCAGAGAGGCAGAGAGGCAGAGAGAGGCAGAGAGGCAGAGAGGCAGAGGCAGAGAGAGAGAGGCAGGGAGACAGAAGCAGAGAGAGTGGCAGAGATGCAGAGGGAGGGAGAGAGAGAGAGAGAGAGAGAGGGAGAGGGAGAGGGAGAGGGAGAGGGAGAGGGAGAGGGAGAG
>NW_021604736.1:4063078-4087889 GCF_004785775.1 Grammomys surdaster | reverse complement strand
GAGAGGGAGAGGGAGAGGGAGAGGGAGAGGGAGAGGGAGAGGGAGAGGGAGAGACGGAGAGACGGAGAGACGGAGAGACGGAGAGACGGAGAGACAGAGAGACAGAGAGACAGAGAGACAGAGAGACAGAGAGACAGAGAGGCAGAGGCTGAGGCAGGTAGAACTCTGAGTTCTAGGACAGCTTGATCTACAGAATGTGTTCCAGGACAGCAAGATGTACACAGAAACCTTGTCTCAAAAAAATAAAAGAACAACCACAACAATAGGATTTCTCTGACTCCAAAGCCACTAAATTTCTAGTACCTAACAAGGCTACTCTGCATTCAGAGGTGTCTGGATAACTGTCTCTCTGTATGTGGCTATAGAACCCAGAATATTTACAGATACTTTCCCACATAAGCTGCCATTCTAGACTGTACACAAGAAGATAAAAGATTCTTGGCTCCATCCGGCCTTCTATAATACAAGAGTGGATTTTCCTCACAGGCAGTTAGATGTAACCAGACAGTGTAGCTACACCCAGAGAGTTTGCTCAGACACAAGGGAGATTGTGGCTAGCAAGTGGACTGAAACCAAACACACACACAGAATGACTGTGACCCTCTGTCTTTGGAGTAAATATATTTACTACTTTAGATGTTGACTGATATCTTAGATATTGGCCGGTTTAGGGGCAGGGAGTTGAAACAGGTAATCTACTCATTCTTTGAGCTTATTGAGAGTTGAGTCTTCCAAGAGAAGAAACCAAAAGAGAGTCCTGGGCAGAGGAGGCTTCCTAGTAACTGAACCTTTTGGCTACTATAGGAAGCAGAAACAGAGCCTTCCAAAAGTACCACCATCCTTATCTCTCGATGTCAGAAACTGATAGTCCAGAGTTCGAAATGGGAATCCAGTGTGCATAAAACAAAAGGAAATGGAATCTGCTACAGGATCCCTTGAAGAGGGAGAAGAGAGGGCCAGACAGGAAGTCTGGCGCTTAAGTATCCATGGAAACCCCCTTGGCTGTTTACAGGAGTCTGAACTTTGAAGTGTTGCTCACTAGATTCTGACTGAATACTTTAAATATTAGAGTGTTTAACTGGGGCATCATCTAAGTAGACTGTGGTTATCCAGTTCTAGAATCAAGAAAAGTATTTTATGCTGAGGTATTTTGTGGTGAAGCACGAGTGTATGTACACTACTGAAAAATAGTTTTAAGAACAGCAGTGACAACATCCACATTTGCATATCACCACCAGCTTTTGCAGATCCCACTTTTCTGTGTCTTTCATATCATCTCCATTCTGAGAAGATGCTATCACCCTTAGGTACTAGTGTCAAAATATGTAAGGATGTGGATAATGCTAGCACAGAAGCCAGAAGAGAGTAGGGGAAGGGCCCTGGAACTTGGTTTCTTAAGTATTAATCCCTATTTGGAGAAGGGTGAGACAGGGTCTTTCTGTGCAGCCTCATTCTAGAACTCCCTCTGTAGACCAGGCTAGCCTTGAACTCACAGAGATCCACCTGCCTCTGCCTCCAAAGTGCTGGGATTAAAGGCATGTGCCACCACTACCCAGCTAGCATTAACCCTTGTATTATTGAGCTTGACAATGTTGGAAGCTCCTCATAGAGAGACTGAATAATGTGTGGCAGGACCCAGAGTTTCAGCATATCTGTATACTACCAGTGTGGTAGTACACTGAAACTTAAACTTTTGCACTTAAGGGATGACTAGCTTGTCTGTGGGAATGCCTACCAGCTAGATGTCAAGACATATACAGATGACCAAAATGGAGTTCATCAGAGTTTGTGATTGCACTGTGTCTTGTAACTAGTATAAGTCAGAACTGGAGTCCAGGGATGTTTCCATCCAAGATGTGTAACCTGGCAGAACTTTGTGTTCCTGATCAAGTGGTACCTGAATATTGACTTTCCCCCCTCTTCCTCATCCTCTTCCTCTTCTTCCTCTTCCTCCTTCTACACCCTTCTCATACTCCTTTTCTTTCTCTTCATCCTCTCCCTTCTCCTCTTTCTTCTGTTTCATCCTCTTCCTCCTGGGCCTTTTGAACCCAAGGTTTCAAATGTCCTAGGCAAGCTCCCTGCCACTGAACTGCAATCCTGCATCCTCGCTCTCCACCTACCTTCTTTAGTGAACTATAGCATTGCCTATTTTTTCATAAGCAAAGCATTAACACATAGTAAATCCATAGAATGAGACTTTAGATACTAACAATGATCATTTAGAAGTATAGTGACATAAAACATTTCATGTTATATGAATAAAATGATAATGACAAGGTATATTTATTGATGCATATGATATATATATATATATATATATATATCAAATAGATATCAGTATAGGATATATATATATATATATATATATATATATATATATACACATGTGGAAAGGAATGCTTGTGAGTAGTGCAAAAATATTGGCATTTGAGGACCAGGCACGGATGTTGCATGCCTTTAATACAATCTGTGGAGAACAGATACAGGTGGATCTCTATGAGTTTGAGGTCAGCCTGGTTTACATCATTAGTTCCAGACCAGCCAAGGTTACATAGTGATACCATGTGTAAAAAGAGAAAGTGAGAAATGAAAGAAAGAAAGAAAGAAAGAAAGAAAGAAAGAAAGGAATGAAGGAAGGAGAGAGGAAAACAATTACATGTGTTTTAGTGTCTGGAGAGATGGCTCAATGGTTAAGAGTACTTGCTGTTTTTGCAGAGGACCCAAGTTCAGTTCCCAGCACCTACACGATGCTCACAGCCACCCATAACTCCAGTTCTGGGGGATTCAGTGCCCTCATTTGATAACTGTAGGCACCAAGCATCTATGAGGTGCACATACATATGTGTAGGTAAAACACTCGTACACATAAAGTAAAATGAATGAATATAAAATTTTAAAAAGATCTTAGGTTTGAATCCCCACCACAGTTCCTATCACTTTAGGGAGGTACTTGACCCCATTGTGACTTCGTCCTCACCTGTAAAGAGTGCAGGTCACACCATTTTTCATAGGGATGTTTGGTAGGGAAGGGGTGTCAGTAAAATGCTTAACGTGACACCTGACACACAAACAGTGTTCAGTAATCGATATGTGCTAATGTTATCTATGCATAGACAAATGGAGAAATCTTTGTATAGATTAAAGGGTCCTTTTATATGTGCCCAGCCCTTCACTGGCCATCCTGGGGAGCAGTGAGAACAGAAACTCTGGACTCTGACCTTTATAGTTCTACCCTCTGAGTGGTCCAACCTTCCTTGGTTCTTATCCTCAGCAAGACAGAGAGGTCCTTCTTCCTTTTAGAAAGAACTTTGGAACCTTGGAGCCTTCTTTAGAAGGAAACCTTGGGGTGGGATGAATCACAGTTTTGACAGGTGCAAAGGCCTTCTCTCTTATTCTTTGGCACGGGGCATCAGGAAGGCTCTGCAGCCATGCGTTTGGTGATGTCTCATGCTCACTCTCTGTTTCTCTAGCCTCCACCTATTATAGATTTTGGGAAGATAATTATCTACACCAACAACCTAAAAATCATCCGAACCCCGATGGACAAACGGGACTTCATGAGGAAAATCCTCCAAAAGGAAGAGATGGCTGAGGAAGAGTCTCTGATGATCACACGGGAAACTGATGGAGACAGGGAGCGGAATGGCAGCCCCCTGCCAGAGGAGTCGGAACGCGCATTCCTCCGTAGTCAGCACACGCAGGTACGGCTGTGCTGCTGTTTCCCTCAGGCTGGCCCTGCGGGAATGGCCTGCAGTCAGTTCTGCTCCTGCATCCCCTCTCTAAAACTTCTGAATAACAACACTTATAAAATCTGTTAAACTGTGAGGGAGGGGTTTAACATCCATTGGATTGTAATGGCATAGTATTGGCATAAGTGACTATAATTTCATATTTCAAATATGTATGATTTTAAAAGTTTTGGATGATTTATTTTCCCATCTAATTAGGAATATACTGTTTTCACTGTGAGAATAAATACTGAGTTTTAGTGATGAAAAAAAAATCTCTGTTCTATCATTTATTTATTTATTTATTTATTTAGACAGGGTCCACAGTTCAAGCTGGCCTTAAACTCCTTATGTAGCTGAGGTTGATCTTGAACTTCTGATCCTCGTGCCTCTACCCCCAGAGTTTTGGGATTATAGACATATGTGCCACTAAACTGGGTTTATCTGAGGCTGGGCATTGAACCCAGGGCTTCCTGCATGCTAGGCAAGCATTCTACTGACTGGGATTCATCACTAGTCCTAGCTCGGCCACTTTCTTATGGGTTCACTTGTACCTCTATTATTGGCCCAAGTCTTAGTCCACAGTCAGTGAAGATCCTGTAAAGTCTTGGGTCAATTAGAAGACTATGTTGGGTTGAAACTGATACTATTTGTAAACCCACAAGCCTAGGTACCTGTGGACTGCAATGTTTTGCAGTATACTAAGAGTGAATGATTGAGTCAGATGCTGCTGTCATCAGTGAGCATCGTGCTTCAGGGTCCCTTAGATGTAAAGTTTGTTTCTGTGGAACTCACTCCAGTATTCCATGAGTTAGACTGGAAAATGGAAGGGCTTTGGAGAATCTGAGTGATGTCCCTGCCCTGTGAGGACCAAGGTGAAGAAGGAGGTTATGTCCATTTTTGAGTGATGACCTTAGGCCAAGGTGCCAAGTCTCTCTACTCTCTCTCTTTTCTCTTCCTTTCCTGGATGCCAAACTCTCCACATCACCTCTTAAGATCTAGCTTCTCTCTTTCTTTCTCAGCCCACCCCCTCCACCAGAACACAAGCTTCGTAGACTCCATTAAAAGGCTACTGAAATTTGATTGACATCTAACCTTTGGGGTGATTTCACACCGGAATGTAATACTTTTGAAATGAGAATCTGTGTTTCTGTCATTCCTTTCTTAGGCCTTCCAACCCCTCAAAGCTTTCTGTGGTGTTACATTGCTTGAGATAAGACCGAATCTCTGTATTTTAGAGAGCCCCACGGTGTGACCTGCACCTTCCTAATTCTTTCTTTTCTGGGTGGAGAGGGTAGCTCCTCTAAGTTACAGCAATAGAGAGTATTTTAGAAAGCTCTGGGTTGCCTGACCAGTGCTAGCCTCTTGGACTTTATGTAGTACATATTTCTTACTGTGCCTTTGTTCCCTCCCCTCCCTCCACTGTCCATCCGTCCATCTCTCACAGGTTCTTTGCACTCTTGGTGGAAGAGGATCTCCTCTGCATGTGGTGTCCCCAAGGTCTTCCATCCTCTTGCCTTTAGCTCTTGAGTTCTCAGTGGAGGTGTTTTCCTTCAGAGGACTCTTGATGGCTCCCAGGAGGCATCCTCAGAATAAACCCATTAGGACTTTAAACACCTCTTCACAGTTGCAGCTTTCCTTTCACTTTTGTGATTGTGTGCTTAGGGTTTGCTCATGTCTACTAGGGCTTGGTCTCCATGGAGGCAGAAGTTGTGTTCCTGTTGAGTGCAACATTGCAGTTCCCAGGTGCACGGGAGGCGGGGTGTGTGTGTGTGTGTGAAGCCTGATATTGAATTGATGCTCAGTAAATATTGTTTAGCTGAGTTTAGAAAACACTGGAATTCAGAACCCAGTGTTAACTGGTAAGAGATAACCCACTGTAGCTGATAATCTTCTACAAGGTGTAGAGTCTAGCATGCCAGCAGGCAGACAGCATGGGCATTGTGAATATCACCTTTCCTCTTTAGATTTCTTTAATACCGTTATTTCTTCTACTCTCTTGTGACTTGGAGGAACTCCCCTCTCCACCCAGAAGAGAAAGAAACAGGAAGGTGCAGGCCACTCCCTAGGCCTGAAAGAAAAAGCAGCAGCAGGCTCCACATGACAATTACCTTTCCATTCAATTTGGAGGAATCCTGGTCTTCTTATTTTCTGTAGCGCTGTAAGTGAGGGCAGAGTGTGTGGCAGAAGGTTGCTGGGAAAGGTGACGCTTCCCTTGTCTGCCCTTTAAACTCGGTTTTAAATTACTATTTGTGTGTTCAATCCCTTGTTCGATAAATGCCCAGACAAGTTTTATTCTAAAAGAAAGGGTCAGAGAACATGAAGGAAGCCCTTCTGACCAAGAGACACTTCGCTCGGCTCTTTGGAACTGGGACTGGGAAGAGAGAGCCTGATGAAAGAGTGGGGGGGTGGGGGAGGCAAGGCCAAGAGTGGGGCCTACCTTGAATCTCTATCAACGTTAAAAACAAAGCCCGAGAATAAATGGAGGCGAGCCTCAGAGATGTGTGCAAGAGGAAGCACCCTGGCTCTGTGCTTGGTGGGTTTATAATCGTGAACCCCTGGGCATCTTAGTGCTTCCTGTGCTCTCATTTTTGAGAAAGTAAGATATGATGATGATTATGATGATGATGATGATGGTGATGGTGATGGTGATGGTGATGATGATGATGATGGTGATGATGATAGCAGCAGTAATAGCTACTGACTTCTGAAGGCTCAGTGTTTGTACATGTAATAGTTCATTTCATTCTCATGAGGACCCCCTTGGAGTATGTCTTACCAACAGCCTTACTCTGCAGCTAGGGAAACTGAGGCTAAGAGTGGTCAAGTAACTTGCCAGAGGTCACTAGAGACAACAGCAAATTTAGATTCATATACCAATGTGATGATCGCAGGCTCTTTGTTCCACAGAATCTGGTTTCAGGCTGGCCGTTGTCTTTAGAGTTGTGCGTGCCTGCATGTCTGCAGGGAGTGTGGCCCTTTTTCTTGGTCATAAAGGGAGTAGGAAAAGGATTAAGAGGTTCTGTTTCTTGTCAGGGTCTTAGGAAGGCTCAATGGAGTAGGAGACTTTCTGGCAGGGGCCAGTCATGGGTGGGGCTGTTACAGGGAAGAGTGAGTGGGTAAGTGGGTAAGTGTCAGGAGAGAACTGAACAGCTGACCTTTGGAAAAAAAAGTGGGAGTTTGCCAGAGTGTATAGACGTACCTCAGGACAAGGGTCTGATGTTCTGTGGAAGAAGAGTTGTTTAGGTAAAAACATTCTTAGATCTTCTAAGATTATGCTTTCTGTATGTGCCATGAGGATTTATCAGGAGGACAAGTGTTGGTTAAAAGGATTCTCCAAGCTTTCTCTTTTCTCTGTTGTTTTGTTTTTACTTCTTATGAGATGGTCAGGATGATAGGCAACTCAGTTGGACTGGGTTGCATGGAAAGAACATCTCTCATGAATTTGTGCCAGCGATGGAGAGACCAGAGCTAGAAAAGTGGGTGTGGGAGAACCGGAGGCAGTTGTGAAAGGATGCTTAGAAGCTGAACTGGACAATGCTCATTTGCAGGTCCACCAGGCACCAGTCTGGTTTGCAGCCTACTCCTTGGGAGATTCAGTTTATGAAGAGTGTGAAATGACTGGTTTCTGTGACATACCACAGACATTTTGTCTCAAGACATGGTCGAGGGCCATTTTCTGGAAACAGGAGACATAGCTAAGAAACAAAGTGACTTTTACGGGGGAGCTTAGGCTGTATAAGAGGAGAGAGGCTGCATTTGCATGTGATCCCTCTCTCAGTATTGCAGAACTTAGAGGGTAGGCATTACCAATCCTCTTTCACACAGAGAGAGAACAGGGAGGCTAAGTAGTGGGCCTTGGTGGTTCTGTCTGCACCAAACTCTAGCTTCCCTTCTAGTCTGTTGATGCCATAGCCCAGAGCTTTATTTTAAAATTGAGAACGTCATACACACATATAATATGTTTTTTTCTCTTTTGAGACAGAATCTCACTATATACAGCTCTGGCTGGCCTGGAACATGCTATGTACAACACATTGGCCTTCAACTCTGCCTGTCTTTGCCTCCTAAGTGCTGGGATTAAAGGTGTGTGGTACTTTGCCCAGCCATAAAGAAAGTGTTTGGATAGAATCTACTCCTCATTCCCCACCCTCCAATCCCATACCTACCCATTTCCCCTCCATGATTCATGAGCTTTCTCTCTTAAAGAAAAAAAAACTGAGTTGACTTAGTACCACTGGTAAGTGCATGGGTATAGGACCATCTATCTGAACACAGGTAGCCTTTCAAGGGCCAAGTCCCTGAAGAAAACTGACTCTAGCTGATATCAGTTGCTAGAAACTTCTCAGGAGTGAGACTTCATGAGCCTTTACCTTGTCCATCACAGCCCAGGACTTTTAATCATTGGGTTTAACATAGTTCTCAAAGAGAATAAAATATTAGAAGAACTCAGAGCAAATTAATTCACTCACCCAGCCCGACAGTTGCAGAAAACATTCCTTCTTCAGCACCAGATATTGAACAGCCACAACAAGAAGTCATGGATTCTGGTGTTCAGCCCCAAGGAATCAGAATCTGCCCCACACCTCCTTCCAGGCTGTATGTCTGATATTGCCAGGTAGCTTCTCAAAACGACATTTTCCTATTGCCTTGGGTGATAGTATGCAGTGGACAGTTGTGAGGGTACCAGGAAGCCCTTACAGAAGGAAGCACCTGGTTTCCTTGAGTGCTTGCTGAGGTTTGCCACACCAGCTTGTTGCTCTAGTTGGCAGAGAGAAAAGTCATGCTCTTGCCTCTGTAGAGCACATGTCAGATGGGAACAAGGGTGGCTAAGAGTAGAAAGTTGCAGAATGCCAGATGTGATGGCAGATGTTGTACTGATAACATTCATCTAAGAATCTGATAAAATTGTTGTTCTGGGTCCCAGCCATTTCCCTCATTAGCATTTGTGGGAAACATTTTCTCCAATTCTGCTCCAGTCTTTGCCAAGACCCAGTGGCTGTTTTGATTTTCGTGAGAAGGGTAGATATGAACCACTGGTCTAACTGAAGTCCGACTTGTCTCTTGCAGGATGGGTCGGTCCCTGAGGATAACTGTCTCCACTGCCAGGGGTCCGGCATTGCCACCTGTTCTCTGTGCCATGGCAGCAAGTTCTCGATGCTGGCCAACAGATTCAAGGAGTCCTATCGAGCCCTCAGGTGCCCTGCCTGCAACGAGAATGGCCTGCAACCTTGCCGAATTTGCAGCCCATAGCCCAGAGCCCTGGTTTTCACATGTGCCTTTCTTGTAATATCTCATCACGCTACTCTTAAAGCACCCTGCTCCCTCCTGCCTCTCTCAGAAAGGGAGCCTACTGCAGCTATAGTCACTTCTACCACTAGCAAATCTCAAATAATTTGATGACATTTTGTGAAGTTGGTACCATCTCTACATGTGCCTAAGTAACAGGGGCATTTTTGAATTAGAATCTGCTTTGAAACTGGTTCTAAAATTATTCTTCCAGGAACATGTGCATGCATCTCACTTGATTTAGCTCAGTCTTCCCCTTGTGCCAGTGAACAAATACCTAAACGTACACTCCAGGCAGCAGGTTGAAGTCATTTTCTGGGCTGGAAGCTATTTTGCAAAATTATGTGGTCTGAAAGGAATGAAGAAGTAGATTTTCAATGAGCCAGATTTCTGTGTCTTATAATGCATCTGAAATTGTCTTTGGTTAAAATTGAAATTTCTAGTGAAGCAGAAGAAGGAAGGGGCAGTCAACACTGGAGGCTCTCACAGGCCTCTGCAAGCAAAACAGAATGCTCAGTCCAGAGCCAGACAAGCTGAGGAGGCCCTTTTTCTGAGGCGGCGCACTCCTGTGTGGCATGTTCTGGCTCTCACTAGGCAGCCCTAAGATAGAATGCTTCTGTGTGCCTCTAATTGGTGAGGTTCTAAGCTACTCCAAAGCTATTGGGATAAGGTTGGTGCTCAAGCACGTATCTGTGATAAGATTTCTGCCAGCCTCACGGTCAATTAGCAAATAGACAGGTCTATTTTAAGACTAAGATCTAACCAGCTGCTCTTTAGAAAGGACAGCAGGTGTTTTGGGCTTACCTACAGCAATTCTTGAAGAGAAGAACCAAGAGGATTCAGAGAAGAACCAAGAGGATTTAGAGTTAGATATTGTTTCTACAGCCTACGAATGAGCACGTGAAGGGTGACTCTTCCCTCTTAAAGACAGCTATTAAGTTTCAAAAACACGTTTGTTAATGAACTTTTGCAGTTTGAACACCCACTCTCCACACTCAGTGAGAATGACACCAGCGTTTGCTATTCAGGGAGACTTGCTGCTTATCTTCAAGAATAATTCTGACTTCATGTCTTAGTAATTCTTCAAGACTTGTTATTCTCTTGTACACTGTTAAATCAACAGTGGGTTGCATCTGGGCAACAGGAATAGTTCTAATAAAAAGATGTGAACACTCTTTGAAGCCACAGTGCTCTTGTTTGCTCTTCTGTGCTCGCCTGACCCCTTTGTGCCGCTGTGTGACTGCCTCCCGCCTCTGTTCATACTTCTTGCAGCTGTTCACCTTCCTGCGTTCCCAACATAGCAGAAGAAGGAGTGATGTCAAGAGACCCTTACTCTTTGGTGGAGGCATTCTGCCTACTAAGCAGTATCGTAGGTGCTTGAGGCTTCATGTAATTCAAAGACCATAGGCCTTTGGCATCCTGTGGGTCTTACACTTTTAGTGGAGGCAGACTTGAAACAGGTAAAGTTTAATGTAGCTTTACTGGGATGGAATAATTATAAGATGGGATTAATATGTTTGGAGTCAAAGAAGGCTACCTTGTTAGACTTATGGGTTTTTTCTTTCTTTTGGTGTTATGACTTGAATCCAAAGTCTAATACATCTGAACACATATTTCACCCCTGAATTATATCTTCAGCTACTTCCTTGGTGGGTTTAGGGAGGCTGCCGAAAGGAGGCATGAGCACACACACACACACACACACACACACACACACACACACGGTTGTTATTCCTTTAGCTGTCCCACATGCTCTTAAGGGTGGCAAACTTTTTAAATAATCACACAATAAATATGTCTATTAATGGAAATATTTAACATCTGACCTCTTAATAAGGTATTAAATATATAAAATCTTACTGCTGGACGAGTTTAAACTTCTGAAACTATGAGCCCAAATCAAATTTTCTTCTTTAAAAAGCCAAAAACAAAACAAACAACTACTGGTCATCAAGGCTATAGAAGTAGGTATCGAATACTTATATTTATATTATCTTTATAAAATGATATAGAGAAATATATACTCATACAGACAGAGCTATGCATAGAATGTATAGCATGTTAGAAAGAAATAAATTTATGTTAAAATAAAGCACTGTAAAGGACTGCACTGGAAGTGGTTACAGACAGTGACATTGAAAAGTGTCTTCAATGCCAGGTGGTGGTGGCACATGCCTTTAATCATAGCACTCTGGAGGTAGAGACACTCGGATTTCTGTGAGTTTAAGGCCAGCCTGGTCTACAGAGCAAGTTCCATCCAGGATAGCCAGGATAGCCAGGACTACACAGAGACAGAGAAACCATGTCTCGAACACCTCTTTCCCTTTCTTCCCCATCCAAAGTGTCTTCAATAGAGGCATAGCAGATGTTTTTGGTAAGAATAGACCTCGTTGAGGAAACAGCTACAGGAAGGAGAGGGACCAAGAAGCCAATGTGGTTGCAGGTAGAACACAAGGGGACAGATGGAGTGTAGTGGAGGTGTGGGGATTGATGTCAGAAAAGAAGATGTGTCTGTATGTGGTGTATGTAGATGCATAGAATGCTTCTGTGTGCCTCTAACTGGTGCTGTGTGTTAGGTGGTGGGAACCGTTCTCAGAAGCCGTGGGAAACACTTGACTTACTGTGACATGCAGCTGAGGTTGGGCTCTCTGTTCATGCAATGTCACAGGATCCCCTTCTAAAATTTCCCGCTGATGCCCAGGACCTGGGCTTGCAGACTACATTTCCCAGACTCCTTAGCCTGATGTGGGCCGGGCAAGTTCTACCAATGAGAAGTACATGCAGGAGACTGCGTAAGGGAGATAGAAAGACACATCACCCTAATCCCAAACCGCAATACTCTTTAAAGCCAGGCTCCCGGCAGCTTCTGTCACAGCATTTCTGTTCTACCAATTAGGAATCTTTGTAACCAAATCCTGTAATGAATTCCCTGTTTGAAATGTGTAGAATGGTTTCTCTTCCTGGTTGGTTGACGACTGGCATAAATGTTTGAGTTAATGATGATCGTGGGTGCAAGTTTTTTTGTTTTTTGTTTTCCTTCTTGGCAGCTGCGCTAGGGAAGGAAACCGTAGGGTAAGGGGAGACTAGCGGGGCTGGCAGTGGATGGTTGCCACGATTCAGGTGGTGGCTTATGGCACAAAGTAGTCCAACTATGAATGTGTTCTGATGGTAGAGCAGCGGGTTTGTTTACTGCTCTTTGTCTTCAGAAATCTCCCCTTTCTGATTTGTGAACTTTCCTTGTTGTTCGGGACAGAGGGCAGCTTAGGACAATGTAGTCTGGGCCTCTAGGACTCTAAGAATCCCTTTAGAGCTGGAAACAAATGCCACGATTGCAAACATCATCTGGACAATGATGTCGTGATACAATGATACTATGATACAACAATGTCAATGATATAGTGATACCAATGATACACTAATGCCAATGATACAGTGATACCAATTATACAATAATGCCAATGATACAATGATGCCATAATACAGTGATAGCATGATACAGTGATACCATGATACAGTGATACAATGTTCTCTAAAAGTGCAAGAACTTTTTATATGAACAAGGGACTTTCAAACATCCAGCATTTCACAGAGTTTGATGGCCTATGCCTGGATGTCCAGCGGTGGGGAAGAGGAGGCAGGAGACTGCTGAGTTTGAAGTCAGCCCAGGTTATATAGTGAGACAAACAAATGAACAAGCCACGCCAAAACAAAACAAACCAAAAAAATTCAGAAGCAACACTGAGCTGGTTTAACATCGAGTTCCTATTACGTTCCAGGCAGGGGCAGCGCCCTTTAGGAAACAAGCACAAAAGAAGAATTAGTATTTATCATTCATGAAATTACAGCGTTGGGCCTGTAAGTTAAGGTAATAAGTGGATTTGACTTTCCAATCTGGGGACAGCACTGTGGCTTTGTACTACTATTCATGTCAGTGAATTTCATTTACTCTGCTTAGCCAAGTTAGTTAGTGGGTGTGTACGAATTCTATTTATTTCATTTAGGGAACCTATATCAGCTTTAATGGAGACAATGGACACAGGGCCTTATTCTAAGTTCTTTATCACTTCCCAGTTCCTTCAATCATCTTTATAGTAAAATGTTTTCAGTTATTACATTTACTACTGTCCTCTTCCCCCCATCCCCATCCTGTGGTGGTTTGAATGAGAATGTTCTCCTTAGGTTTTGGCATTTCAATGCCTGGGGTAGCACTGTGTGAGGAGCATTAGAAGGTTTAGCCTTGCTGTAGGCTGTATGGGATGGACTTTGAAGTGCTTCTGCCTTCCCATCTTAGTTCATTTCTCTCCTCACACTGTGAGTAGAATGGATCGTCCCTTGGGCCCTGCTCCTTATAGGACATTTAGATTTCACACAGAAAATCTGTAGAACCCAGGACTCTCCTTTCTCAGGTCTGCCCTGTTTGGCCTTGTGGACTAGAATGGTAGTATATCCCCTCCATGCTTATCCACCAATGTCTGCAGTCAAGAAAAGAGGTCCCCAGAGATCTTAAACTTTTGGTTGTAGAGGAAAAAAGTTTAGCCAAGGTCTCATTTATGTCAGGTTGGCCTCACACTCACTGTGTGGCTGAGGATGACCTTAAACTTCTCATTATCTGGTCTCCATGTGAACAGAGTTGTGTGCCACCACATCCAGTTCTATGTTATACTGGGGATCTATCCCAGGGCCTTGCACTTGCTGGGCAAGCACTCTGTCAACTGCCCCAGCCTCTCTACTTTAAGAAACAAGAAATTCATTTTTGCTTCTAGAAAAAGATCTCTATTGAACGATGAATTACATATTTAAAAAATTTATTTTTCAAAACTGCATTCAGCATTGACTTTGTGACCCCAAATATGCCCTCCTAACTTAAACTGGCTTCAAACATCAATGAAGTCTTTGTCCGATGGAAGATGATGTTTTCTTTCTAAGTCTTCCACAAATACAAACTATTTTAGTAATGTATTCGTTTAGATGAGCACTGGTCACAGTTCTGAAGAAATTACAGTGGTTCACTGGAGCTTAATTGGAGTGAAGTCTGTGCAAAAAGTAAATCAGAGAGAAACGTTCAGTTGTTTTTAATCACCTGTTCTCATTAGCTGGATCTTCTCGTTTTCTAATTAAATACAGTAATTATCGGAGAGTTCATATTCATGCAATTATTCGAGAGAGAAATGGAGTTATGTCAGTGTTAGAATTGTGGCATATAATCCCTTCCAGTGTCTGAGAGCATGTAGAACCCCAAGAAGAGAAGATCTGGGAGACAGTTCAGCAGAGCTCCCCATTGAGGTGGGGAAGGGAAGGGGAGGGGCACTGGGCCCTGCTCACACTGGATCAGAGCTTACCTACCTCCTGTGCTTCCTGCCTGCACAGTTCCTTCAGCATCACTGTTACCCATCTCCTAAGCACTTCTGCCCATCAGTGGGTATTTCTCAGAGCACTGGGACTATTAATTTAGAGGAAAGTATCTATGGCATAGAGACAGTCAACGACTTCTGCTTTTCTAAACTCAAAGTGTGTTTTGAGGATTCCTGTACATCAGGGAACGTGAAAGACACAAGAATGCACAGAGATGAAAGAGATGTTCCCCTTCAGGGACAATTGTACCTTCACAGCAAACCAGAGATTTAAATAGATATTTGAAAATCCGAGTGGCAGGTGTCAGAAAAAGAAGAGAAGAAATATAGGTAAGTTGTCCATCCAGATTTCCTTTCTGGAAGGCTCCAGGCCTTGGTCATCACTGTCTGCACATCTTCCCACGGTGCCCACTACACAGGCATTCAGTGAAGACTTGGAGATTCTTTGTTGAGACACATCTAGCTTCACCCCTGGGCCTTTAGTGTGTTGTTTGTTATCTCGTGTGCCAATACCTTATGAAAGCTCACAAGTAGATAGCCTCTAAAGCGACTATGAGCCAGGCATGGTGATACATACCCCAATGCAGGTACTCAGGCAGGAGGTTCTTCAGTTTGAGTCCAGCCTGGAGTTCATAGTGAAACTAAACATTTTTAAAAATCATCTCCAGTGAGGCTCATTTCCTGGATTTGTGCCCTCCTGTAATCTTTTCACCTCAGGTGTTGGTAGCCCCAGAGGCGTTTTTTCTAACAAGAGAACAGGGCCAAAATATGATGTCACCTCTGACATTTAATTATAGAGAACAGTAACTCTTTCCCTGGCTCACCCAGGCCATATGTGCATTTTGGATAGGTCCATGTAGCAAAGAGTACTATGTGGCCTCCAGCCACTAATCCCTCAGCAACGTGCCAGTGACAAAAGGAGAGAGCTTTCCCGGGACAATCTAAAATACTGTAGCCCTGCCTGGCACCTGTATGACAGGCTATGACAGCCGTGGAGCCAAAGTAGTCAGCTGATCCAAACTCGTGGCTCTAGTTAATAAATGATGGCTGATAAATATTAGCCTTTCTACTTTGAGTAGTACTTTGAAGATGGTAAGCAGAGGGCTGGAGATTTAGCTCAGTTACTAGAACGCTTGCCCAGTGCTCATGAAGTGCTGGGTATCATCTGCACCAAACTAACAAATGGTCGTTGAAGAGCCTCAGGAAGGGAGGTGGAGCAAGAATATCAGAAGTTTAAGGTCACCCTTTTGCTAAATAGTGAATAGAGGCCTGTCTGAGACACGTGAAACATTATCCAAACAAGCAAACATACAAACAACAGTAAAACAAGCACCTAAGACTCGGCTGATGGTTCTGGAAGAATGGGTAACTAATACAGGCCAAGACCACCTCCTGTCCAGCTTCTTGTCAGGGCCTTTTATGTTCCTAGATTTTTGCAGGCCAAGAGACACTCATGACAATTATTTCTGTGGTTAATGCTCAATACCCAAATCCCCAAACCAATTTTTCTTGGAGCATTTAAACACTGATTAAAATATTATAAGTAAATTTTAAAAGTTTAAAGTAACTATAATCTTCTATTTAGGACAGCTAATTCTTTTAAACATTGTAACAACCCAGTTCATGAACATGGAAAGATGGTGGGACTTGGGGCTGACGCTTCTTTACCTCAGTCACTGTGTGGCATCATGAACTGCCTGGTTTTTGTTTTGGTTTTGCTGTTGTTTTGTTTTTTTTTGTTTGTTTTAATTTCTGTGCTTGTTTTCTCTGCTCATTTGGACAAAGCCTTGGGGCTTCAGTCTTATTATTATTTCTTTCTCTTTTTGGGGTCACGAAATTCTTAGCAGACTCAAAAGAAAGATTATCTTATCAGGACCTGAGACTGGGTCTTGGTACTGGATGGATTAATCCTGAGGCAGGCTTACTGTGTCTCCTGAGTTGATTTTAATCCAAATCACCATTTCCAGCTAGGCTTTTGTATAGTTCATTGACATCTGTCACATCACAATGACTACTTCAGGCTGTCGCTTATGCCTAAGGCTTAATTTTGCAACCTACTGCCTACTCCTGAGTTAAAAAAAAATTCTCTCTTGACAATTTTTATATAACGATTGCTTTGTCAGAATCAAATATTGATTTGTTCTCTTAGTATTAACGACAGACATATTTCTCATTATCATGGAGATTTAATCTCCTGAGTTGAGAGACTGAGTCTGCAGCTGGGAACTTTGCAGCTAACAGTTCTTTATTTTGGAAGCCACCGTAGAATCTTTTTCCTCTTTCGATCATGTGAGGGTTCATTCAGACTGAATAGCTCTGCCTGATTTTGCCTTACAGTTTCCACATCATTTTCCTTAAGCATGGAGAAAAAGCCACATGACTAAGTCTCATACATACCAAATTAGTAGAAGAAGCACAATCCTCTTCTTAATATTAAAATTAGTAAGGATTGTGTTCACCGTTTTGTACTAAAATGACCTCTGGGCAGGAGTCTTCTTAGCCTTTCTACTTTGGGTCATTTTGAATCCCTGTTCTTCCAACAAAACTTATGCTGTTCCTGGAAGGCTGGTGATACAGCCAGGATAATAATCTTGATGCTCAAACTACAATGTCGCACTAGAAACTTCCTTCTTTTCCTTTTCTTTGGAAAAAAATCCAAGCTGGAGAGATGGCTCAGTGGTTAAGAGCACTGACTGCTCTTCCAGAGGTCCTGAGTTCAATTCCTAGCAACCACATGGTAGCTCACAACCATCTGCAATGGTGTCTGATACCTTCTTCTGGTGTGTCTGAAGAGAGCAATGGTGTACTCATATACATAAAATAAATCAATAAATCTTAAAAAAAAAGAAAGAAAAGATAAAAAGTAGAGAAGACCAAGCCATAACACCGAAGATGGTAAGAACACAGAAAGGAGATCTCACTGGGAGAGTGCACCCTGCAGACAGGAAGCCAGTGTAAATGGAAGAGCAAGATTCCTGGGGTGCGAGGGTGGAGCTTAATAGTTTGGGGAGCACTGTTTGGTTTTGTGGACCTGGAAATACATTTAAATTGTTCCATTTTTGTTGTCTGTACCTTATTTTTATAATAAACTTTAACTTTTTATTACATGGAGTTATGTAAGGCCACGTTCATGCTGGTATGTACAATACTGTGAGCATAAACCCCTGTTCTCTCTCCCACACGTCCCCCCATCCCCCACACCCTCCCATCCCCCACATCCTCTCATCAGCCCCTCTTGTGGCTTAGACACTTTTGCTTCTACTCTCATGTCATCAATACACAAATCTACAATACAATTTTTATTTCAAACACTGTCACTGTGTAGTCAGAGGTGGCTTTAGGAGGCGCCTTATGCTGTGCACATGGTGGCCGATGATCTTTAAACATTTTTTTTCCCTTTTGGGAACAAAAGGATGGTAGGAAAATGTCCTGATTCTTCTCACTCTGTTCTCAATCACAGACTTAGAGATCCTCTGAGGAATTTCATCTCTCTGCAGAACAAAACGCCGTGAAAGGTCTTGTGTTAGGCTCTGAGAATGCACTAGAACACCGGGGTAGGTGTTATTGATGTTTCTTCTGGGTCACTCATAGCTGGAAAAAGACTTTTAAAGGTTATCATTTCCCACTGATATTTCCAATTTAACCAACTATGTTGCTATTCTTTACTGTTCTTGTGTTACATAAGTTTCAAAAACTTCCAAACCAGTCTTCTAAATTGACAAGTTTCCTTTTTTTTTTTGTTTGTTTGTTTTTAATGAAACTACTAACGGAACTGAGACATACCTTCCACACATTCTTCTTCAATGTAATGAACCCCCAGCTTCTGTCATTCAGATATTTTTGCCATGATTTTCAAACAAAAAGTTCTGTCGTAGTTCTATTATTGATTTATTAATATTCTGATTTCATTTACATTAGGAATCCTAGGCTAGTCTGGAACACTCTGCTTAGGTGAATGTTGGGAGTACAGGTATTTACTATCGAATCTGGCTAAGGTTTTATATGTGTTAGTCATCAGTTATCTGGCTATTGAGAATTTTGGTTGTAAGTGGTATATATATCTGATTAACAGAATTTCTTCTCAGCTTTTCAAGTGTAAAACTGGATAATACATTGCCCAGTTGTGGTGGTTAAATGACTTAATATGTGCCAGCTACTTTAAGAGCAACACAAAGAGTGACTGGCATTTATGTACAGAACCCCCAAAATGCTAGCCATATTGTTAAGATGTTAATGTTCACACTTTATCTTATCTGTAATGCATGATGATTAAACACTTAATGTTAATTACTAGACATACTTGCATCTTTGAGAAATTCAACCACTTTCAATCCTTCATCAATAGTTTGAGGGTAGAAAAAGCAGTCTCTCTAGGAGAGCTGAGCCTAGATTGTGAGCCTTTTTCTAGCTGGAATTTTTTTTTTTTAATTGGATGATTTATTTACATTTCCTATGTTGTCCCCTTACCCCATCCCCCACCACCCCCTTGGAACCCCCAATCCCCTCGCCCCTCCTCCTTCTTCTCTGTGGATGTAACCTCTATCTACCACCCCCCCACTCCCACCTCCCCACCCTCAAAATTCCCACCCCCTGGGGCATCCAGCCTTCATGAGGTCAAGGTTCTCTTCTTCCACCTATGCCCAGCAGGGCCCTCCACTTTTACATATTCAGCTGAAGCCCTGGATCCCCCCCTAAGTGCTCCCAGGCTGGTGGTTTAGACCCTGGGAGCTGTGGTTGGTTGGTATTGTTGCTCTCCTCATGGTGCCACAAACCCTTTCAGCTCCTTCAGTCTTCACTCTAACTCCTCTATTGAGAACCCCATGATCAGTTCAATGGCTAGTTGTGAGCATCTGCCTCTGAATATGTCTGACTCTTGAAGGCCTCTGAGGAGATATCCATATCAGGCTCTTATCAGCATGCACTTCCTGTCTTCCACATCAGCATCTACCTTTGGTGATTGCACATGGGATAGATACTCAGGTGGGGTGGTCTTGAGACGGCCCCTCCTTCAGTTTCTGTCCCTCACTTTGTCTCCATATTTGCTCCCTTGAGTATTTTGTTGCTCCTTCTAAGAAGGACCGAATCACCCTCACTTGGTCTTCCTTCTTTATGGGCTTCATGTGGCCTGTGAGTTGCATCACGGGCATTTCAAGGTTCTAGGCTAATATCCAATAATCAGTGAGTGAATACCATGTGTGTTCTTTTGTGATTGGCTTACCTCACTCAGGATGATAATTTCTAGTTCCATCCATTTACCTAGGAACCTCTCGAATTCATTGTTTTTAATAGCTGAGTAATACTCCATTGTGTAAATATACCACATTTTTTGAATCCATTCCTCAGTTGAAGGACATCTGGGTTCTTTCCAGCTCCTGGCTATTATAAATAAGGCTGCTATGAACATAGTTGAGCATATGTCCTTATTATATGTTCGAGCATCTTCTGGGTATATGCCTAGGAGTGGTATAGCTGGATCCTCAGGTAATGCTGTGTCCAATTTTCTGAGGAACCGCCAGACTGATTTCCAAAGTGGTTGCACCATCTTGCAGTCCCACCAACAATGGAGGAGTGTTCCTCTTTCTCCACACCCTCGCCAGCATCTACTATCACCTGAGTTTTTAATCATAGCCATTCTGACTGGTGTGAGATGGAATCTCAGGGTTGTTTTGATTTGCATTTCCCTGATGACTAAGGATGCTGAACATTTCTTTAGATGCTTCTCGGCCATTCCAGTTTCTTCTGTTGAAAATTCTTTGTTAAGCTCTATACCCCATTTTTAATAGGGTAATTTGGTTGTCTGGAGTCTAATTTCTTGAGTTCTTTGTATATATTGGATATTAGCCCTCTATCAGATGAAGGATTGGTAAAGATCTTTTCCCAATTTGTTGGTTGTCGTTTTGTCCTATTGACAGTGTCCTTTGCCTTACAGAAACTTTGCAATTTTATGAAGTCCCATTTGTCAATTCTCGATCTTAGAGCATATGCCATTGGAGTTCTGTTCAGGAACTTTTCCCCTGTGCCCAAGTATTCGAGGCTTTTCCCCACCTACTCTTCTATTAGTTTCAGTGTATCTGGTTTTATGTGGAGGTCCTTTATCCACTTAGACTTGAGTTTTGTACAAGGGGATAAGAATGGATCAATTTTCATTCTTCTACATGTTGTCTTCCAGTTGAACCAGCACCATTTGTTGAAAATGCTGTCCTTTTTCCACTGGACAGTTTTAGCTCCTTTGTCAAAGATCAAGTGACCATAGGAGTGTGTGTTCATTTCTGGGTCTTCAATTCTATTCCATTGATCTTCCTGCCTGTCTCTGTACCAATACCAGGTAGTTTTTATCACTATTGCTCTGTAGTACAGCTTGAGGTCAGGGATGGTGATTCCTCCAGAAGTTCTTTTATTGTTGAGAATAGTTTTCGCTATCCTGGGTTTTTTGTTATTCCATATGAATTTGAGAATTTCCTTTTCTAACTCTGTGAAGAATTGAGTTGGGATTTTAATGGGGATTGCATTGAATCTGTAGATTGCTTTTGGCAAGATGGCCATTTTTATTATATTAATCCTGCCAATCCATGAGCATGGGAGATCTTTCCATCTTCTGAGATCTTCTTTGATTTCTTTCTTCAGAGACTTGAAGTTCTTGTCATAGAGGTCTTTCACTTGCTTGGTTAGATTCACACCAAGGTATATCATATTATTTGCAACTATTGTGAAGGGTGTCATTTCCCTAATTTCTTTTTCAGTCTGTTTTTCTTTCATGTAGAGGAAGGCTACTGATTTGTTTGAGTTGATTTTATAACCAGCCACTTTGCTGAAGTTGTTTATCAGGTTTAGGAGTTCTCTGGTGGAAGTTTGGGGGTCACTTAAGTATACCATCTTATCATCTGCAAATAGCGATATTTTGACTTCTTCCTTTCCTATTTGTATCCCTTTGACTTCTTTTTGTTGTCTAATTGCTCTGGCTAGGACTTCCAGTACTATACTGAATAGGTAGGGGGAGAGTGGGCAGCCTTGTCTAGTCCCTGATCTAAGTGGGATTGCTTCAAGTTTCTCTCCATTTAGCTTGATGTTGGCTACTGGTTTGCTGTAAATTGCTTTTACTATGTTTAGGTATGGGCCTTGAATTCCTGATCTTTCCAAGACTTTTATCATGAAGGGATGTTGAATTTTATCAAATGCTTTCTCAGCATCTAGTGAGATGATCATGTGGTTTTTTTCTTTGAGTTTGTTTATATAGTGGATTACATTGATGGATTTCCGAATATTGAACCATCCCTGCATTCCTGGGATAAAACCTACTTGATCATGATGGATGATTGTTTTGATGTGGTCTTGGATTCGGTTTGCTAGAATTTTATTGAGTATTTTTGCATCGATGTTCATAAGGGAGATTGGTCTGAAGTTCTCTTTCTTTGTCGGGTCCTTGTGGGGTTTGGGTATGAATGTAATTGTAGCTTCATAGAACGAATTGGGTAGTGTTCCTTCTGTCTCTATTTTGTGGAATAGTTTGAAGAGAATTGGTATTAGGTCTTCCTTGAAGGTCTGATAAAATTCAGCACTAAAACCATCTGGTCCTGGGTGTTTTTTAGTGGGGAGGCTTTTGATGACTGCTGCTATTTCCTGAGGGGTTATGGGACTATTTAGATGGTTTATCTGCTCCTGGTTTAACTTCGGTACCTGGTATCTGTCTAGGAAATTGTCCATTTCATCCAGGTTTTCCAGTTTTGTTGAGTATAGGCCTTTGTAGTAAGATCTGATGATTTTTTGAATTTCTTCAGTTTCTGTTGTTATGTCTCCCTTTTCAGTTCTGATTTTATTAATTTGGATACTGTCTCTGTGCCCTCTGGTTAATCTGGCTAAGGGTTTATCTATCTTGTTGATTTTCTCAAAGAACCAACTCCTGGTTTTATTGATATTTTGTTTTGTTCTTTCTGTTTCTATTTGGTTGATTTCAGCCCTGAGTTTGATTATTTCCTGCCTTCTACTCCTCCTGGGTGTATTTGCTTCTTTTTGTTCTAGAGCTTTTAGTTGTGCAGTCAACTTGTTAGTGTGTGCTCTTTCCAGTTTCTTTTTGTAGGCACTTAGAGCTATGAGCTTTCCTCTTAGCACTGCCTTCATGGAGTCCCACAAGTTTTGGTATGATGTGTCCTCATTTTCATTGAATTCTAAAAAGTCTTTTATTTCTTTCTTTATTTCTTTCTTGACCAAGTCATCATTGAGTAGAGAGTTGTTCAGTTTCCATATGCACGTGGGTTTTCCATTGGTTTTGTCATTATTAAAGACCAGTCTTAGTCTGTGGTGATCTGATAAGATGCAAGGGATTATTTCAATCTTTTTGTATCTGTAGAGGCTTGTTTTGTGACCAATTATATGGTCTATTTTGGAGAAGGTACCATGAGGTGCTGAGAAAAAGGTATATTCTTTTGTTTTAGGATGAAATGTTCTATAGATGTCTGTTAAGTCCATTTGGTTCATAACTTCTGTTAATTTCAAAGTGTCTCTGTTTAGTTTCTGTTTCCATGATCTGTCCATTGCTGACAGTGGGGTGTTGAAATCCCCCACTATTATTGTATGAGGTGTAATGTGTGTTTTGAGCTTTAGTAAAGTTTCTTTTATGTATGTAGGTGCCCTTGCATTTGGAGCATAGATGTTCAGAATTGAGAGTTCACCTTGGTAGATTTTTCCTTTCATGAGTATGAAGTGTCCTTCCTTATCTTTTTTGATTAATTTTGGATGAAAGTCGATTTTATTTGATATTAGAATGGCTACTCCAGCTTGTTTCTTGGGACCATTGGCTTGAAAAATTGTTTTCCACCCTTTTATTCTGAGGTAGTGTCTGTCTTTGTCACTGAGGTGCGTTTCTTGTATGCAGCAAAATTCTGGGTCTTGTTTGTGTATCCAGTCTGATAGTCTGCGTCTTTTTATTGGGGAATTGAGACCATTGATGTTAAGAGATATTAAGGAAAAATGATTGTTGCTTCCTGTTATTTTTGTTATTAGAGGTAAAGTTATGTTTGTATCTTCTTTTGGGGTTGTTGGAAGATTACTTACTTGCTTTTTCTAGGTTGTAGTTTCCCTCTTTGTGTTGGCATTTTCCATCAATTATCCTTTGAAGTGCTGGGTTTGTGGGAAGATATTGTGCAAATTTGGTTTTGTCATGGAATATCTTGGTTTCACCATCTATAGTGATTGAGAGTTTTGCTGGGTATAGTAATCTGGGCTGGCAATTGTGTTCTCTTAGGGTCTGTATGATGTCCGTCCAGGCTCTTCTGGCTTTTATAGTCTCTGGTGAGAAGTCTGGTGTAATTCTTATAGGTCTGCCTTTATATGTTACTTGACCTTTTTCCCTTACTGCTTTTAGTATTTTTTCTTTGTTTTGTGCATCTGATGTTTTGATTATTATGTGACGGGAGGTATTTCTTTTCTGGTCTAGTCTATTTGGTGTTCTGTAGGCTTCTTGTATGTTTATGGGCATCTTGTTCTTTAGGTTAGGGAAATTTTCCTCAATGATTTTGTTGAAGATATTTACTGGCCCTTTAAGTTGGGAATCTTCATTCTCATCTATACCTATTATCCTTAGGTTTGGTCTTCTCATTGTGTCCTGGATTTCCTGGATGTTTTGAGTTAGGAGTTTTTTGCATTTTGCATTTTCTTTGACAACTGTGTCAATATTTTCCACCGTATCTTCTGCATTTGAGATTCTCTCTTCTATCTCTTGTATTCGGTTGGTGATGCTTGCGTCTGTGACTCCTGATCTCTTTCTTAGGTTTTCTATCTCCATGGTTGTCTCCCTTTGAACTTTCTTTATTGTTTCTATTTCTAGTTTCAGATCCTGAATGTTTTTGTTTAATTCCTTTTTTGTGTTTTCTTCCATTTCTTTAAGGGATTCCTGTGATTCCTCTTTAAGGGCTTCTATCTGTTTACTTGTACTCTCCTGTATTTCTTTAAGGGAGTTACTTAATTCCTTCTTATAATCCTCTATCATCATCATGAGAAGTGATTTTAATTCTGAATCCTGCTTTTCAGGTGTGATGGGGTGTTCAGGGCTTGCTATATTGGGAGAATTGGGCACTGATGATGCCAAGAAACTTTGGTTTCTGTTGCTTATGTTCTTGCGCTTGCCTTTCGCCATCTGGTTAACTCTAGTGGTACCTGCCCTCACTGTGTAAAACTGGAGTCTGTATTTCCAGTTATCTTGCTTATTGCAGAGCTCCTCAGGTTCCAGAGGTCTCTGTGGTCTTATGCTCCTAATCTCCTGGGTGGAAGAACTCCTGGGACTCAGGCCACCTCTTGGATCTGGAAATCCTTCTGCTCTGAGTGCAGTGGGTCCTCGATGACTCAGGATTCAGTTTCAGCTGCTCTGAGTGCAGTGGCTCCAGCTGCTCTGAGTGCAGTGGCTCCAGCTGCTCTGAGTGCAGTGGCTCCTGGATGACTCAGGATTCAGTT
>NW_021604736.1:4032319-4063068 GCF_004785775.1 Grammomys surdaster | reverse complement strand
GACTCTGTGTCTGCTCCAGCCCAGAGGACCAGGCAGGGGCGGAAGGGTTGGAATTATTTTTAAGAATACATTTTTAAGCATCTGTGTTTGAGTATCTGTTTATGTGCGTGCAGATACCCACAGAGGCCAGAAGATGGCATCAGATCACCTGGAGCTGGAATTATAGGCACATGAACTTCCTGACATGGATGCTGGAAACTGAACTTTCTTCTTCTGCAAGAGAACTTAACCACTTAACCACTTGTGTGCACTTAACCACTGAGCTATCTCTCCAGTTCCAGTATTTTTTTTTTTTAATCTACAAGTCACAGTCTAAGCTACAGAGTGGCTTAACTAAAAAGTGTGTCTGTTAGTATGTTGTTATGATAATTGAATGATTTTTCAGATAGTTGGTTCAGGATTTGCTACAACCATGCTCACTAAAATCCAGTCTTCTTCAAATTGTTGGCACCGTGAATTAAAGTGATAGTTTAGATCTCAAATGTTTCCCAGAAACCATGTGTTGAGTTTAGGCTTGGCTGCCAGCCAGTAGCACAATTTACAGATTGTGGGGCTTTCAGGAGCAAGAGTCTAGTTGAATAAAGTTAGAACGCTTGTGCTGTATCCCTAAGAAGAGGTTAGGGTTCTACTCTCCTTCTCTCCTTGCTTCCTGAGTGCCACGAGGCAAACAGCTTCCTAACCATGATGTACTGCCTTGCCATAGGCCCAAAGGCTATGGAACCAATTGACCATGCATGAAAACATCTGAAAACAGAGGCCATAATAAAATTTTCCTCATTTTTGAATTGCTGATGCTCTTGACAGTGTATTTATTCAAGTAGTGTAAAGCAAACTTGTAAGGTATCAAACGGAGGTTATTGATGGGATGTTTGCTAGCCTTAGTTGGGATCACTTCCTTTTTTATATCCAGGGAAGGCAGAGCTAATTTCCTTCAGCCCTACAAACCTTTCTTCATGTCTCATTGGTCCGTACTAGTCTCTATGTCTACCGTGGTTCTCTTCTGGCAGTGGGGGTGACCCTGAGACTCATCAGGCTTAGCCCTGAAGCTTGGGCACCCTGCCTTCCCTTTCTATCTTGGGGAATGGTGCTTATTGGCATTGAGGCAAGAGTTTGAAGGAGGGTAGGAGTCTATTTGAAGATGGAAAAAAACAGGACAAATCCTGATGGACAACAGACCATTCATGATCTACCCTCTGAAGAAGGATATATATTTGTCTTTCCTTTATACGGTAATATATTCTTTGGCAGGTGCACAGAAAATACTTAACAAATGCCAGAAAAGTGTGCTATAAGGATGGACAAGAGTCATTTACTCACTTACACCAGCCTCTGAATCCCAGAAATGCTTGACCCAGGAACTAAGACCATTGCTTTTGCCTTGTTTGATTTCTCTCTCTTGTGAATTCAACCCTATTTTAGGACTACTAGATGAAGTATAGATGGGACCTTTCCTCTGGAGACCCTTTGTTGATTAATAATTAGCTGTGACACTTGTCACTTATTCCATGATCACGGGGCACCTTTTGGTGCTTGTCATCATATATTATGCCAGATAAGTCAATCTTTTGAGATTTATGCCCAGAAAATTTGTCCTTTAGGCATCCTCTTTATTATAGCTCTGAAGCAGCAGCTGATGGGTTAATTAGCATCTTGGGGGGATGTCTTAGTTTGAATTTTATTACTGTGAAGAGACACCATGACCAAGGCAACTCTTATAAGGGACAGCATTTAGTTGGGGCTGGCTTACAGGTTCAGAGATTCAGTCCATTATCATCAAAGCATCATCACCCTAACCTACATGGTAGCAGCTAGACAGGCACAGTACTGGAAGAGCTGAGAGTTCTACATCTTCATCCAAAAGAAGCCAAGAGCAGACTGACTCTCAAGTGGCTGGTAGGAGGTTCTCAAAGTCCATCCCTACAGTGACACATTTCTTCCAACAAGGCCACACCTACTCCAACAAGGCTACATCTCCTAATAGTGCAACTCCTTGGGCCAAGCATAAATAAACCATCACAGAGGGTATGGAGAATGTGCTTCCCATCCTTTGACAGTTGCTTACTTGGTCTTCTCAAGAGGTTCTGACATGATCACTAGAACATTATTTCATGTAGAAAACACAGATTGACTTGACCTCCTGCTTTGCACATGCAGCTCAATGGAATTAATCAGAGTGAAAGAAGGTCTATCACCTCTGGTTGTATGTGGCATCCCTGGAACTCCCCTTTTAACTCCCACACTTTGCATGATTGGTATTACCTGTGCCTAGGCAAGGGGATGTGACTTCTAAACAGAATTAGGGAACCAAAAAATCATACTATTCTGCGAAGGCATAACACCAATCAGAAATGCTCTTTGGGGGACTAGGGATGTAACTCTGTGGTAAAGGGCTGGCCTGGCCTGCAGAAGGCCCTGGGTTTGACCCTCATTACCTCTATCCTATCTCCTACAACAATCCCAAAGGAGGAAAGTTAAAAAAATAATGATAAAAGCTAGGTCTGGTGGTACATATCTATAACCTCAATGTTTGAAAGGCTGAATAGGGATTTTGAGGTCAGTCTAGGCTAAACAGTGAGACGCTGTCTCAAAAACAACCAAAAAATACTCCTTTGACTTAAGTCACCCTGCTCATCAAAACAAGCCAGAAGAAGTATTTCTTTTCCCCTCGCGCTTCTCCAGTGCCTTTCGAAAGGGTCTCTCTCTAGCTCAGGCTGACTTAGAATTTACTATGCAACCCACAATCATCTTGCCTCAGCTTCCAGAGAGCTGGGATTACAGAATGCGCCACCGTGCCTCATTATGTCAGTCATTTTATTGTTATCTTTCTTTGCTTTAATTGTGACAGGGCTTGGTTTTATAGTTCTCGTTGGCTTAGAATTTGCTAGATAGTTGAGGCTGGCCTTGCACTTGAGACCTTGACTCAGCCTCCCAAATGATGGGATTATAGATGTGTGCCACCATACCTGGTGAGAAGCATTTGCTTAAGGTTTAATCATGATGTGACCATTTTAAAAGAAATATTATTATTGTATTATCACTATCGTCATCATCATCATTATGCCAGTGGAGAGATATATGAAGTCACAAGAATCTTCTGTTTGGAAGGAGTAAGTTCTTTACTATCACATTCACCTATTGAGTTCAGTTTTCCCATGATTTCCTAAGTCCCCAGCTTTCTTTTGCACAGTGCATCCTTTCCTTGCTAACATTGGTGTCTTTAATCTGGACCTTTGTAGTTAATGCTTCAAAGCATTCCAGTTTTCTTGTACTTATTCTGCACATGGAAGAGTCTATCTTTGCAGAATGTGTGGAGACTTAGATTCTAATTTCTCTGGGTTATCATTCTCTCCACACTTGAGTCTTCTCATCCTAGTCCATGAATAGTTACAGTAACGACATGACAGTGCTCTGCTACACCTCTCCTCGTGGGCTGCACGCTCACCTCCTCAAGGCTTGCTCAGACTTGCCTTTTCTACAGGAGACTTATTTATCTAGTTGTCCTGTCACTAGAGCTTCCTGAATAATTGATGTGGTCTCCAATAGAACCAAATCTGGGAGCAAATTGACCCTTGATCCCATCCTGGGGTCTTAGCTCCTTCCAGGTGTATCTTCCCATAACATCTCTTAATATCCACATATCAAATTCCTCATCTGGAAATCTGTTGCCAGGGAAACCGATCTGAAGATAAACAGGTATCTCCTCAGACTGTTGCAGGTGGACAGTATATGTGGAAGCTTTGGGCAACACCTGGGCTTGGGACAGACATCATTACCAGGTTTGCTGGCTATCATTATTCTTGGGTGGTAGGTACTTTATTGGCTAATAACATTATTGCCATTCCAGCCAATCCCACCACTCATTCCATCTAGGGAAAAAGATAATGGTTAGCTGAAGCTACTACTGCAAACCAGCTCAGTTCACTCTTGCTTTGCTCTGGGGCTCCTCATGGTTGGTTACTATGCCTCTTTTATTCTCCTGTTTCTTCTACTCATCCCACTCTTCAATGTTTATCCCACCTCCCTTGAAAGATAAGTGGGGACCTAGGGGGTGTAGCTCAACGGTAGAGTGCCTGTCAGTATGCATGTTGTCTTAGGTTTTGATATCCAGCACTGCAAAAAACATGCACACATAGGAAAAAAAGAACTTCTTTCAAAAGAAAACCTTTATTGCTGTTGTTGTTGTTGTTGGTGCTCTGTGTGTGTGTGTGTGTGTGCACATGTGTGTGCACGAGTGGAGTGTCTTCTTGGATTCTCTGAGCTTCAACAAGATCTTTCCGTTAAATCTCTCCTTTAGTACTTAATTTGAGAACTAAGACTCCTACTTACTAGTACAATGTGGGAGGAGAGAAAAAGCTGCCGTAAGTTTAGTGCTAAAAGGAAGCAGGCACTTTATGGTCTAGTCTATTTTCTGTCCCCAGATCAGCCCAGCTCCTGAGATGTGGGAAAACTAAGTTGCCGTTCACACTTACCTTGCTTTCACCTTGATTGTTGAAAAATCCAAAAAGAAGTGTTGTTCATTTTGTTTGGTAAAATTGTATTATGAAAAGGCCAACCACCTAACATCATTAGTGGCATGCATTTTTTAAAAGCCTCTATTTAAGAAACTTTTTGTCAGAGATTTTAAAAGACTGATCTCATACCAGAGGAAAAGCCAGAAATTACTTGAAGGGCATCTGAAGTCATAGAACAGAAAATGATAATGACTAAAATCCAAAGACAGAGCCAGGGAGACAAATCGGTGGGCAAAGCTCTAGCTGTGCAAGTCTGGATCCCCAGAACACAGGTACCCTATCACTCCTCTGTAATCCCAGCATTCCTGTGGCAAGATGGGAAGCAGAGACAGGAGAGCCCCTGGAAGCTTGGGGGCCAGCTCTCTCAGTGTACAAAGTACAATAGCAAACAACAGAGAGACCCTGGAGGTGGAGGTGAGAACTTACTTACACATGAGGTTGTCCTCTGACCGCCACCAGCTCGCCATGTCCTATAAGTCCATGCTCACATACACAAACAAATGCATGCGTGTGTGCACAGAGAGAGGAGGGGAAGAGGAAGGGAAAGTGGAAAGGAGGGATAGAGGAGATGTTGATAAAGACAGAACTTCAAATGGAATCACACTTGCTTAGACTACAGGAGGCCCAGGGTTAGGACATGGATTTAAAACAAAGAAACAAAACAAAAACAAAAAAGGCAACTAACTATAGTGAGACAGAAGAAGGATATATTAAGCTTCATGTGATTTTTGTTCTTGATGCTGGGGATTGGTCCAGGAGCCTCAAACATGCCAAGGTCATAGGTTATCCATAAGTTCCCCACTGTAGCATAGCATCTTAATGTGAGTAACTGCAAAAAGGCTTTTTTGAGTGCCAGGGAAATGGCTCCGTGGTTAAAAAAGCTTGCCACATAAAAATGTAACCAGAGGTCTATCCCCAGACTCTACCTCAATGTGGAAGGAGAGAAGTGGCTCTACAAAGCTGACCTCTGACCTCTGAATGTGCACATGACACATTTCCTCCTTCTCAGCCTCTTTGCCCAGGGACTGGAGATGGAGTCCAGTGCCACCAGCATCTCCTCCGCCTTCCATTTTTGCTAGTTCATGCCTGGCATTATAGATTAAAGTGTGTCCTCAAAAAATGCGTTGACATCCCAATTCCAGTACCTCTGAATTCGATCTCATCGGGAAAGAAGAGCCTCAGCACATGATCAAGTCCGGGTGAGTTGGTTTACCAGGATTCATAGTAAGTGAGAGGATGCAGGGATTAAACAACAGAAGTGTGTTTCTCAGTCAGTGCTCTGGAGACTGTGAGTCTGAGGTGGAGTTGTCAGCAGAATGATTTCTCTGTGACCTGTAGATGATAGTTGTCCCTCTGTCCCCACAAAGGCCTTCCCTCGGAGCATGTCTCCTCCTCTCCTAATGCCACAGTCACATGGGATCAGGGCTCAGTGCTGTAAAATTATTTTAATTTAAACATCTTTCAAAAGCCCCATCTCAAAGTATAGTTACATCACTAGGATTGTAACTCAGTGTACATGTGGTCTGTGTGAGATACTGGATTCAAGCCCCAGCACCTTAGATAAACGAAAAGGTAGATGAATGCAGTTATAGAAATGTTAGGACTTCAACACAGGATTTTTGTAATAATACAGTGGCATGCATTAGAAAAAAGCCTCTATCTATCTATCTATCTATCTATCTATCTATCTATCTATCTATCTATCATCTATCTCCTGTAACAGCTGAAAACATTAAAGTCATTAGGGTAGCCCTCCTCTAATTTGTGGTTCCAAGAATTGAACCAGAAGCCTTTGGCTTCTTGTATGCCAAGACATAGGTTAGGTTTTTTTTTTTTAAAGATTTATTTATTTATTATATACACAATGTTCTGCTTGCATATATGTCTGCATGTCAGAAGAGGGTACCAAATCTCATTATAGATGGTTGTGAGTCACCATGTGGTTGCTGGGAGTTGAACTCAGGACCTCTGGAAGAGCAGTCAGTGCTCTCAACCTCTGAGCCATCTCTCAAGCCCTGGTTAGTTTTAATTTTATCTAAGTGGCATCCTTATGAAAATGTAGACACAAAAGTAGATGAATGGAAGGAAGGCATGTGAAGCCATAGGGAGAACACCATCCATTGGAAATGACTATGTGAAGCTTCTGGGAGCCAGGGATGCATAGGGCAGACCATGGAGCTGATGACAGGTTGATTTCTAACTTCTGGATGCCAGAGATACATGATAATACATAACACATTTCTCCTGCCCAAGCCAGTCAGTATGTGGCACTTACTTATAGCAGTCCAGAACATTGATACAGCTTGATTTCTAGTACACACAGGCAATCTTTTCCAGGTGATGCTGTGATGGCCCTTGCCTCCTCTCTTTCATTTTGCTTCTCAGCTTTCATCCCTCAGGGCATCTCTACCTTCAGTATAGAGCTAGAATCCCAACACTGTTCACCTTCATACTCCAGCACTGTGGTACTAGGTACCGTTGTCTCTTTTATGAGGTACAGCAATAGCCTCCTTGAGTGATCTCTCTTACCTCTCCACATAGAGAGCAGCATGATTTTGCTAGAATAAAATGTATTTGGTTTTTGTGGAAAATATTAAAAAAGAACTGCAAGTTCCCATACTACACCCAGCTACTCTCTGCCCCAGTGGGCTGGCAGGCCATGCACTGGTGGGCAATGGCCAACCTGTTTTTATCTCTTGGAAATCCTGACTCAGAGCTCCAAAATCTTTCCACCCAGCTTGCTAGGTTCCCACTGGCTGGTCGCTACCACGCCAGCCCCATGCTTCAAATCCCCCACGGCCTTTGTGGTGCTCATCAGGCAAACCCACACTTTGCCGTCGTACCTTTCTCTCTTGAACCCAGACGGGCTGCCCTGTGAAGGAAAACACAACACAAACTAAGTTCAGAAGCAACAGTAAGCTGTGGCATGCTGTGAATCAATCCCCCCCACCTCATCTATGTATGCATCTATCATCTATCTGTCTCTATTCATCTATCAACTACATCTATCTTCTATCTATTATCTATCTATCTATCTATCTATCTATCTATCTATCTATCTATCTTTCATCTACCTATCTAATCGAGACAAGTCTTACGGTGTCATTCAAGTTACTTTGCCATCTTTCCATTTCAACTTTTATATTTGCTAAAATCAGAGGTGTACGCCACAAGACCCAACTTCTGGGCACTTTTGTATTAAAAGAAATGGGATGAGTGGAAGGTATATTTCAGAAGTAGCAGCCTCGCACACGTAAGGCTCTGAGTTTAATCCCTAACACTGGGAAAAAAGAAGTTAGAAGACTTTAGAAGCTATCTAGGACCAGATACTCCAATCTTCTAAAGAATTAGGGCCTTACCTTTCTCCTGTTTTTCTCCCCCATGAGAGACTCTCTAGAATTCACTTATATGTAATCTCCAAATTAGACTCATATGTTTGACTCCTTGGCCCTCAGTTGGTAGAACAGTTTGGGACCGATTAGGAGGGGTGAGCTCATTGAAGGAGGTATTTCACCAAGAGAGAGCTTTTAAATTTTAAAAGTTCACACCATTTCCAATCAGCTTTCTCTCTGTCTTGTACTTGGCACTTGAGGATCAGATGGAAGGTTTCAGCTACTGCTTCAGTACCATGGCTGCCTGCTACCATGTTCTGCACCATGATGGGCATAGATCCTAACTTCCTGGAACTGTCAATCTCCAAATTAGATGATTTCTTTTGTAAGCTGTCTTGATTGTGATGTTTTGTCACATGAATAGAAAAGTAACCAAAACACCAACAAGTTTTTAAATAAATTAAGAAAAAATTGGTTTCATAGTCCTTTATCTTTCCTTAGGGCTCCAACTCAGCAATAAAGATTTTTAGTATACAGACTGGCAGTAACTCTAAGTCACATGATTACAAACTGTATTCTGTTTGACTTGGCATGTTTTTCTGCCTTTAGACTGTTTTGATGACCTTGAAATGGGCAAGTGACATTTGCTTTTAGACCAGTCATTCAGCCAACCAACCTCACATTGTGACAACAAGAGCTGGGTCCTTTAACTTCTTAGGGCACAATCTTGTCCTTTTGTGGTCACTTAAACAGAGGTTGGTGAGCAACTGCTTAGGGACATATTCTGACAGAAAGTTGTGGCTCAGAGTAGAGTGGGACCCAAGGTCCCCATTCTGTGGTAACTGAAGCAGACGTAAGTATTACAAGGGCTAAGAGAACTTTCTTCTCTAGCCTTTGTGAAGACTTCTCAAAATGAACTCATACCAGGAAGATAAAAGAAAAAAGAAGAAAAGAAAAAGAAAAGAAAAAGCATACAAGCATATTAACATAAAAAGTAGAAAATCACAGGAGTGGAAATAATCTCATTCCACCATGATTCAGAAGCTCATACACTCCCATTCCATGGGGCAGGGAGGAAGCCATGGATAAGGCAGATAGGGATTTTAAGTTTAGTAATGGTTGCCAAGGAGAACTGAATGAGCCCAGAGGAACACATATGACCATGGTCAAAGTCTACTGGGCCCACACAACAGACAGTGGATTAAAAGTGAATCTTTTGGGGATATTTGGTGAGACTGAAATAGAAGACAATGGCTTGTGAGGTAAAGATCTGTCTGATTGTGTTGCCAGATCAGTATTTTCTCCTGCTGTGTGAGTTCAGTTAATGAATGCTCAGGATAGAGAATAGAGATAACGACTTCTTCACTGGCTCCAAGATTTTTGCTGATAAGGGAACTAAACAGAAGGCTTCTCCCTGCCCTGCTGGGAAGAGGCAAGATGAGGTTCTGAGCCTATTGGTAAGGTCTTTTCTTTTCTTTCAGTTAAACTGCTTATCACTCCCAAATCTACCACATTTTGGGAATATCATTCTCAGTAATACAATACACTCCAGCAAGCAAATGATTTCTGCTTTGTAAATTTGTGTAGGCTCCTAGGAAGATAATATTTTTGTTCATTGTTTTTGAGACACAGTATTATTGTAGTCCAGGATGGACTTGAACACTTTGTTCTTCAGGTTCCACTTCCCAAATTCTGGTATTATAGGCATGCTAAGAGACAATTTTACCCCTTTGTAAGGAAGCATTGGTGATAGCACGGAGTTCTCTCATCAGAGTTAGTAGCTATGTGACCTGACCCACCCATCACTCAGCATTTCAAAGAAAGGACGCTTGGAGGTTTAGTAAGGTGAAACGTTTTCCTCTGAATTGAAGCAGTCCTCTTTAGAGGGAAGTTCATGAGACTCAGGAAGCAATGAAATTTAGAAGACTCAAGAATCTCACGGGATCTGTCTCCTGGTCACACAGACAGCAAGCAATTGTTTGGAGGAAAGAAGACTCTTTGGTGGAATTGCCTGCTCCCTGTGTAAAGAGTTCCTGGGGATAGCTGTTTTGTGAGTTGTCACCAATTATGGGTGGGTTTTATGGTGACACAGCTACTTTTAAGTCATTATTTATGCTTCTGTGAATGACTCCAATAAATCAGTCAGTTCACCAGGGTAGTTTTGGTGGAAGGGTTTATTTACTCTGGCATTTGGTCTTTTGTTGATGCCCTAAATTAAGTGAACAGATGTTTGTTCCTGTGTTCCCAGTAAAAGTTATGTAACACAGAGATTACAAATTAACCATTGTTGCTCTCTCTTTCTCTCTCTCTCTCTCTCTGTCTCTCTCTCTCTCTCTGTGTGTGAGTCCTGCCACCATAAAAATCAGTACGGAGGTTCCCCAAAAACTATAGATAGATTTATCACTCCTGAGAATTTACTCACAGACTTCAAGTCAATTTTACCATAAAGTTATTTGCACATCAATGTTCACTGCAGCACAATGGATAAATATGTAAGTGACTTAGGTGTCCATCAACAGAGGAATAAGGAATATGTGTATAGACAATGGAATATTTCCAGTCATAATGAAGAATATAGTTCTATTGTTTGTAGAAAAATGGATGCAATAGGTGATAGCTGTGAGAAGTGAATTAAGTCAGTCTTAGAAAGAGACGTATGTTGTCTCTCTTGTGCTTCCCAGACACTTTATATAGTTACATAACACACACACACACACACACACATATATATATATATATATATATATATATATATATATATATATATACATACATATGGAGAGCTCTTGGGACGGCTTCTAGAAATTTGAAAAGAATTTGAGATTAGGCTAGGACAAGGAAGTAGGTTCAAGATGAATACAGCTGAGGAATATATTGTATTTCTTGTATCTTGATTATCCTGATAAGTCCCTGAATACAGTGACCATGGGACTTTGTTTATTGCCTTCTTTGACTATTTTGTCTATGCTTTGTTCCTTTACTGCTTTATCTTTGATCTAAGAACTGAGCCTATTCTTTGCATGTACCTAGAGTGGTATAAATGCAGACTGGCCAAAACATGGCTCCACTTCAGCTTCAGCTTCAGCACTGGCTGGAGTCATGTTATAATGCCTAATTGTCTCTTTTTTAATTTAATCCTCCCTCCCTCCCTCCTTCCCTCCCTCCCTCCTTCCCTCCTTCCCTCCCTCCCTCCTTCCCTCCTTCCCTTCTTCCCTCCCTCCTTCCCTCCCTCGAGACCTAGTTGGCTGACTGAGCTGGCTTGGTTATATACACAACATGAAAATGATTGTGGGTCATGGAGAAATCAAGCTGGAACTAAGCCAGAAGCTTCCTGTCCACTGTCTAGCTTTCATACTGTTGGAAGGTGCTATGTAGGCTGCTGGTGGTGAAAAGTCATCAATAGTTTTACCCATAAGGTACAATATAAACCTGTAAGGTAAGAGGTACCCACCGGTGCAATAATGGTACAACATTATAGAGATAACCAACTGCTTTCTGATTATCACTGAGGCCTGCTCCAGGGGAAGGAATTCATTTCTGGTACTGTAGACTTGGCCAAAAACTATGACTGGGGAAGTCATAGGCTCTAGTTAAGAAACTACTGTTATTATTTTGCTAAATGAGCATGGTGTCAAGCTGCCTTCTAAATATTTATGTTTATAGTAATAGATTAGTGCTCAGCTTTGGTCAGAGAAGCTTCTGTTTGTAGTGGGTGACTGTTAATACAAAGACTCATAACTGAGGTGTTGAGAGTAAGTGAATCTTGAGTGCTCAGCCTTAGTCTTGACACTTATATCACCCCCTCTGAAGCCCAGGGAGAGATGAATGAAAGAGCCTAAGAGTCACAGAATGTTGAGAAGTCCTAAGAAACAGTTTTCTGGACACATCATAGCTGTTACACTCACAAAAAGAAGATTTGGCTATCTACATAAGACATACTCAAGACTGGGCCTGTAGACATTCCATCATGGATAGAGGAGGAACTCATGAGTTCCTTTTCCTGCATGAAGAAATATTGGCAATTAATGGTTGCTGGGGCACGGGGATAGTCCTTTTCTTTAGTGGTGTGGCTGTTGGTTGATTGTCCATGCTCCAGTTAATGACTTCCAATTCAAGCTCATGCCATTAAATCTAATTAATTCAGTCTCCCCTCCCCTGACACCCTGAGAACAGAACAGTCCAAAGTGGGAAGGAGGAATTCTATGGGACTGGGGAGGAAGACGGTCATGAGTGGTAAAATGATCAAAGTATATTCTCACAGGAATTGTCACATGAAGAAAGTCAACAGCAACAAAGAAAGTAGGAATGGCCAGGTGGTGGCAGAGCACTCCTTTAATTCCAGCACTCTGAGGATAGAGAAAGGCAGATCTATGAGATCAAGCCTAGCCTGGTCACAGTGCAAGTTCTAGGATGGCCAGGGATATTCTGTCTTGAAACAAAACAAAACAAAACAAAACAAAACAACACAACAAAACCAAAATAGGACAAAAGAGAGAAGTAGAGATGAAACAGCTAGGAGAATAAAGGGGAATAAAGATGGGAAGGAGGCTATGGGGGAGGGCAGGGAGATATAGAGAGTATGCTCAATGGATCATATATACTTGTATGACAATGGCCTTAAGTAATACAATACAATACAATACATAGTGAGCATATCCAATGAGAAATTAAAAGAAGAAAAAATGATTATCGTATTCTTGTTACACAAGCTATTCAACCACAATGCAAAGGAGTTGTAAAACATAAACCACAAAGAATTAACTATGGGACTTAGTAGTTTTGTCACTGGGAATTTGACAAGTGTGGTTTGAGTGTGATGGCGGAGGACAAAGCTGTGGGAATGGTTCAGGATAGCATAGGTTTGTCTCTCTTCTGAGGAGTACAGTTGGAGGTGAGATGTCTGGAGGGATACAGGGGGTTAACAGTGATTTGTTTGTTTGTTTCCATTTTAGGGTGGAAGAAATCAGTGTTCTTGTGTGCTGGGTGTAACGATGTCATATGTATGGGTGCTGATGATGCAGGAAAGAGTAGGGACATTGCTAGAGAGATGCTCTCAGGTAGGAAAGAAGGTAGGAGCTTTCAGTGATGTGCTGGCATTGGCTGCAACATTAAGCATTATACAATTATACTTAAGGAATTATTTTCTAAAAGGTATCTAATATTCAAGGTGCATCATTTCCTAAAGATATCACTTTGTCCATTATCTATATTGAGGTTACTTTTGACTAGCCCTATGTGGATGGGTGGAGATATTCGACTGGTCCTGTGTTCTATTCCTAACTCTATAATGAGATTAGCTGTAAACACAGTAGAATTCTCACCACGAGAGCTGGGAAATGGTGTCTGTTCAATTTGCCTTATAAGGGAAGGAGTTTGTTAAGCATTTGTCTGTCCATCCTGTATTTGGAAGCCAGATGAGTAGACTGTCCTTAAACTAAGTGCAGAGAATTCACCCACAAGGACAGAGGTTAAATGTTTCTATTTCTGAATGAGGAGGACATCCATGTTATGGCCTGGCAACAGGGTTGGGAAAGGCAGCAACGGAAGCCTGAGATGAGAGAAGGGTATGAGAAGAGGTAGTTTAAAAACATTTTGTATGTTGATAGACCGTTGGCCGGACACCATTCAAAAACCCATTGAAGGGGCCAAGAGTGTGTAGATTAGCTGTAAAAGTGATTGTCTAGTAAGCAGAAGTCCTGAGACTGGTCCCAACACCATATAAAAATTGAGTATGGTGGTATATATATCTGTAAACCCAGCCTGTAATTTCGCTGGAGGTGGAGGCAGAAGAATCAGAAATTCAGGGTAATCCTCTAATGAATCAAGGTTATATGAGACCCCTCTTAAAAAAAAAAGTTGGGGGAGAGAAAAACCCAACACACACACACACACACACACACACACACACACACAAGAAACGGGGGAGGAAAGAGAAAAGTCCCATTGAGGTTGATGGTTTTTGAGTTCTGACAACAGGGTTTGTCTCCAAAGAGTGGCTTTGAATGGCCCAGGCAAATGTGGATGTCAACACCTCAGGGAATGTCCATGTTTAACCTAGCACCAACATATCCTATGTCTGGAACTTCATTTTCCTGTATTATTGAGTGGGTGTCAAATCCCATGCCTTATTCCTTTAACCCAACAGCAGATACGGGTTGAATTTGCTGCTGAGCCTACATCATCTGGCACACAACACATGCGAAATAGGCGAATAACTTAGTGAAGAAATGTAACATTTGCTGCTTCCAGCAACAATTGCTCTTTGGAGGAAAGACAACACAACAATCCTTCTGCATCCTTCTCCTTGCTGACTGCTGCTTAACCTTAACTCAGGAACTTCCCAGAGTTGGATAACTCTATTTCCTAGACTGTTCAGGGAGAAGGGCAGTTTCCTGCAGCCAGAGGCCCAGCCCTAAGTCACAGGCAGCCATCCAGCTCAGTGAAGTGTGCAGTCGCTGGCCTTTGTCTCGCTGGACTTCTCTGAGCAGGGCTATGGCACCACACCCGTAGTTTCAGGGTGGTGGCTTACCTATTTATTACATCTTATATCTATTTGGTTCTATCAACAGAGGATAATTCTGTGACCTCCGGCAGTGCTGGCTTGGAATTCTGGCTGCAAATCGCACAGTTGCAGGGTGTAACTGGGTGGCTCCGAGACAGGGCGCTATCTGCAGGCGTGGCCAGGGAGGGGACGTGGGCGTAGACACTCTTTCCAGCAGCTGGGGTCTGGGGGCGTCCCCGGTGATAGCTTTATAGGACTATAAGTGAAAGGAGACTTGAGTGTGACCTATAGCCTTGTCTCGAAGGAGGACAATAAAGTTTGAGAAGTTTGAAAAGGGGAGAGAAAGTGAACGCCCCTTTGGCGAGGGGTGTGGCTGGAGCTCGGCGAGGAGCCTGAAGGCGGGTGCAAGACATGGGGGTCACCGTGGACGTGCACCAAGTGTTCCAGTACCCCTTCGAGCAGGTGGTCGCTTGCTTCCTTCGAAAGGTACCAGTCCCTCCGACCTGGGAAGTGCGTCCGCTGCGGAGAGAGCTTGAACTACCCCGACTGCGTCTTGTGGTGACCGGACCCAACCCCCAGGGGTCTAGACTCACCCTCCGAGTCCCCCTCCAGAGCGCAAGCTGCTCCCGGGATGTGCAGGGAGAGGGTGGAGGCTGTTCGCTTCAAAGGCTGCTCTCAGGGATGAGAGGAGGGCGCCGTGCAGGGTATCACGTCCACACGCCGCCCTCCTCAGGCAGAGGATGTGGGCTGCGGGTGGCCTCCCAGGGTGGACTGTCTAGTTCTGCTTTCTAGTTCATCTCCCACTTTTTAAACGCTAATGCACTCTCTTGAAGCTGTGATCTCGCTAGACTCTCCGCTGTTAGTCTACTGTTTCAATACTTTTCTCTTAACTAAAAAGCAGTGGGACTCCCCGCAGAGCTCACACTCTCTGGACCTTAGTTTGCTTATCTGTAGCGTGAGAAAAACAGTGCACATTCCCAGGGTTGTCGTGAGGATTTGAGTGAGATTATTAATAAGAAGCATTTTATCACAGGATTGATGGTTGTAAGGGCTCAGAAATACTGCTGTTTGTACTATTGCAGTTAAGGGATTCCATGCCCCTCGTGATGAGGGCCTCTTTCTAGGAACTGTGCCTCCGGCTAACAGTAAAATGGAAAGACATCCCTGAGAACTGGTTGTCTGGGAGGTGGGACCCTGAACTCGACTCTGTTTTTTGTTTCAGTTAGGTCCCTGGGTGATCCTGGTCAGGGGTCTTCTCTACAAGATCTAGTATCTGGAAGATGAAGACTTGGACCCATAGATCTTTATAGTTTCTACAGCTTTCACAGTGTTGAACAAGACTTGTAGTGATTGCAGCTGCCCTTGGGCAGTGAACTGTAGTGTGAAATCTGTATAGCCTAGAAGTTAAATGGAGGCTGTGTTATGAAGGTGGTTAGCTGGGACCTCTCATTACAGGAGGGGCCTCCATCACTTGGATCTGCTAGGTCCTCAGCAAAAGTCTGATGAGTGAATGAGTGAGGGAATCTGATGTACACTTTGCCTTAGTTCAGGCTTCTAGGCATAGAAGTGGAACAGCTGACACCTCATGGTTCTTTTCAGACTGGCAGTTTGGAGCGTGGGTCCCCAGCTCGTTTTTTTGTGTTAGTTGCCTTTGAACTGTAATGAAGTGCCTGGGATAACGAACTTTATGAGGAGAAACTGTATTGGCTCACTGTTATGAGGGCTCCCATTCACAATTGCTTTTTCCTGGTTTGCTTTCTGTTGTTGCGATAGAACAATGGCCAAAGACAGCTATGGGACGAAAGGGTTTATTTCAGTTTACAGGCTATTCATCATTGCATGAAGTCGGGCGGGAGCACAAGGCAGGACCGGAAGCAGAGACCATGGAGGAGTGGAGTGCTGCTTTCCCGGCCTTGTTCAGCTAACTTTCTTCCAGTCTCCTGCAACAGCTCAGGAAACTGAACATTTTGCCTTTTCCTGCCCCAAACCCCAAAATCAATTACACGACTTTACCCACAGACAACAAGGTCAGGCCCATCACAGCATTGCACGATCCCACTGTTGGGTACCAATTTCTGTTCTAGTTTGCTCACTGTGATAAAAAACAACTTGTGGGAGGGAGGCAAGGGTTTATTTTATTTTACTTCTCCCAGGTCATAGTCATCGTTGAGGGAAGCCAAAGCAGAAACCCACTCACAGCAGGGACCTGGAGGCAGGAAGTAAAGCACAGGTCACTGTGGAACATTATTAGGTCATGGGCGAACATGACTGGCTTGCTCTCCATACCTTACCCTGTCTGCCCTGGGGAGGCACCACCCACACTGGGTTGGGCCCTCCCACATCAATCATTAATCAAAGAACGTGTCCTTTCAATATGCTCACAGGCTAGTCTGATGGACGAAATTCCTCAGTTGAGGTTCTTTCTTCACAGCGATGCTACTTTGTCTCAACTTGACAACAAATAACTAGCTCAGTTGCCCTGCTACTCTGGGCCTGTGGAGAGGCAGCATCTCATGGTGGGACCCTGTGGTAGAGCAAATCTGCTTAGGTCTGAGCCAAGGAGCAAAGTGGAAAGATCGGATGGACTGCATTCCCATAATCCAATTCAAGGGCGTATACCAATGCCTAAGGGCCTAAGCGTCTCTTCCCACAATTCTCTACCTATTCAAGAGTCTACCATTACCTAGTAGGGCTGCCCTGGGACCTAACCATTAACACCTAGCCCTTGAGATATTCAAGATAGAAACTGTAGCACCATTGTCACTTGGGAAAAAGGATTGTCATTGGGAAAAGGAGACCTCTGCCTTTTCAGAATGGGAGAGACACTTGTCTAGTCTTCACTGCCGTCCTGGAGGCCCCTTCGCCCCCTTTTCAACTCTCCCTGGGCAGATCTCCCTGTGTGAAACCACACGCACAATGCCACAAACCTCTTCTTTGTAATGCAGTCCCACATATCAGTTTCAGGTAAAGGTGATGGGTTTTTAGAGAGCGAGACCGACATTAATAAATGATGATGAGGTTGGCATCGTTTCAATGAGCGATGATGTATACTTCACACAAGGAGCGTACAGGATGGCGGGGGCCAGGGCGGCTACTCAGTCCCACATGGAGGCTTTGGTAGTTGGTAGGTAGGCTTTCTCAGTAAAGTGAACACTAGAAGTTTGCTGAAACATGGATAAGAGTTCTCTCTCTCTCTCATACACATTTGCTCTGTATATAATATAGTAGTATCTCTACTTCTCTAAGCAGGCGAAGAAATCATCAAGACTGACTCACTCACGTTGTGGGGAAATAGGCTCAGAGAAGTCTAAGTAACTGTTCAGCATCCCCAGCTAGCAGGTCAGAGAGCCAGGATCTCAGCTCTTCTGAAATCTAAGAGCCCTTTCAGTTCTGCACACAGAGGCCATGCAGGAGATTCTGAGGACAGGGCGGTGACTCAGGGCTCAGCTTTGCTGAACGTAGTGCCCCTCAGTTCATTTGCTGCTCATGATTTGCTCATCTGGGTGGTCACTGCACTTAATATGATGCTTAGCTTAGATGTGTGTGGGTGGGACACGGTGTTTGCTAGTCATTTCTGTGCAACGAATCACTCTAAAACTTAGTGGCCTTGCCCAGTGACAGGCTTTTAATTCTGGTGATTCTGTGGATTGACTGAGCTCATGTGGTTAGATTTAGTGTGGTGTGGCTGAAGTCACTTATACAAGAACATTCTGTATCTGATGCCATTCTTATAAGATAGCTAAGTGCTTGGCTTGTTTGAGAACTATGGACGGACCTAGGTGTGGTGGCTGATGCCTGTATCCCTGGCCATGGTGAGTCTGAGGCAGGATGATCAGCAGTTTGTAGCCAGCTGGGGCTACAAAGCTAGACCCTGACCCAAAAAATCCAAAACCAAACTAACTAAACCAAAATATTAACCAAAAGGAATTCCTGTAGTCAGTCACAGTGGCCATGAGTTACGAATGCAGTATTTAGTCATGACTAAAAGACATTGTTTTCTTCTGGTCCTCCAGACCTTACAATCTTTCCTCTTATTTTGTTTTTTAATTTTTTTATATTTTTATTACATATATATATATATATGTGTGTGTGTGTGTGTGTATGTGTGTGTGTGTGTGTAGAGTGTAGCTGTCTTCAGACACACCAGAGGAAGGTATCAGATTCCGGTTGTGAGCTCAGGACCTTTGGAAGAGCCATTGGTGCTCTTAACCTCTGAGCCATCTCTCCAGCCCCCTTACAATCTTTCCACCTCTTCTTTGAATGGTCCCTCTGAGACATGGTGTGTGTGTGTGTGTATTTGTGTGTGTCTGTATGTGTGTGTGTATGTGTAATACTGATGTGCACTCCACAGTCCCTTATTCTCTTCACTTTGACTAGTTGTGAGTTTCTCTATTAGCCACCATCTACTTCACAACACATTTCCCTGATGATGTCAGAGAGCTGGTAAACAGCATTCTAGCATGGAGGGAAAAGGAGTTCATGAGCCTTCACTTCTAATTAATCACCTATGGACGTGTATGGCTTCTCAGGGAGACAGAGTTAGTTTTCTTTAAGGGTGTAGCTCCTGGTAGGTCTACCATACTCGAGTGGATGGCCCCACACCTAGAACTATATGATGGCATGACTTAGAGTTGATGGGATATTAAATAATAAAATAATAATAATAAATAAAAAGGACACAAAGTGGAGGTAGATAGAAAGGTGGACGTGGGTCTGGGAGGAGTTACGGGAAGGAGTTGAGAGTGAATATGGTCAAAAGACATTGTGTGAAAATCTCCAAGATTTAATACAAGTATTTATATTTTAAAAAAGAAATTGCTTCCTCTGGGTAAATATGGTCCACTGATGCACCCACATTTCAAGGGAGCCCCCATGAACTGAGTAGCATGCGTGGCTGTGTAGACATTCGCCTTTTCTCCTCTGTTAGTGGTGATGCTACCACCTTCTAGACTTCTTGTAAGGATCAGATCCACAGGCATATGCTTTTTATAGAGCCTTCGGTAGTAAGAGTCATATTTTGAAATTAAGTAAGAGAAATATTTTTATATTTCAAATACTTTTAGTCCTTAAAATGATACTTTTTAAAAATGATAATTTAAAAAAATTGAGCAAAGCAGTAGGCAGAAGAGACAGTTACATGAGAAGCTCTTGGGACGTTTAATCTGATTTTGCACAACAGTGGGCAAGGCTGCTTTAGAACTGAGGGCATTGTATCTTAAATAGAATCTACTGCTCTGTGGCTTTTGGTATGTCCAGATTCGCCTTCCAAGTTCCAATTCAGTACTATTTTTAAAACTCAAGGAATGCCTGATCTCCTTACACCTGTCTGTTGGCCACTGTGAGGAAAACATTAGCCTCATACTTCAATTATGGATGGTACCTAGAAAACGGAGGATACAATTCTATTTGTGGAGTACAGGATTCCTTGTCATCATGGAAGAGGACTGAGAGTCAGCATGGCTCCTTCAGATGCTATGCTATGCTTTCCATGAGTGCAGCAGTGGATTCAGTGTCCTTGCCTTCCTGGTTCCCCTCTTTGTACAATTCTACTTTTTCTTCTTCTCCCTATCCCTCTCCCTCTCCCCCTTATTCCCCTCCCCTTCCTCTTCCTCTTTTCCCTCCCCTTTCTCCTCCCCTTCTCCCTCCCCTCCCCATCCCCCTCTCCCTCTCTCCCTCTCTCCCCCCCCTCCTCCTTCCCTTCCCCTCTTTTTCTTTCTTTTTAAATGTTTTCCGAGACAAGGATTCTATGTATAGTCCCTGGCTGACATGGAACTCTCTCTTTAGACCAGGCCTGGCTTTGACCTCAGAGATCTGCCTGCCTCTGCCTCTTAAGTGCTTGGATTAAAGGCGTGTGTGGCCACTGCCCAGCTGTATAATTCTTACCTTTCCAGCAGTCATCAGTTAGTGTATTTTCCTTCCCATTGACTAAAAATCATCTTGGAAGAGAACACAAAGTTGTGTGGACCAGTATGGAAGCATAGAAGATACCTCTTTGTGTGGCTTGTGTAGATCTTTCTGATGGATGTGTCTCTCATGTGCTGGGTGCTAAGAGAATTTCTTACATGTCAAATGCTTGGAATTTAAAGTCTAAGGATGCATGGGAGTATCAGTGAGTCTTCATGTCGGTTCGAATGAGTGCAGAGAGCTTGAGTTTTCTCACTGTGGAGTTGTTTAGGTTGTTTTTGCTCCTTGAGAATGTGGGCAGACTCTGTGGGGATCTGTATCAGCTGTTTCTGTTGTATCCTGAGCACCAAACAGGCTCTAGAACATAGGAAACACTCAACAAACCCCTGTACCATGAAGAAAGCTCACCCTTCTGTGGTTTGCTGTATATAATTTTACACTAAAGTTACTGTTTGGGAATCTGAGGCAGGAGGATTGCTTGAGCTCAGAATTTTGAGGTCAGCCTGAGCAACGCAGGGAAATGCCCTCTGACCATTTTATAAAATGAAACAAACCAAAACCCTAAGAGAGGAAAGTCAACACAGGGTTCATAAACATGTGCTTTCTGGAATACTGTAATGAAGAGTAAAATAAATTCTTTCTTCCATCCATGACCTAAGGCTTTATTTATTCCAGCGGCGTGCTACACGGAATGGATCGGTGTTTACCCTTAAGCTCATAAACTGGATTTATGAATGGCTATTTCCATTTAGAGTAGAAAACTGATTGGATAATTAATAATGCTTCCTTCTGATCCCATCTTCACTCCCTCGCAGACCTGACACTTACATGTGTAGAACATCTTTCCCCACGGAGCTCCAGAGGTATTTAGGGAGGATCTATTTGCATTTCCCAATAGAATGGGGGTTTGATTAGATGCTAGGCTGTAGTGTCCTGCAGAACTGACAGATGCTTTTTATGTCCTGTGCCGGGTGGCACTTTTCGTCTTCCAACCTTGGCTCTCCAGGGGTGTGGCATGAAGGAGAAGCTGTGTGTGAGGAGCATGGCTCTCATATCAGGGTGTAGTATGGACAGTTGTGGGGGTGCGGATCCGATCAGTTCATATTTTTGTGCCTCAGTTTCCTTGTCTGCAGAATTAGAGGAATAGCTATTTTCTGGGGTTGCTGGGGGATATTAATTAACACGTGCACTTCCATGTAAGCACCTTGCTTAATGTAGGGTATGGTAAGCATTTGCTGAATTCTGGAGAGCTTTATGTTTGTTCAGGAATGTGAAACTGAAAAGCCGGGGGAAACAGTCTGCAGAAATCTTTACTAACTTGGAACAATAAGGGAGAAGGTGAGCATGAATAATGGTGCACATCTGAATGATAAATTATTTTTTAAGTGCGATTTAAATTTTAAAGTGTGCTTAGTAACTCATCCAGTGGAGGCTGTGGCTTACTGCCTGAAAGAAGATTTTTTTTTTTTATCTATCCAAGTGCTAATAGCTACATATTCATTATAAGCCTATTAATTGGTATTCATGCTAAGTCTGTGCACCCTTTGACAATAGATAAAACAAGACCTTGTCCTGAAGGTGCTTCCTGCCAGGGGGAGCAGAGAGGAATGTATAGATTATTGTGCTGAGCTTTCTCAGGGGTATATACAGACATATAATTGTGGGGCAAGGAACAGTTGTTAAAATTGCATTTCCTATGTAGCCCAGGCTGTCCTTGAGCACTTGGTACTCCTCCCTCAGCTTCTCCAGTCTTGCAATTATGGGCGTGAGCTACCACACCAGGCAGATCAATGAAGTGTTGATTAACTGAAGACTCATTTGATCTTGGTAATAAGTCAACTTTGCTTTTCTTCCGGAGCGAGCTACTTTATGGAGATCATGGAAAGATTAGGTAATGTATGGTAATGTCTCTGTATAACTGAGCATGCATGGGCCTTTGTATGTGCTTGGAAGCAGCTAGGTAGCAGATCCTCTTACAGTGCATTGAGCAGATATGTGGATGCCAGTGAACCAGGCATACTGCAGTTCCTCTTTCTTTGTGCTTTCTCAGATAACCCTATTGAAAAGCAGGCCCACAGTGATTCCTTATAAAGGTGTTGACTATGAGGAGAAGGGTCGTGTTTCAAAAGTCAGGTGTTGACCTTTCAACTTTTCAGATAGCTGATATTTTAATAACTTCCTGCTCTTAAGACTATGCCTTCTGAATGATGAACTTTGCTTTAGCAAACAAAAGCTTAATCTTCATAAAGCTCCACTGTGTGTGTGTATGTGTGTGTGTGTGTAAGTAAAAAAAAAAAAATAGGAATATATAGGGAGGTAGCGTGCTGAATGGTCTAAGGTGCTGGATTTAGAAATATATATTATTCCTACAATAGATGGACTTAATTTCTTGACCTCTCACTTTAATAATTATATATTTGCTTTGATGTATATTCTTTGAGCTTGGCATTATATGCCTTTTGGTCTTCTTTTTAAAACAGCTTTTTTTATTGGCATATGTATGTTCTATGTAATGATGGGTTGCATCATGACATTTGTACATTTATACATTTTTTTTTTTTATTTTTTGAGACAGGGTTTCTCTGTGTAGCCCTAGCTGTCCTAGAACTCACTCTGTAGACCAGGCTGGCCTCGAACTCAGAAATCCACCTGCCTCTGCCTCTCAAGTGCTGGGATTAAAGGAGTGCACCACCACCACCCAGCTATACAATGTATTTTATCATGTTTTAAACTCATTACCCTCTATTGTTCCTCTTCTACTACAGCTGATGCCTTCATCTTGCCAACTAGTTCTCCTCTTTCCAAGGTGTGTGTGTGTGTGTGGGGGGGATGAGGGGTTGGGGAGGGGAAGGAGAGCGAGGGAGAGAGAGAGAGAGAGAGACAGACAGACAGACAGACAGAGGAGGGGAGACTAGTGAGTTTCATTTGGGTACTTATGGATGGGTATGTGTAGTCCCTATCTACAGGAGCATTCCTATCTCACTAGTAGCCTGAAGAAACTGCCCCTACAACAACCAGTAACTGTCTAGAGCTCTTCAGAGTTGGGAGGGGGCAAGCTTCACCTCTCAGCAAATGTTAACTGCCTATAAATCCCCAGGGAAGGGTGGGCCACTGTTAAGTGCCCCACCGTGTTGATAGGCCCATGTCTTGCAGCTGGTGTGTGTTGAGGAGCGCAGCAGCTATGGTGTACTTTGGATACCTTGTTCTGCAACATTCTACCCCTTTGTCCTCTTACTTTCTTTAAGCTCCTTATTCACACTGTTCTCTGAGTCTCACAGGGGATGATATTGATGTCTTATTTAGAGCTGAGCACTCAACAGTCACTTACTGTCCTCATTTCGATCAGTTATAAGTCTTTTCAGTAACCACCACTTACTGCAAGAAGGGTCTCTGCCTAGACGTGGCAGCAGCATAATCTATGGGGAGGAACAGAACTATTTAGAAGACAGTTTGGTAGACAAAGCATATCCACTAGGACCCATGGCCTATCCAGCCACTGTAAGCTTTGGCCAGGCTTACAGTACTGAGCACTCATTCTCCTGTGGAGCAGACCTCACATCCAATCAGAAAGTGGTTGGCTACTCGATAATGGACTTGCCACTGTTGCGCCAGTGAGCATATCGTGCCTGAACATCCTGTTCAATAGGATGGCTTGCAGTGTCCAAAGCTGAGGATGACAACTGAGGAGTGTTCCCACAGCCCCTGCACAGCACCACCGGCACTGTGAGGGCCAGCCAGTCAGCAGGGAGGGAGCATCTCAATGTCCTTAAACCAGCTCTTCATCAAGATGACCTTACCATCTAGTTCCAGTGGGTAGCCAACAGCAGGGGCAATCACCTGTATTATTTTGAAAGCCCCTGAAGGACGTTGCAGGTAGGTAGCCCATCCCTGGAAATTTTAATTTAATAGCCTATGACTTCTAGGAGTAGTTTTATCTACCTGTACAAGATACCTCCTTTCAAATGATTTCTGGACTCTTTTAATACAGAAAAAGGAAAATGGGAAGGGGCAGGTGATAGCCTCAAGAGTGCTCATTTTACCTTTGTTAGTGTTGTGGTAGATGGTAGACAGATCTTAGGAAAGGAAGAAAGTAAAATTATAAATGAGATTAAAAAAATAAAGCCAAATATACCTTGAGAAATCTCCAGAGTCACTGATAAACTACAGTGCATCTGGTGTGTGTTTGCCACCACCAAACCAGGCTCGATGAAGACAAGGCTTTCAGCAGAAACTGGGTCAACAGACCACATTGCTTCCAGGAGTGTCTGGTATGGAGGGGGGGGGGGGGATGGGCAGGCTCATCTCTGTTTGTGTGCAGGATTTATACATGAGACTTTTAACAGGAAGGCGCCATATCATAATACCCATTACTATGTCTCCTGTTTGGAAGAGAACTAAGTGAGATCATGTCAGGCAGCTGCTATGTAACACACGCAGGATGGGCAAGGTACAGATCTGGATCTGGCTGAATTTTCCATAGTCATATGGTGTTGAATAGGTGTCCAGAACTCATGAGTGCCTGCTTGATGCCTTCCCAGGCTGATGGGAAGAGCTCCTAGGATGAGCTCTGAGCGGCTCTCCCTCACAGGAGTCTCTGCTTTGTAGCAGGCTTTCGATACATTTTGTGTGTAAGAATTAAAACATGAATATATAGCTACCACAAGATGGCATTCTATTATTCCAAGTAATGCCAGGTAGAGGTAGCCTTGGTTTAATACATTTTTAATTTCTGCAAAGAGTTAAAATATGTGTCATCCATGTCACCGTATTTAGCTGCTTCACACAAACCTCTATTTTTTTTTTTGCCATTCTTTACAGAAACGAGGTTTATGTCTTTTAACTGCAGAAGCAGTCATGAAGGAAACTAACTTAAATTTTGCAAATGATATTTATTAGCATGAATAGTTCATGGTCTCTTGTGTTCAGCTATTAAAAGTTCCATTTCCTATTGCTATTTGCAAGGATTATAAAATGAGTGACCCTTAAGTGTTTTCAACTGTGTCTTCTATGCTTTTCCATCTCTGACCCTGTCTTATTTTCTCTTAAGCAGATCTGACATTTATTTACTGCTTTTGTTTATTTATTCAACTAATAAATGAATTTGTAAGAAGCTACATGGTTTTCATGTCACTCCTACATCCTCAGTGTCTGAAATACTGTTTGGCTATCTATCTATCTATCTATCTATCTATCTATCTATCTATCTATTATCTATCTATCTATCTATAATCTATCTATCTATGTATCTATCTATCTATCTATCTATCTATTATCTATCATCTATCTATCTATCTATCTATCTATCTATCTATCTATCTATCTATCATCTATCAATATCTATCTATCTATCTATCTATCTATCTATCTATCTATCTATCTATCTACTTATCTGTCTGTCTGTATATCTGTCTGCCTAATCACAAAAAATGAAGAGGGTCTTATTATTTAAATGAGTATCATTTCTCTTACTAAGTAAATATTAAAATTAAGTGAAAATATGAAGTAGTATAGTTTAACCTGTAAAAGTTTCACTGACAATTTAGTGATGTAATCAGAACTGAGAAGATTTTTATTACTATGCCTGTCTGGTGGTACATTCTGTTTTCTTTCATAATTTAGTTTAGTTATCTTCCTACAACTTACAGCATGACTGTAACATTTACTCAGAATGCATTTATGGATATTTAATGAACAAGCTGGGATGCAGTAAAGGAAACAGTTACACTTTCCATTAGTGTGAAAGGTTAATTCACACACCTGTCCACATGGTTTAGGGAGCTGTACGCAGCTTAGATGTCTCTGGTCCAGGAAGTTTCCCCTGTAGAGGAACTGAATCCCCAATTTATCCTTCTCTTACTAGCATGAATCTCTTGAGGTCTAACCTTCATGAAAGTAGTATTATAATTTTGAGCCTTTCCTTCCAAGACTGAACTGTGTGAATGCATGTACAAATGCCTCCTCCTCCTCCCTCCCCTCCTCCTCCTCCTCCTCCTCTTCTTCCTCCTCCTCCTCCTCCTCCTCCTCTTCCTCCTCCTCCTCCTCCTCCTCCTCCTCCTCCTCCTCCTCCTCCTCTTCCTCCTTCTTCTTCTTTTTAACAAAAATAGATAGACATGGTCTCTCTGTATAGCCTAGAACTCACTCTGTAGACCAGGCTGGCTTCAGACTAACAGGATCAAAGGCATACATCACCACTACCCAGGCATCTTCATTCTTAGCTTTGTTCTTTGAGACCCATACTGATAGAGTTTCATATTCCATTTCTAATGATCCAGGAGTCCTGAAGCTCAGGTTCTCCAGGCGAAGGGCTCCTTTCCTCACCTTAGTCCGAGCTTGGCTGAGGTGTTCAGTGCATGACCGTGCCATTGGATCACAGGATGAAGCTGGGAACCTGGGGAGGAGCAGGGAGAGCCCAAGAGCATCAGGCTCAAGTTTGAAGCCACTTTATCATGTGACTTTGAGAGATTCCTGTCCTCTTTCTCCCTCCCTCCCTCCCTCCCTCCCTCCCTCCCTCCCTCCATCTGAATAATGGAAAGGTTGGGTCAGAGTAACTCTCAGATGACTTCACGATGGATGTGGGGACAACCAGAGAGTATTTGGGGTAAGTTACATTATTAGGTGCAGTATTTATTAGCTATTTTGAGTGAGGTATTTAGTTTATCTTAGCCTTATCTCTCATATATAAAATAGAAAACAAACAACATATAACTTTATGGCATGCTTCTGAGAATTTACAGAAAATGTATATAAGTTGCCTAGGTTAAAAAATGGTAGCAACTAACTTGTCTTTCAAAACAATTTAATAAAAGAAGTAAAGCACTTATCAAATGTCTCCTACATGCTTGACTTCTATCCTTTTATTATTATTTTCCTAAGTGCAAACACAGTCACCAAGCCATGGTCCAGGGCAGTAGTAAGGAAATTTTCTTTGTGTTGGACTAGCTTGTTTAGTTCTCTGTCTCCCATGGACGAGCTGGGTAATAAAACAATCCAATCTTCATCCAGCTCCTACTTTTGAAAATTGGGGTTAATAATATTGTGTAATGTCTTCACAACAGAATAGCTGTTAGAGTTAGACAGGGTGATATAATTAAGGCATTTAGCACAGGTAGGGCACAGAGAGCATTCCTGGTTTATGATAGTCTGGTTTAATCATCATCCTCCTCCTCCTCATCATCATCCTCATCATCATTCTCATCTCTGCTCAGGGATTAGATGGCATCTAAAAAAAGTTTGCTTTGGGGCAGAGGTTGGCTCACTGGTTAAGCATACTTGCTGCTCTTGAAGGACCTGCGTTCAGTTCCCAGTACTGATGTGGTGGTTCATAATCATTTGTAACTTCAGTTCTGGGAGGTGGGGATCTGTTGCCCTCCGGTGTCCTCTTTGACACCAAGCACTCATAGTGCACATACATATTTGCAGGCAAGACCTGTGCACACAAAATTGAAGAAATTGTCCCTGGATTTCATGAAAGCCTGCCTCATTTGTTTGAGTCCAAGTGCTAAAACCAAGATTTTTGATTTAAAACTTGGTGACTTAGTCAGGGTTTGTTTTCCTGCACAAAATATCATGACCAAGAAGCAAGTTGGAGAGGAAAGGGTTTAGTCAGCTTACACTTCTGCATTGCTGTTCATCACCAAAGGAAGTCAGGTCTGGAACTCAGACAGGGCAGGAACTTGGAGGCAGAATCTGATGCAGAAGCCATGGAGGGGTGCTGCTTACTGGATTGCTTCCCCTGACTTGCTTAGCTTTTTTCTTATAAAACTCGGGACTACAATCCCAGGGATAGCCCCACCCACAATGGGCCCTCCCACCATTGATCACTAATTGAGAAAAGGCCTTACAGCTGGATCTTATGGCGGCATTTCCTCAAGGGAGGCTCCTTGTGTCAAGCTGATACACCAAACCAGCCAGTACAGTGGGTTTTACTTAGAGGTTTCTTGGAACATATTTATTGTCTACCATTGTCTACCTGTCACTTCTATCAGTTAATTCATGTTGACAAAAGAGATTGCTAACTTTTCTTTATGTGTTTTTGTTCAGTATCCCAACCCCATGGATAAAAACGTCATCTCTGTAAAAACTGTGGAAGAAAAGAAAGGTATGTTCTCTGAGTGTACCCTCACGTTAGTTATGGTCATTAAGTATACTGACTTTGTAAATGATATATTTGTGTGTGCATGTGTGTTTGAGCCTGTGTGTATGTCCATTACATCTTAAGCAGGGCACTTGTTACTTTCTAAATTATAGTTGATGGTAAGCCTGAGGCTGGGTGTAAGTGTACAGTTAACATATTGAAGTACTTAACACATGCCAACATCCTACTTTCATGGACTCATTCAACCTGTGGAGTAATGTTGAGGTAGAAATTATAGCTATTCCTCTTTAGTGCAGAAGGAAACCAAAACATGGAGGGACTAGCCTGTCCAAACTCACTTGACTGTATCCTTGACACACATCAATTTGTGGATGGCAAGACATGTGCATATACCACAGAGATGATGGTGGTTTATGTCTGTAATCCCAGTTATTGACTGGTGGAGGCAGGAGGACCAGGAGTTCAAGGCTAGCTTGGAGTATTTAAAAAAAAAAAAAGCATATAGATGTGATGTTGCCATACAGTTCTTGGCCTGTGGAACCGTAAGTGTAGATTGGCAAATTTTGGCTCATGCTGTCTGTTTTTGTTGCTGTGTTGTTAGATACTCCCCTCTGTTTGTATGTTATCAATGGCTGCTTCATCTGACTAACAGCAAGAGCTGGATATTTGCTAAGGAGGCCATATGACCTACAAAGTTATATACCTCATGACCCCTTCCAGACAATGCTGACTGTGCTCTACCTCAAGAACCTTTGGTCGTCTTTGCATTCCCTTCCTAAGGGCAAGTTGTCACCATCAATGCTGGGACTTGAGAAGTGGGTGGTGCCAGAAGCTCTGATGATGTGCACACTTGACGCACAGGTCTGTGGAGACATCCAGAGCCTGGCCCAGCATGCCCTTCAGCCTTAGAAACCACAGGCTGTTACTGTTATGGCTGCAGCCCTCTATGTGTTTCGTAAACACAAAACTGTCTATTTGTGGGATTCCTTTCTGCATATCTGCAGATATAGATGTAGATTATTAAAAAGTATTTTCTCTCATACTTGCCTGCTGTATGGAGCAAGTTTGTTATCTGACTTTAGATGAATCAGATTTCAAGTCCTGATTCTGTTACTTTCCTCATGACCTAACCTTTTAAAGGCTCAAGGTCTTTACCTGTCAAGTGGGAGAACCATCCTGTTAATTTAGATTGTTATGAGGATCAAATAAGGCAATAAAGTACATATTCTAAAGTGGCATAGAGTGCTGGTTGTAATTTCAGGGTGTCATCTTTGTAGGGCTGATATTTAGAAAACAGTGCCCAGTCCGGCTTGTTCCTGGGCAGCCACCATTTTCCTGCTGCTTCTAGGCTCCGCCTAGCTAGATGTGCAGGCCCTGGCACCTGCAAGATGCCAGCGTGAGGGATGGCTCTGCCAATCCACTGCGCTGCATCCTCAAAGCTCGGCTGAACCCCAGACAATATCTGCCATCCTCTCAGTACCGGGTAGAAATGAGACTCTTAAAGCTTAATGATTGTCTAAAGGATTTATATATTTAGAAATGTTCAGTCAACAAGATGCCCACACAATTAGAGTTGTTACCCAATATCTAACCTTTTGATAGAAGTCACTACCCAGGACAGCTTTCAACCCTTCCGTGGTTCTCCATGGCTGATAGCCTCTTCTTCCCCTCCTCTTCCTCTCTTTCTCTTCCAGCTCTACCTCCTCTTCTACTGCCTAATCATCGAGCTCCACTGTGAATACAATGTAGCAGAATAAGTATCCTGCTACCTCCATTTTTTGTTTGTTTATTTTAAGAACATAGCTTCACTAGGTAGCCCTGGGTGACCTGAAACTTGCTACATTCACTAGGCTATCCTAGAACTCACAGAGAACCACTTGCCTCTGCCTACCCTGGCCGGGATTAAAGGCATGTGCCACCATGCCCAGAAACTACTCCATTTTTAGTATATGTGTTGCTCACATTGGCTGAGATGACCAAAGGCCTGTTAGGGGTGGAACATTTGTTTCCTGTCAGCAGGATCCTGGTGGTCAGGGTATTTGCATCAGGGGTCAGGACAGCTGTAGTCAGAGTCCGGGAAACCCTGCATTGTGGCTGAGCCTTAATAATTCATAGAGAAATGGCAACGCTTCAGTCCGTCGTTTTTTTTCTTCTCTTTCCTCTCATTTTAACTCATTGTTGTCTTTATTATGGGTAGTTTTGATGTGACTCACGTAGCTATACAGTCAGAAATCTGTGCCTGACAGTGTGGTCCAGGAGGTGGCAGAATCTATTACCATCCTTCTTGTCGTTGAGTAGGTGGCCACTGGCTACTGCCTCTGGACGCTTGACACTGACTACCCAGAGTGGTGGCTCATTTGTGATTATTTCTCCCCCTCCTCCTCCTCCTCCTCCTCCTCCTCCTC
>NW_021604736.1:4011345-4032219 GCF_004785775.1 Grammomys surdaster | reverse complement strand
TCCTCCTCCTCCTCCTCCTCCTCCTCCTCCTCCCCCTCCTTCTCCTTTTTCTGGCTTTAGCATGTGTGTACTGAGTTGTCGTTTTACCTTTATCCTTCAAGCATTCATGATTTGGCTCAGAACACTGATCAGAAACAGAGAATGTTTTAAGAAAAGACTGAATTTTTTTGTATTATGTTTATGCATGTGTGTCTGTCTGGGTGTATGCACCTGGATGTAGGTGTCTGAGGACATCAAATTGGATCCCTTGGGAGGGTAGGTGTAGGAAGTTGTGAGCTGCCTGAGGTAGGTGCTTGGAACTGAACTTTGTTTACTTTTCACAAGAGTTATAATAAGCACTCTTAACCACAGAGTCATCTCTCCAGCACCTGGAAAACCGAGTTTTATAGTAAACCTTATCTGTAAGAATTCTACATATTGACAATTTAAATTGAATTAAGAAGCTCTATGGACTCTTGGATAAGAATGCATTTTTTTCCTAATTATTTTTTGGCTGTGAAATTTTCTTTTTCTAGATGAATCAACAGGACTCATCTATAGAAAGAGGATTGCTATCTGTCAGAATGTGATTCCAGAAATTTTAAGAAAGGTAAATTCATTTCAGAGTTTAATCATAGTGGATATAAAATTGAAGAATTTTAATAGTCACAGAAAAAGACAGCATTTTCTGATATAAAGTGATGTTAGGATTTCTTGCTTCCCCAAATCTCATAGTTTTGTAGGGGAAATATTTTTCTCATACCCACCCAAGTTTTGGCAGATGCTGCATGATATGCTGTGTGTTCATCTCTGTCCTTCGTGGATGTGGGGAGATTTGATAACTATTTTGTGGGTACTTTTGGCATTTTGAATAGAGTGTTGTCTTTCTAGTCTACCCATGGTTATCAATGGCTAGCTATAGAAATATTATTAAAAATAGTTTTTATTTATTCTGAAAATTCCGTTCATGTATACAAATGGTAATTACGTGCTCACTTGAAACATTGTCCAATGGTAAGGACAATTACAAGTGAGCAGGTTGTAAATGTTAGTGTCTTGTTGGTTAGGAAGGGCACACTTCTGTTTTTAATGCACGGTCAGAAATAAGAGCTGTTTCTGAGAGCACAATATTCATAGTGCCCCATACAAGCCTTCTGGTGTGTATTTCTGTACAATAAGGTTGCTGATGCTGGAATCTTCATTATAGAAAATTGTTTTCTCTCTTTGATACCTTTAAGCACTCTGCTGATTCTGTGTTGGACCGAGGTGAGTGGAAACCATCATTTGCATGGCTTGAACCATATGAAGACTTTTCTTGAGAGAGGGCCTCACACTGTAGCCCAGGCAGGCCTGGAACCCACTGAGTAGCCCAGGCTGCCCTCAGACTGAGAATAATTCTTTTGCCTTAGTTATTTAAGTGCTGAGATTACAGATGTGTGCCGCTATGCCTAGCTACAGAAATATTATTAAAGATAGTTTTTATTTATTCTGAAAATTTCATACATGTATACAATGTCTTGATCTTATCTACCTCCACTTCCCTCTTTAACTCCCTTCAGACTGCCCAACACATCTCCTTCCAAACCTCATGTTCCTAATTTCTGTTCTAGTGTTATTATTTTTTAAATCATTGAGTCTAACAAAGTGTTGCCCTTATCCGGGTTTGTGGTTATCTACTGGGAGACAGGTACCCCTCTAAAGAAAAGCGACTCTTTCTCCTCTAGCAGACATCAGTTGTCAACTCCTCAGCTAAGCCCTTTCCTGCCCATGCTGTCTAGACTGGAATTTCTAACTGTCTCTGTCTTGGGCAGGTCTTATGAAGGAACACATAGCTGTTGTGAGTTAATGTGTGCGACAGCCATGTCATGTCCGTATGATAGCCTCTTACAGCACCCCTGCCATCCACGGTCTTTCTTTGCTCTCTGGCACCTTTTTCCCTGACCCTTGGAGTGATGGGTATAGATGTCCTATCTATGACCAAGTACTCGTCACTTATTCTAGCGCTTTGAATAGTTATGAGGCTCTTCAGTCACAGTGTATGATTTTTGATGGGGGTCTTTTAAGACATAAGAGGAGAGCACCTGGACAGGTACTTTAAAAGATTCCCTGGAAGAGATTCCCTATGTGATATGGAACACAGCTGGGCACCTGAGTATTAGCTTGCAAATTAAATTGCTGTGTTTATACTAGGGAAAATGGCGGCTTCCACCCGCTCCCCATTGTGGGTTAAAGCACTGTTACTCTCTCAATGGAAAGAAAGCTGGAACTACAGAGAAAATGAACTTCTTCCTACTTGCAGATGGGAAATTGTGTTGCTCTTACACAGCAAATTATCACTGGCTTTTCCAGAGTTCATAGCTGCCTTTGCCCTATATACGCACTTTGAATCTATTATTTAGAAAGGCATTCAAGTTCGTCTTGTATCTCAATTCTTAAATAATTTAAGGCTCTGACTTGTACAATTCTGCCTTTGTAGCTTTCCTTGTCCTCTCCACCTGGGAAGGCATCGATTTCTAGGGATTGAACAGAGATTACAATGAGGAAAATATTTCGCTTGATATTGCCCTGCATGGGAGCATGTAGGTGGGCGTGATGAGAACCTCTCAACTCAAGGAGGCCTTTCCCAGAGGAGACCTGGAGCAGCTGATAATTTGTTTAGTGGCCTCCATCAATCCTGGGCCATTTGCAAGTCCTTCGCAGCATGTAGTGAGTCCACAGTGTGTCTGGATATCAAAGACTGAGGGGTATGCTCAGTGCCCTCTGTATATCAGGGTCACCTGTCCCCTTTGTTATACAAGACTGAGATGGGCTTTAGGCAGAGTCTTCATGTCGCTTGCTCTTCCTAAATTGAGGATGCTGTCCTCTCTCTGTTGGGCAGGTGAGTATTTTAAAGGTACCTGATATCCGGCTAGAAGAAGAGTCATGGCTCAGTCTTCCGAAAAGGAACATGGCTATCCGGAGTCAGTGCCTCACGTGGACACAGTATGCATCTATGAAGGAAGAATCTGTCTTCCGGGAAAGTGTGGAAAATCCAAATTGGTAAGATCATGTGTGTGTGTGTGTGTGTGTGTATGTGTTTGTGTTGGGGGAGGGGATCAATACACAAGCATACAACTTATACTTATGGTCTCTGTCCATTACACACATATTTCACTTTATTTTTAATCACTTAAGTAGATGAGCATATTTTCTTTTGGAGAAAATATGATAGAACTAAACTCTTGTCCAAGTACCCTCCAAATTCCAGTATTTTCTTACTCTCTCCAAAGGCAATGAATGCCACCAGTTGGTTGATCATTCATTTGGACCTTTAAAGACAGTCTAGGTTTTCAACAGAGTTTAAATAAGGAAAACATTTTGCTTGATGCCAGTCCAAGCAGGTTTATAGAAGTGGTGGTACATGGACTCACCTCCCTTGCTTAGTTTATATGTCCTTTTACACACGTGCTTTTACATCACCTAAGTTTTTGTGTTTATGTTGACCAGACTGCTACTGAGGTTTACCTATGTGATATACAAAGAGCTAGCTTCTTCCTCTGCATGTGATTCTAGTTTACTATGTTTTATTTAGTTCCCGCCTCTGTCGCAGACACTCTGATGGTATCTAGTTTCCCTTTCTTGTAAAGGTGAGTATAATTAATACCCATGAGGTATATGCCCTCTATATATGACTAATGCGATATGTGAGTGGATTCTCTCAGTGGAATTTTAAAGTGTTATATTTGTTGCAAGATTATCTGTAGACAATTGAATTTTCCTTTCCTAGCATTCAGCTCTTTGAGTTTTGACAAATACGTGTCACTACATGATTCCTCATGTCACTACAGTCTCAGGTCCTGCCTAACCCTGTGGGTCTAGTAAATCCCTCGGAAATGCGTGATCTTAAATAAGTGAGTTCTGTGGTGTATGCCTTGTATGTTAGTTTTAAAGTACTGTGGGCTGGTTTTCAGGACACACCCAATTTGACTTGTAGGGAATCTTGGATTGAGCTGCTATAATTAGATTACTACAGTCTCTGTGTGTCAAACAACACCTCTGATCTCATAGTTCTTCAGGCTGGGACTCCAGTCTGTGGATGCTAGCAGATCCTGTGTCTTCGAGGCCTGCCTCTACATCGTTCTTCTGTTCATCCTGATGGTAGGGAACATGTGCTTTGTTCTCCTTATCCATGGAACAGATTCTATAGCTGAGTTCGTGGAATCATGTAAACGAGTTACTTCCCAAAGGCCTAATGTCCTAACTCCTTCCCATTGTGAGTTAAGGTTTCAGCTGGAGGCAGCTGGGTGGAGGCAGCTTCTCTCTCATGCATGAGCTCTTTAGTTTGGTCCCCAGCACGCGTGCACACACATACACACACCACATAACATATACACAAACAACACACACACAATGCAATGAAAAGCAATAAAATAAAAATGTCAACACATAAATTTGGGGGTACATAGACATATATGGTCTGTAACACAGATTCTGGCACATTGTCTTCCTATGTTAATACAAATTTGTACTCCATAACATCACCCAACAGTGTTCATTTCTCCGCAGCATAGCTGGTAATTAATTCATACACATTTAAGTTTTTGGGCTAGAGAGATGGCTCAGCCATTAAAGGCTAGGCTCACAACCAAAAAATATAAGTTTTTATAAGTATAATGGGTGAGAAACAGTCAGTTCCTTGAAGATAGATTTTAAAAAATATTTGTGTATTTCTCTGTGTATGGTGTTTTACCTGCATTATATATGTACACTACACACATGTCTGCAGAAGCCAGAACTGGAGGTGGAGTTAGAGATGTCTGAGCTGCTGTGTGTGTGTGCTGAGAACGAAACCCAGCCTTTTGCAAGAACAGCCTCTGCTTCTTAACTGCTGAGCCATCTCCCCAATCCCCTTGTTTTGTTTTTGAGGCAAGTGTCTGAGCATTTACTCTAACTTGTCTTAAACTCTTGAACTCCCACCATCCTCCTGCCTCAGCTTCCCTGGTGTCATCTTTTCAGGTACCCAAAGGTAGATTTTGAAACAAAAATAAAACATCACAAGCATAATCATTATGGTGAATAATGTGATTTCAGAGGAGAGTCTACTGTGTTTTATTGTTACTATTCTGTGTGGCTTGCAATTTTTTTTTATTATATAGCTACAGTTGTAATGAAAATAGTAAACTAACTGTCCTTTTGTAACAAAGTTACTAATAGTAACTAATTGTCCCTTTGTAAAAGCCATTCTTAAACCCCAGCCTTTCTCTAGATCATTCTCTCTTGCAGTTTGGTCATACATCAATGACGAGTAAGGAAACACCAGAGGCAGATTCACTGGTCCATAGGTTTTATTTTGCTGATGCCAAAAGCTAACATAGGGCGTAGATGGTGGGATAAAGCTGGGGCCAGAGAGCAGAGCTCTGTTGTTGGTATGCGGATGTAGTAAAAGGATGACATTGTCAGATTCAATGCATGACTTCATTGTCTTTATTTTAGTATTGGTTTGTGCTAGTGCTGTTGTTATTTAGTATTATATTTAGGTTTTGGGTAGTCTTAAAAGCTAAACTGAATACTTGTTCAGTTCATCATAATTAAATTATAATTCTCTTTGATAACCCAAGAAACGTTTTACTTTGTAGGGTTTTTTTTTTAATAAAAAATTCTATTTATGGGAAATAGTACATGATGCTGGTATCTAATATTAATCAGTTCTGGGAAACAAATCAGATTAACTAGAGATCATGCTTATTTATATACTGTTTACATATTATTTACATATCAGTCTTGGTCTGTTCTTATTTGACTCCTAGGTTTCTCAACTTTTAGCGATGACAGTGTTATAACAAAAATCTCTGCGATTGTATATTTTGTCATGTATTTATTTATTTTCTCTGGAGACAGAATCTCATGACACCAAGGTTGGTCTTCAATTCATTATGTAGCCAAAAATGACTCTGAACTTCCTGAGTATTAGTATTACAGGCTGATGATGCTACCCACATGGTGTATGTGGTCCTGGAGATGGGACCCAGGCCTTGGTGTATGCTAGGCAAGCACTCCACCCAATGAGCTACACCTTCAACCTCTTATCTTTGTGATCTAAGAATTTTTAATGACTCAATTCTAGTTGGTATTATGCATATATGTATATATGAGGAGAGAGAGAGAGAGAGAGAGAGAGAGAGAGAGAGAGAGAGAGAGAGAGAGAGAGAGGAATGTGTATTGTTGAGGACTTGGGCAAGCTAGGTGGGTGCACAAGCTAGCAGGTGCTCTACCACTGAGCTGTAGCCTCAGTTTACATAGTTCAAAATACAGAAGCAGGAATTATGTTTATACCTATTTTCAGTTAACCTGCAAGACTCACAAGATTCTTCTCCATGTTTATGTTCGGTGTCATCTCAGTATGCCACCCCCTGAAGTGTTCCCATCCCCATTTAAGAGTGATGGAACTAAGCTGGGCGGTGGTGGTGCATGCCTTTAATCCCAGCACTTAGGAGGCAGAGGCAGGTGGATTTCTGAGTTCCAGGCCAGCCTGGTCTACAGAGTGAGTTCCAGAACAGCCAGGGCTACACAGAGAAACCCTGTCTCGAAAAACCAAAAAACAAAGAGTGATGGGACTACTAGAAACCTGCTGTTTGACTTCCAGAGCCAGACTTAAGTCCGGGAAAGGTGTGTATTCAGGGCTTCCTGTATTTGGCACAGGCGATCGCACGTATTTGCTGTTGTCTTCTCTGTTGTACAGCAACTGGTGTGTGTAGGTCCAGGATGTCATGTGGAGTGTTTTGGCGAATTTCAGTCTCTGGACTCAGACTCCTGGCTCATGTTCTCCTTGGCCTTATGAGTTCTCAGGACAAACTAGAAAGTTTAAAGTAGATAAAACTACAAAGCAAAATTAAAATTATCTCTTGTGGAAGTGTGCTTTTACTTAGAAAATGGAGAATACTGGTGCTCTGTTTTAAATTTTTTTCGAAGAAGAAAAAAATTGATAGTTTGCTTTCTACAAACCTCCATTCTGAAATAGGCTTATTAATTTCTTAGCATTTGTGTTTGAACAGATTCTTCTTTAGTTTTAATAGTATATTTGATTTAACCTAATGCATCCAAAATATCACATCTACATATAATTAGTATAAACGATTGTTAAGGGCTATTATACAGAAATTCCTATGAGCTTCTGACGTCTGTCGATTAAACTATGCCATTACTGATTTGAAGGCTCAGCACCCATGTGTGGCAGGTGGCTGCCGCTCAGACACTTTGGTTTTGACTAAGAAGACAGAATACACTTGTCATCTCTTGCTCTTAGCTTTGCAGCTTCAGAACTAAGGCAGTTTGGCAGTGATGCTTATGCATTCTAACCAGTCCATTTATTAGTTTTGAGTTTTTATTTTGTAACAAAACCCCTTTGATGTACTCATCTTGTGTGCGTGTGTGCTCGAGGGCACGTGTGCTTGCTCCATGGCATGTTCTTGGAAGTCAAAGGACAACTTGCAGGAGTTAGGTCTCTCTTTCCACTGTGTGTGTCCTGGGGATTAACTCAGCTTGTCAGGATTGGTGAAGTAATTTTGCCTGCTGAGACATTGCTCTGGCCCTTTTAAAAATAATAAAACGAACCAGATGGTGGTACATGCCCTTAACACAAACACTAAGGCAGCTTGGTTTACAGAACTAGTTCCAGGACAGCCTGGAGTAGACATAAAGAAATCTTGTCTTGAAAAACTAATATATATATGTGTGTGTGTGTGTGTGTGTGTGTGTGTGTGTATGTATATATATATATGTGTGTGTGTGTGTATGTATGTATGTATGTATGTGTATGTGTATAAAAGTTTAATTCAGCAACAACTTCGTATATAATCATGAATTCTGGTCATTTTCACTCCCCCATTGCTATCTCTCATTCTACGTTCTTTCCTGCTGAAACCATTCTTCCCAATGAGTCTCCACTTCTACTTTCATGTTGTGTATGTATGTATGTGTGGTCCATCAAATTAAATTAGAATTGTTTGCATGAGCATGGTCTGGGGGTTACTTACTGGGGGATAAAGTGGTCAAGCAGTGACTACACCACAGAGGAATGTTACTTCTTTGTCTGGAAATCATTTTCTGTGAGTAGATCTTCCGGGAGGGGTGACGCTTTATGGACCCCTCCCCTTCAGTGATGGGATGTTAAGAACCATAGCTGCTATGAGTTGAGTTCTTTAGCGCTCACTCCTGTAGTTTTGAGTGATCTCATTTATTCTTTTTTCCTTTATAATAGACTTTTACTGTACTGTCTAGACCATGATAGATGGATGTGCAGTCGCTTTGGTTTTAGTCATTGCTACTTTACCTAATGCAGTTCTGAATGTCAGTTGTGTTCTTGAGGGGTTTTGCCTTCTGCTCCACATCCCATAACTATATGTATTTTTGTGTCAAGTTAAAGTATCTGTATCTTCAGGCTCTCCCTCATGGGGCTTTGGTGGAGTTTTTGCTTTGGATGATGTGATGATTCTTCTACACTCAGTGTAGCATCTCAGTGGCTCCTATCTGAGCGATTCCACATCCAATACTCCATCCTTGTGCTCTGTTGGTATGAGACTTCACGACTGGCTTTAAAATGCTCAGCACTGAAGGTTCAGTTTTTATGAACATTTCAGTGAGACCATTCCTTTAACAGAGTACAGTAGACATTGAAAGCACACATGCAATTTTACAAACAGACTAAATTAGTAGGTTGAACAGCCTAGTTTTATAGTTTTATAGACGCTCCTCAGGTGAATATTACTCATTCTAATAAATAGGTATGTAACCTTTGAAGTTTTCAATTTTAGATTTCTTGGCTAAAAATGCCAAGTTTCAAGTAATTACCTGACAAATCAAGTAGTATGATTTAAGTCTTTCAAGAGGTAATTGTCGGGCAGTTTCTTTGTGCACCCATCTCTTTCTTCTTCAGGAATTGTATTACGTTTGTGTCAGCAGCAGATGTAGTAATTGGGTGACTTCTGTGAGAATTTAAGGTTGGTATTGCCATCTTTTGATCCATTTCCAGGCTCAAGATTTCCCAAGTATTAGCATCTTCTGACTCTACTCTCTTTACTTGACAGTTATTTCTAAGCCTCAGCCCTGATGCTGAGGGGCTTGAGGGTGTTATTACCTAATAGCCTGAATAAGTACTACTGCTTTCTTCTGCAGACGCAACTCCCTCTGCTCACATTGACCTTGATTTCCAGGACACCAGAGGGTGATCTGACAATTAGCAGAGTGCACTGTTGGTTATGACAAGCTGAGCCTCAAGGCCTCTTCTGCTTAAACTCAACATCCTGGAAGAGCCTTATTCGGGCTCAGGATGACTGACCCCTAAAAGGACCACATTTGCCTTCTGCTGTTTGTGTTCACATAGAGTCTGTTCTGGTTTCCTTACCACTTCCTGCCTTGTGGGGGGTGGGGGAGGGGGTTGTCCTGATGTCATGGTTTTCTGTAACCCAGAGTCTAGCACAATGTGTGATGCAGAGAAGATGCTCCTGTTTGTTTGACAAATGAATGATTGATGTTCATGGGATTCAGGGGGTACATCTAGTCCATACTGGGAGTGATGGAAGGGATGGAAAAAGGGCTGATACTGGGCAGAGGTCAAGTAGTACTTGGGAAACTCTGGTGGGATTGGACAGAAGGAGTCTAGTGCTGTGATGTGGGGAGCTCTCATTGATGTTCTTGGTTACCTGTGTGCTCGCTCTATGCTCTGGGAGAAGTTGACTTGAGCTCTATCACAGGGTGATAGGAAGATTTAGTAAGGTCCCAAATGAGACTGCTCTACTTACAGAGGATTTAAACATGGAGTGAGTGTGAGTTATTGTCACTAATGGTGAGTGAATGTTTCTGATGTTGGGTGGCTCTTAAAAGGAACCATGCTTGAAAAGTGGTGATCACTGAGTTGGAAACAATGATGTTTAGCCAAGACAGCATTCTGTGGTACTTACAAATGAGAGCTTTCAAAATATCTTAGTGGACATCTATTGATTTTTTTTTTAAATCCTCCATTGGTTTAGAGTTGTGTCTTAGTCCAAGGTTCAGAAGGGAATTAAAAAATATAAATATGTTACAGTGAGTCTAGTTTTATAGAGGCTCTGGGTGAATCTGCCTAGAAGCTTTGCACACTTTGATAACCAGCCGTTGTCCTATGGCCTTACTGATAAGCAGATACGGAACTGGCACCCCCACTTTTTGCAGAGTCCTTGTTAATCTTGTAAAGCGTGACAGGAAATTGATAATCGTATTCTCCAGCAAACAGCAAACATTTTCCAGTGGAAAAAAATTCTTGCTAAAAAGCGTAGGAAACTCAGCAGCCTCTTGAATTGTATGTGAGAGGAATGGTGGATGAAGGGAAGGGGTGAAGAAGGGTGACTTCAGTGAGTCTGATGCATGAGAAAATGTTTGCTACCATCTGCTCTCAGGGACCACACGCCATGAGCACATTTCTTCTTTGTGTGTTAGTTGTGCCTCTATACTAAATGAAATACTTAGACTATTAAAACAAGCAATGATGTGGTGCAGAACCCAAGATCCCAAGACAATCAAGAGGAACACCGTGACAGTCTCCAGACTCAGATCTGCCTCCATTGTCAGGAGGCTCATTGACCCAGAAACTTGATTGTCATCAGAGCTGGGCTATATTTTGTATTTTGTCACTGTGACAACATTCCGGGGGGGGGGGGGGAAACCCAACTTAATGGAGGCAGCATTTATTTTGTCTCACTTATTTAGAGATTCCAGTGCATAGCCAGCTGGTTCTGTTGCTTTCTATCAAGCTTATGGCAGGGTTTACATCATTAAATAAGGAAGGGCATGGCAGAGAAAATACACCTGCCTCTCAGCATCCAAGGAGAAGGAGGGAGAGGATGAGCCTGAGCTATACTCTTCAGAGATCCTCATGTTGTATTTCCTCCTTTCCATCTGCCTCCTAATCTCAATACAGGTCAAGAGATTAGTTCATTCATTATCTCAAACTTATCTCAGTCCAATCATTTCCAAAAAGCCCCACCTCTATCTGTTGTATTGAGGATCAAGCCTTTCACGTATGAGCTTTGTATGGATGTTCCATAATCTAACCATAGTGAGGGAGTAGTGCTGGTTAGTTTTTTTTATTGACAACTAAAAGAGTGGACTTCAGTTGAGGAAATGCTTCCATCAGTTTAGCTGGTAAGTTAAGTCTGTTGGGACATTTTATTGATTAATGATTAATGCGGGAGGGCCCGGCCCACTGTGGGTGGTGTTATCCCCTGAGCAGGTGATTGCTAGATTGCATAAAAATGCAAGCTGAGCAATTGTGTTTCACCTAGAGCACCTTATACAGATGGCTTTATTTAACTATGGGACAATTCAAGTAGTAAGGGTTACTCTCATTTTATAGAGGAGTAGAAATGTTAGAGATGTTAGAAATGTTAGAGAGAGGTTCAGGAGGATAGGGAAGCCAATTGAGATGAGGATCCAAGAGGATGATTTCAGGAGTGGCCTCATCAATCCCTGTTCTGAAGTGGTGTCTATCTGTCCAGTAGGTAACCTGTATGTTTGCTTATGTTAGCTGAAGAGTGTGCACTTGAGAGCTCTGTGGATTGTGTGGGTCTCATGATTACAGAAATGGGTTTTGCCAAATAGCATGGGTGAGACCACATGGTTTGGCGTGGTGGGAGCAAGTCTCAGCCAGGGGGCGCCCTGTAGCAGTGTTAGACTTGGGGACTGTTCAGCGAGTGAGCATGCTGACTGCAATGCCCCGTGTGTCTCCTTTGGGACATCCCTCTTTCTGTGTGGTTATAGAAGGCCCTAAACTTTGTGATTGGAACTGAGATGTCATCAAATCATGACTCCAGTGGAATATTTTCCCTCCCTTCTAAGGCACTTTAATTAAATTTCCATCATGAAGATAATTAGACATTAGACAAGATTTGCCACACCTAGCCAGCCAGTAATCCAGGCCAGGATCTCATTAAGAGACTCTGCTTTTCTGGAAACTGATCTTTTGAGCTTTCTGAGTCCATGGGCCTGTGACCTGGGGATTCATTTTTATCTGTATTTTCCCTGGACTCTCATTTCCCCAAATTTAGAAGGAAAAATATCTTAAGTAGTCAAAATAGGAATCTTGGTTGTTTAAACTACTGTTAATTTTCAGTGTTCCTAGATTTGGAATGTGTGTTCTTTTGCATGGTTCTGTTGTGTTGTATGTTGACTTGCCTGTGTATGGATAAAAATAACTCTGCTCCTGCCACTGCCTAAGTGAGCCAGTCTCATTCACAGACGTTGCCCTGTTGCTGTTGGCTGGTACCTTAGCTGGTGAAGACTGCCCCCTACTGACCCTAGCAGCTGCATAATTTCCTTGACAAAATAATATACAAGTACATCTCTTTTTTCCACCCTTCTTCCTGCCCTCCCCCTTCCTTCCTAGTACATTTAGTGATTTCTTACTACATACTAGTTATTATGATTGAAATTGATGTTGTAATGGTGAAAAAAATGAGGTACTGGTAAGACATTTGACTGCTAGACACTATAGTGATATGTGCATGCACACACTTAGAAGCACAGTATGTGTGCTCATAACAGCACCACTGATAATACACACAAATCAGACCCAGGCTACCTGTCAGTGCTAAAAAACTGGATAAGTAATGTGACGTGTTTTCAGCAAGTGGAGTGCTATGCAGCAATGAAACTGGGTATCCTCCAGCTACACGCAGAGGTGTCTGGTGAGTGTAACTCAGCGTCTGTTCATTTGTGCTTTGTCTGCCCCACCTCAGTAAGCAGGCAGGGATGTGACAGCTGATTTTTGGGCAAGGTGAAGTAGAGGAATTCCATTCTAGAGAGAACGACCCTAGGGGCAGGTGGTTGACTTGGAAGTAAAATGAGAAGGCGCTGTGAGAATATCAGGCAGTAGCGGTAAAAGGGGCAGAAAGGCATGGCCTCCTGAGGGTAAGTGGAAATAAACCGAACATAATCAGTGACTGACGAGATGTCCGGAACTGTAACACTCGTGGCTGATGTTCTCCCAGACTATCAGTAAGTAGGGGCAGAGAAAGGGGAAGGTTTTGAGGTTTTGAGTGATGGATCTGCACCGATCAACCCTTCTGCCCTTTCGTAAGTGTCTCATCATCTCTTTAGTACAATTTCTTCGTATTTATAGAGAGAAACTAACTTTCAAAGCACAGCATTCTCTGGGAATGTGCAGTCTAGTGTATGATGTACATGGTCACCATGGAGAGTTTTGAGTGTGAACAAGAGTGGAAAATGTGTGTGAGTGTGATGCAGTCCTGTCTGTAGGTGTAACAGAGAGGAAGGCAGAAGGAGGAAAACCTGAATCACCATGTGTGCCTCTTGTTATAAACACCACCTACTTCATGTGCAAGCTAGGGAGGAAGAACCAATCTTTCAGAGTGTAGGAGACCTACAAGCTGACTAAGTGATGGGGTAGCCCGTGCTAGCTGCACTTTTGCTGAAAATGGTTCTTGGTTGCACAGAACATATTCAAAAGGTTTAACTTCTACAGAAATGATAGTCATGGCTTTACTACTAATTTTATACGATTGCCAAAGTAATACATATCCAATGTATAAGACTTGTAAAGCACAGGAGACTATAATAAATAAGCAGTAGCTCTAATTTGAATGCTTCCAGATTTTGTTAACATTACATCTCAGTCAGTCAGTCTATCTATCCTGTTTTGTTTCTTCTTTTAAAATTTATTTATTGTGTATAGGCATTTCACTTGCATGTTGTCTGTGCACTATGTACACACGTTGCTTGTGGAAGTCAGGAGAGAGCATTACAACCTCTGGAACTGGAGCTGGAGTGAAAGATGGCTGTGAGTTGCCGTGTAGGTGCTGGGGCTCGAACCCCCATTCGCTCTTAACAACTGAGCCACCTCTTCAGCTCCCTTTTTTGTTTTCTTTTAAAATTTGTGTGTGTGTGTGTGTGTGCGCGTGCGTGCATGTACATGCATGTGTGCACACGTGTGTGTATCTGTGTGTGTCTTAAGGGATGATACCTCACTAATGCTAGAGGATGTCCTTGGTTGTTGGGTCTCCTCACTTTCTGCCTTGTTTGGGAAAGGATCTCCTGTTTGGCACTTCCTACACTGGGGTAGCTGGCTCATGAGCTTTTAGAAGTTTCCTGGGACTCCCCTATCTCCACTTCCTGTCTCACCATAAGTGCTTTAGGATTACAGACATGCTCTACCACATGTAGCTTTACATGGGTGCTGGGGAATCTGAACTCAGGTCCTCCCACTTGCATAACTGTTTACCCATTGAGCTATCTCCTCAGTCCTAAGTCTTTCCCGTTTTTCAATGATCACAAACCAGAAGAAAACAGCTGACGTTAAACTATGCTGCATAACCAGCTGTGCTTTTCAAAGACATTTAAACAGAAGCTCGTCCTGACAAGAGGCATTTAGGATAGTCTTGTGTCACAAGGAGAAAATGCTCTGGTGCTTTGAGTTATTGAGAAAATGCAGTATTTTCTTCTCTGACAGTCTTAAAATATAGTAGAGCGAACTCCCATCTTGTGGGTGGCAAGGATGTGACCCCCTTTACTGCCTGCTGCTCTCTGACATGTGGACAAACCTTGAGCATGCTTTTCTGAGAATTCACTTCTCAAACTGGCAGAAAGAAACACTGGCTAGAATATGATCTAAGAGAGTCTTTGGTTAATCCCTCACCTACACTTGCTTGAGGACTGAAGAGTTCATCTCCCGAAGAGTGGGAGCCTCTTCAGCTTTTCAGTTTTAAATATTGAAATCATTGTAAAAGTCTACACTGACTAATCCAGAATAAAGACAGAAGAGATTAGTGTCACTAGAATGTAGTTCTACATGAACAAAGCACACTAAGTAAGCTTAAGTCTAAGAAGCAGCTTAGGCAGAGGTGTGTGTGTCCAGTTGGGTGGGATAACTCTGTGTGTGTGTGTGTGTGTGTGAGAGAGAGAGAGAGAGAGAGAGCGCAGGAAGAGAAAGGTTGTTAGATCCAAGGAAGAGTTTACGGGCTGGGGCTGATTCTAAGCAGTGGACCTGTCATCTTGCTTAAGGCCCCGGATTCTTAGCACTGGGAGAAAAAATAGAAAAGACAAGGTCATACCTATATTGACTAAAACCATGTCTTGTTGAGTCTTGTTTCTCAGAATACTTTTTTGTGTGTCTGAGTGCATGTATGTATACACATATGTGTATATGTATGTATGTAGATGCATGTGTATATACATACACACAGGAACATAGGCACTGAAGATTTGGCTCCTTTTCTCCTTTCTGTAAGATATAAACATGTAAGGAGAATTGAGGAAATATTTTTTGTACAGAGTCGTCTGCTTGCAAAGATTTTTAGCTAGTTCATTTAACACATGTGGTTGTACGCATTGAGTATGAGAATTGCCCTGCAAATGGGGCCTAAGGAATTGTCTACAGGCATCAGTGGTGGCAGCAAAAGTCACTGTCGCTCCAACAACTGTTGTTAATCTGTGTCAGTTACTCTGCCGGGAAGTCTCTTTCCTTGGGATAACATCTGACTCTGAAGCCTGAGGCTCCTTTCAATCTGGCGTCTGCCTAGCTTTTCACTTTTATCTTCCATACCATACATTTCTTGAGATTCTCACAAGATTGATGAACCCAGTGCCATGTATGAGCATTTTCAGATAATATGTGTGTGTGTGTGTGTGTGTGTGTGTGTGTGTGTGTGTGTACTGGTTAGGTATTTATTTATTTATTTATTTATTTATTTCTTATTAGGTCACCTTGAAACACACAGGTTAGAGTCATCAGAGAGGGAAACCACAGTTGAGAAGATGCTTCTATCAGACTAGACTGTAAGCAAGTATATGACGCATCTTCTTGAGTAATGACTGATGTGGGAGGGCCCAACCCATTGCAAGTGGTTATGCCCTTGGACTGTCAGTTTGGGGTGCTATAAGATAGAAAGCTGAGCAAGCCAGAAAGCAGCATTCCTCCATGGTCTCAGCTGCTGCTGCTGCTTCTCCTTCTCCTTCTCCTTCTCCTTCTCCTTCTCCTTCTCCTTCTCCTTCTCCTTCTCCTTCTCCTTCTCCTTCTTCTATTTATTTATCTATTTTTATATATACTGTAGCTGTCTTCAGACATACCAGAAGAGGGCATCAAATCCTATTGCAGATGGTTGTGAGCCACCACACAGGACCTCTGGAAGAGACATCAGTGCTCTTAACCACTGAGACATCTCTCCAGCCCTACACATAGTTTTTTAATGTGGGAATTTGAAGTCCACTCCTCATGCTTGCCAGGAAACACTCTCGTCCATTGAGTCCTTTCCGTAGCTCTGTGATATTTTTATGTGTGTGATTATATTCGATATGTAATATAGAGCATATAGTAACTGTGAAGTCAGTGGTTTCAACAAATGAATTAGGCCAGGTCAATGATCGCCCAAGTCTCTAGTGGGGATGCATACACTCAGATTTGTATAGCTAAGGAATCTTAATTTCATTTCTAGAAGGGAGTTTCGCTGAGTTCTTGGTTTATTTATTTATTTTTTCTTTTGGTGTGCTGAATATATTAACCCAATTCCCTCTGGCCTGCAAATTTTCCGATGGAAAAAAAAATCCACTGCCAGCCTTTCAGAAGCCCTTGTATGCGACATGTTACTTTTCTCTTGCTGCTTTCAATATTCTCCCTGTGACCTTTTATACTGGATAATGCATCTGATGTTGATTTCGTCAGACACTTCCTAGTTGAAGTTTGTTGAGATTTTGAATTTGTATGCACATTTCCTTTTTTTTTTTTTTTTTTTTAAATCTGGGCATTTGGGCCAAAACTTGCTTTATATAATGTCTTCTCCATTTTCAATGATTTCCCCTTTAAGACTCCACATGTGTGTGAGTTATATAATGTAATATATAAGTGTAACATGGGCCCACCTGACAACATCCATATATCTTCAAAGCTGTGACCATGTCTCTTCATTTTTATGTCTTCAACAGCCTGTCCTCAAGTCCCTTGCTACTGTTGCTTTCTGTTCTTTAAGTGGTTTATCTTTGTTGATATTCTCATCTTGTTCACGATTCAATTTCCTGAGTTCATTTAGTTGTTTGATTTTTTTCCTAATTGAACATGTTAAAAATAATTATTTCAAATTCATTGTCAAGTAATTCATGTACCTGTTTCTTTAGGGTGAGTTTCTAGAAATTTATTTGGTTCTGTGAATGGGCAATTTCTCTCTCTCTCTCTCTCTCTCTCTCTCTCTCTCTCTCTCTCTCTCTCCCTCTCTCTCTCTGTGTGTGTGTGTGTGTGTGTGCATGTAATCTTTTAGAGAGATTTGGGTCTATGAAACAATAACCATCTCTCCCATATATCACGGGTTGGCTTTTTATAGAGGAGCCTCACAAATCAACCAAGCAAGAGAGTACTCAAACTTTTACTGAGTATCTTTTCTGGGACTTTATGTGGTTTCACAGATGCAGAAGAATGCTCTATTATTAGGAGCTAGTATTCTCTTGTTTCTGCCTGTGATCTGTTTGGAGTAGGCAAGCTCTTAAGGACTATACCTACCTGCTGTGTTGGCTTTTTCTTTTCTCAGTGACCATCAAGCCTCCAAGTATGCTGCTTCCCTCCCCGGAGTCATGTCCTCAGGCAATGCTTGCTGAAGCCTTTGTTGAATGAACATTTATCTCCTTTCTCTTTTGTGAGAGAAACAGGCTTTTGTAGTTTTCTCCCCCTTTCTGCTCTGCTGCTAGTTGGGAGGGAGCTATCAGTGGTTGGTGGCTAATATGGATGGATTAAGGAACACCTAGGGCAATAGTGAGGTTCAGGGTTGAATGCATGTGAGAGCTTCTCCAGTCTGGATTAAGCTAAACTGGGGAAAATCTGTACTTGATGTGGGTGGCACTAATCCCTGCACTGAGGTCCTGGACTGGAGAAAAAGAAAGGAAAAGAAGAAAGTGCTTGGATATTTTATCTTTCCTCTTGGTTTGTGAATCCACTGAGATGTAGGCAAGTAGCTTCCCAATGGCACGGACCAGAGCTGGCCAGACAGCTAGACTTTCCCCACTATTACCGTTTGTCCTATGAACCAGTATCTGAAACACCTCTCCTCCCAGCCCAGCATGGTGCTGTGTGCCTGTAACTTAGCCCTTGGGAGCTGGGGACAGGATGATCAGGATGTCAGGGCCAATCCCTAGCATGCAGACTTTGATGGCAGCCTGGGTTACAGGACACCTGGTCTGGTCATCTGTCAATAAACAGTATAACCTTCTGCTTCCTGCGCTTGCTTGCCTCAGGCATTTTGTCACAGCTATCGGAACCTACAGTAAACGTAGCAGCCCACTTCTCCCTTTCTTTGGCATGACTATTCCTTTTTCTATCCTCACTTGGGTGTACTCCACCTTCTAATTACTTTAAGGAGGTCTCACAAAGGTAATTTTGTTTGTATATTTCTGTCAGATCATTATTTTTGTGGGAGGATAAGAACTGGAGGCCTCCTGTTCTGCCATCTTACATCATTCCCAAGTGTAATCCAAATCTCTGTTTTACGAGATGGGGGTAATGTATATTGGTAGAACTTTGGTAATTAAATGATAGAAATGCTAACATATCTGTTCCCCATCACCTCTGCAATAGGGATTCAGTGCCTATTGCAGACTTCTGGCTTTGCAGTCTCTGTGCTTGTCTGTCTCTCTTTAGCAGTGGTTGCTAGCATTTAGCAAATGCTTAGCACATGTCCGTCATTCTTCATATCCCTGTTATATGCATAAACTCTTTTGTTATAATAGTTGTAAATAGGCAATGCTGGGATCCCATTTACATATGAGAAAATTGGTTATAGAAAGTAGATATTTTATTCAAGGTCAGGAAGCTGAAACGGGTCTCAGATTCAATTTTTTAAGAGGCACTTCGATTTTAACTACAGTTATCGTCATGGAGAAAGTTTTTGTTAGTCATATAATGAAAGGGGCTCTTGGTTCTGATTGCCATGAAAGTAAATGTATTGTATGTTATGTTCACTGAACTATAGTCCCCTCAACTGCAAACTGAGTGACAGTTTCAGCCGGGCATCCTGGTGCACTGCTTTAGTTCTAGCACTTGGAAGGCAGAGGTAGGTGGAACTCTGAGTTCAAGGCCAGCCTGGTCTACAGATTTCCAGGACTGCTGGAGCTATGTAGTAAGAGTCTGTCTTGAGAAAAACATCACTCTTCCTCCAAAGAGTGATTGCTTCTTTTTAAACTGTTTTTGTTTTGAATTTTATACATGAATTCAATGCATTTTAATCATACCTACATCTTTCCCATCTCCTTGAGTCCCTCCTTCCCTTTCAACTTCATAGTCTTTTCATCTGTAATTATAAATGTTCCCTCTCCCTCCCTCCCCCTCCCCCTCTCCCTCCCCAGTCCAGTTAATGTTGCCTGTATGCACATGGGTGTATGGCTGAACACTTAGGCATGGCCAACCTATCAGGGGCTTGTCTGTGAAGAAAACTTCCTCAGAAACTGTGGATTGCCTCTAGTTGGTAACTAAGGGTGACCTTTATGAACCCTCATTGCACCCATGCTGGCATGCTGACTGGTGTGCTCTTGCTCAGGTTTTGTTCAGGCAGCCTTAGCTGTTGAGGGTCTGTTAATGCAACATGTTTGTCATATCCAGAAGAGATCAGTCCTCCCTGTCCTCTGGCTCTGATAGTCTTTCTGTCCCCCTTCTCGGATGTTTCAGGGGTCCTGTTAAAGATGTTCCATTTACAGAAGGGAACTCCATAGGCACTAGGTCTCTGCACTTTGGTCAGTTGAGGTTCTTTGCAAACAGTGTTCATCTGCTGCAAACAAGCATATAAGGGAGGCACTAATCTATGCGCATGAGAACTTAGTGTTTGGGAAGCATCTGGAAACTCTATCAGTTGAGCAAAAATGATTGTGGTAGCTTCTTTTTTTTTTCTCTCTTTTTTTTTTTTTATTGGATGATTTATTTACATTTCCCATGTTGTCCCCTTACCCCATCCCCCACCACGCCCTCGGAACCCCCAATCCCCTCGCCTCTCCCCCTTCTTCTCTGTGGATGTAACCTCTATCTACCCCCCCCACTCCCACCTCCCCACCCTCAAAATTCCCACCCCCTGGGGCATCCAGCCTTCATGAGGTCAAGGTTCTCTTCTTCCACCTATGCCCAGCAGGGCCCTCCACTTTTACATACTCAGCTGAAGCCCTGGATCCCCCCCTAAGTGCTCCCAGGCTGGTGGTTTAGACCCTGGGAGCTGTGGTTGGTTGGTATTGTTGCTCTCCTCATGGGGCCACAAACCCTTTCAGCTCCTTCAATCTTCACTCTAACTCCTCTATTGAGAACCCCATGATCAGTTCAATGGCTAGTTGTGAGCATCTGCCTCTGAATATGTCTGACTCTTGAAGGCCTCTGAGGAGATATCCATATCAGGCTCTTATCAGCATGCACTTCCTGTCTTCCACATCAGCATCTACCTTTGGTGATTGCACATGGGATAGATACTCAGGTGGAGTGGTCTTGAGACGGCCCCTCCTTCAGTTTCTGTCCCTCACTTTGTCTCCATATTTGCTCCCTTGAGTATTTTGTTGCTCCTTCTAAGAAGGACCGAATCACCCTCACTTGGTCTTCCTTCTTTATGGGCTTCATGTGGCCTGTGAGTTGCATCACGGGCATTTCAAGGTTCTAGGCTAATATCCAATAATCAGTGAGTGAATACCATGTGTGTTCTTTTGTGATTGGCTTACCTCACTCAGGATGATAATTTCTAGTTCCATCCATTTACCTAGGAACCTCTCGAATTCATTGTTTTTAATAGCTGAGTAATACTCCATTGTGTAAATATACCACATTTTTTGAATCCATTCCTCAGTTGAAGGACATCTGGGTTCTTTCCAGCTCCTGGCTATTATAAATAAGGCTGCTATGAACATAGTTGAGCATATGTCCTT
>NW_021604736.1:3989823-4006345 GCF_004785775.1 Grammomys surdaster | reverse complement strand
ATATGGTCTATTTTGGAGAAGGTACCATGAGGTGCTGAGAAAAAGGTATATTCTTTTGTTTTAGGATGAAATGTTCTATAGATGTCTGTTAAGTCCATTTGGTTCATAACTTCTGTTAATTTCAAAGTGTCTCTGTTTAGTTTCTGTTTCCATGATCTGTCCATTGCTGAGAGTGGGGTGTTGAAATCCCCCACTATTATTGTGTGAGGTGTAATGTGTGTTTTGAGCTTTGGTAAAGTTTCTTTTATGTATGTAGGTGCCCTTGCATTTGGAGCATAGATGTTCAGAATTGAGAGTTCACCTTGGTAGATTTTTCCTTTGATGAGTATGAAGTGTCCTTCCTAATCTTTTTTGATTAATTTTGGATGAAAGTCGATTTTATTTGATATTAGAATGGCTACTCCAGCTTGTTTCTTGGGACCATTGGCTTGAAAAATTGTTTTCCACCCTTTTATTCTGAGGTAGTGTCTGTCTTTGTCACTGAGGTGCGTTTCTTGTATGCAGCAAAATTCTGGGTCTTGTTTGTGTATCCAGTCTGATAGTCTGCGTCTTTTTATTGGGGAATTGAGACCATTGATGTTAAGAGATATTAAGGAAAAATGATTGTTGCTTCCTGTTATTTTTGTTATTAGAGGTAAAGTTATGTTTGTATCTTCTTTTGGGGTTGTTGGAAGATTACTTACCTGCTTTTTCTAGGTTGTAGTTCCCCTCCTTGTGTTGGCGTTTTCCATCAATTATCCTTTGAAGTGCTGGGTTTGTGGGAAGATATTGTGCAAATTTGGTTTTGTCATGGAATATCTTGGTTTCACCATCTATAGTGATTGAGAGTTTTGCTGGGTATAGTAATCTGGGCTGGCAATTGTGTTCTCTTAGTGTCTGTATGATGTCAGTCCAGGCTCTTCTGGCTTTTATAGTCTCTGGTGAGAAGTCTGGTGTAATTCTTATAGGTCTGCCTTTATATGTTACTTGACCTTTTTCCCTTACTGCTTTTAGTATTTTTTCTTTGTTTTGTGCATCTGATGTTTTGATTATTATGTGACGGGAGGTATTTCTTTTCTGGTCTAGTCTATTTGGTGTTCTGTAGGCTTCTTGTATGTTTATGGGCATCTTGTTCTTTAGGTTAGGGAAGTTCTCCTCAATAATTTTGTTGAAGATATTTACTGGCCCTTTAAGTTGGGAATCTTCATTCTCAGCTATACCTATTATCCTTAGGTTTGGTCTTCTCATTGTGTCCTGGATTTCCTGGATGTTTTGAGTTAGGAGTTTTTTGCATTTTGCATTTTCTTTGACAACTGTGTCAATATTTTCCACCTTATCTTCTGCATTTGAGATTCTCTCTTCTATCTCTTGTATTCGGTTGGTGATGCTTGCGTCTGTGGCTCCTGATCTCTTTCTTAGGTTTTCTATCTCCATGGTTGTCTCCCTTTGAACTTTCTTTATTGTTTCTATTTCTAGTTTCAGATCCTGAATGTTTTTGTTTAATTCCTTCTTTGTGTTTTCTTGCATTTCTTTAAGGGATTTCTGTGATTCCTCTTTAAGGGCTTCTATCTGTTTACTTGTACTCTCCTGTATTTCTTTAAGGGAGTTACTTAATTCCTTCTTATAATCCTCTATCATCATCATGAGAAGTGATTTTAATTCTGAATCCTGCTTTTCAGTTGTGATGGGGTGTTCAGGGCTTGCTATATTGGGAGAACTGGGCACTGATGATGCCAAGAAACTTTGGTTTCCGTTGCTTATGTTCTTGCGGTGCCTTTCGCCATCTGGTTAACTCTAGTGGTACCTGCCCTCACTGTGTAAAACTGGAGTCTGTATTTCCAGTTATCTTGCTTATTGCAGAGCTCCTCAGAGTCCAGAGGTCTCTGTGGTCTTATGCTCCTAATCTCCTGGGTGGAAGAACTCCTGGGACTCAGGCCACCTCTTGGATCTGGAAATCCTTCTGCTCTGAGTGCAGTGGGTCCTCGATGACTCAGGATTCAGTTTCAGCTGCTCTGAGTGCAGTGGCTCCTGGATGACTCAGGATTCAGTTTCTCAACAGGACAGGAGCAAACCGACTCTGTGTCTGCTCCAGCCCAGAGGACCAGGCAGAGGCGGAAGGGAAGTGGAATTCCGGAGGGGCGGGGTTTGGGTAGCTGCTGTGCCCTGGATGTCCCTGGCTCTCCGATGTATCTCTGGGGCTTAGGGAGTGAGATGGAGTTCTTACCAGCTGCTCTGAGTGCAGTGGCTCCCCGATGACTCAGGATTCAGTTTCTCAACAGGACAGGAGCAGACCGACTCTGTGTCTGCTCCAGCCCAGAGGACCAGGCAGGGGCGGAATGGAAGTGGAATTCCGGAGGGGCGGGGTTTGGGTAGCTTCTGTGCCCTGGGTGTCCCTGGCTCCCCGATGTATCTCTGGGGCTTAGGGAGTGAGATGGAGTTCTTACCAGCTGCTCTGAGTGCAGTGGCTCCTGGATGACTCAGGATTCAGTTTCTCAACAGGACAGGAGCAGACCAACTCTGTGTCTGCTCCAGCCCAGAGGACCAGGCAGGGTCGGAAGGGAATGTGGTAGCTTCTTGAAGAGGGATTTTGCAGGGTGAAACAAATATTCTCTAATTCAAATGATTATTGTTTATACTGAATAAGCTGTATATAGTTACCTCAACCTCAAATAGAATATTTTGTTGTAACAAGTAATTACTCAATTATTATGAATATTATTTTGTGTTAATTATAAATGGTAATTATGCTGCTGAAGGTATCCATAATTTGCATTTACATATCCAAATGCAAAGTGACATGAAAGATAAATTTTTCACCAATTATATGGAAAAACTGGATTGTGTCGTATTTACGCCCATCACCTTTCCTTTTCCCTCTCCCACACTAGTTAACTCTTCTTAACTAGTCTTCCCTCCTAGGCTCATCACTTGCTCTATTTTACTTTATGCATATGCATATTTTATACAGATGAAAATTCATGGAGATGAATTTTGTCTTTCTTTTTTTTTTTTTCAGGACAGAGTTCATTCAAACAGGCAGAATTTCAATCACAGGGGCTGGATTTCTCAATTGTATTTTGGAAACTTTTGCTAGTACGTTCTTAAGACAAGGAGCCCAGAAGGTAAGCTTGTTTCTACTTTGAACTAACATTAGTCTTAAGAAGACATGGAGGTTTCAGTTGGGTTTTGACTAAGACATAGTAGAAGAATGTCATGAACAGATATGATAAAAATAGGGGAGTTTATGGAGACACATATCCCCAGAATTTCTCTTAATAATTGTTATTTAAGTCAAGAGTTTACCCTTCTCCTTTGAGCCCAGACTGAACCAGTCTGACTATGTTCTAAGGAGCACTGCACATGGCTGCTGAGCTTGGTAATGTGTTCTTGGCCTAGTTGAGGGGTTTCTGTCATGGATCCAAACTGGTTTAGCCTAGGCTAGAAGGGAGCTGAATTCCTAGAAGGTAGGATGTCACTTTAACTCACTGAGACCTTATTGGGCTTGTTTTCTGCTAGATTACAATATGTGCATTTGTTAAAAAAAAAAAAAAAAGAAAAAAAAAGAAAGAAAGAAAGGAACAATAACACCGCTATCCTCCTATCTGGAAAACTGCTACCTCAAAATAATGCCCCTGGTGAGAAAATTAATTTTATCACTGTATTGCTGACTGAGTTGACTCCTTGTTCATCTATTAAATCCCATATTAGAAAAGCCATAGTAATAATTAAATATAATTGTTTCACACATAAGTCTATTCATCAAAAAGAAGGGATCTCTTTTGGGAGAGATAATATTTAAAAGTTGAGTTGAGACTTCTTCTTATTAAATTGGCTGCACATAGACGTTCATGGAAAAAAAATTCCTTTTTGGTAGTTCATATGAAAACAGACAGGAGGCAGGATGCATCCTGGGGGATTATGGCTTGCTGCACAATGTTATCCCATTCACCCCAGTCACTTGTATGTATTTTGCCTGTCTTCAGTCTGAGCCTGCTAATACTTGTTAATCATGTGTTGATGCCCATTTTATTGGTGAAAGACAGGATGTCCCACACAGTCCTTCCATCTCACCTATTCTCTTTCTTCATACGGGGAGAGGACCTGCATTGTGCTAGGAACATGTAAAATGTGGTAAATGGATTTATTCTGTCACAGAAGTAGTAGAATTTAGGCTCTAGACTCACATCCCATGTTTCAGTGGCAAGTGTTCACTCCAATCCGAAGCCCCAGGCAAATGTGCCTTACCTTCTTGGGACAATTAACTTCATATGGATGCCTGTGCTGCGGCAGACTTGGGTCGTACCTATGCTTCTTGTGTATGTTAGGATTCTTTGGTTACAAGTAACAAAACACACTTTAGGTTGGACATTGGAATGGTGCAAGGTGCAAGGGTGCTGAAACTGGCTGATAGCTTCTGGAAGGGCTGCCCCAAGGCGGGAGCTTCTGAATCCTTTGTAGAATTCTTTCTCCAATTCAGTCTACCCCTCTCTGTAGAGATTCTTGTGTGCTTCTGGTTCTTTTTTTCTGCAGCCTGGTTCTCTCTGGTTAGTGGGATGGGGATCTCCACTGTCCAGGTGTTATGTTGAATGGAGTTCTAGCCAATGAATAGACTGTTTGCATCTCTCTCTCTCTCTCTCTCTCTCTCTCTCTCTCTCTCTCTTATCTATCTATCTATCTATCTATCTATCTATCTATCTATCTATCTATCTATCTAATCTATCATCTATCTATTTGTATCTATTTCTGTATCTATCATCTATGTATCTATGCATCTATCTATGTATCTATCTATGTATCTATCTCTGTATCTATCTATGTATCTATGTATCTATGTATCTATCTATGTATCTATCTATGTATCTATCTATGTATCTATCTATGTATCTATGTATCTATGTATCTATCTATCTATCTATCTATCTTATCTATCTTATCTATCTATCTGTATCTATTTCTGTATCTATCATCTATGTCTATGTATCTATCATCTTTGTTCATCCATTCATTTGTTCCTTCCTCCTTCCTTCCTTTTGTTTTACTTTCTATCAGCAAAATGACTATCCATTTATTTCTTCCTTTTCTAATGTCTCTGGAAGGAGAGGGCCTTATTTTCAAGCAGACCAAACAGGACTAGGAGACTGAGCGACAGCTATAAAACCTTCATTGCTGCCATGACCATGGGGATCAGGGCTGAGGTCTCTTCTCAGAAAATATTCCCTAAGCATTTTTGTTTCTAGCATGTTCTCATGATAAACTCTGTACTGCGTACCTTAATGGAAGAGAGAGAGAGAGAGAGAGAGAGAGAGAGAGAGAGAGAGAGAGAGCTCTGTCCGTACTTCCTTTTCTTTCTCTCCTTCTTACCCTCCATCTCCCACCCCACCCCTGTATGCTATACATGTCAGAAGACGATGTTGGATGTCTTACTCTGTCTCTCACTGAACCTGAAGCTAGCCTGGTGGTCAGTAAGACCCAGCCATCCTCCTGTCTTCCACCTACCTATTGAATTTGGGTTGCAAGTGTGTGTTTGTATGTGTGTGTGTGTTTATGTGTTCAGCTTTTTATGTGGGTGCTGATATCTGAACCCAGGTCCTTATGCTTGCATGAGAATATTGTTACTCAATGAACCATCTCCTTAGCCACAGCTTTATTAATCTTGATCCTGATTCTTCCATAATCTGTGATACCTTGGACAGCGCCTGGGACGTGCCTGTGCAAATAGATAGACCGGAAATGGAATGCACAGTGAGGTGCCTTGTTAGCATCTCATGAATATTCACTGGATCAAAACCAACAAAAACCAAGTCACTCTAACATTTTAACCTGGGGAACCCTTTTTGTTCAGAAGTAAGAGAATATATCCAACCCCACCAGCTTCTCTAACTTTGCCTTCTGAAGAGGCTAAGTTTAATTAGCTTTTTGGTTTTAAAATGCATCCATGCTTAAGTATCTTTTATCTCATGCCCACGTGCTGATGTTTCTGGGGCCAGCCTGCCTTCCTGGTAAACCTCAGAGCTGCACCTGCATAACTAGTTTCTGCTTACATGCCTGTGCCAGGGTCTTAGGTGACTGTACTTTCCCTTTTGAACTTTGTCCTTGAAGCTGTTTATCAGAGGAGCAGGAGCTGATAGCGTTTTTTTCCCCTATTAAAAGCAAAACTAGATACTTGGACTTTCTATGTTTGTAAGTTAATGTCAGGCTGTTGATGTGGAGCTGTAGGCTGAGGTCACTTGTGTTTCTGAGCCTCTGGGGGCTTCTTCAATTGCATTTTTTTCTCCTTTCCCTTCGATATCTCATGCAGTTTGTAACTTGGGGCCCTTTCTGGCACATATGCTGGATTTCACACACCAGTCAGAAGCTGCTCTCCTCTTGGGTTAGATGGAGTGGTTATCAGAGTTATTGATTTCCTTAGATTGCCCAGCTCCAGGTTTGCCCCTGCAGTGGGAGTGTTTGTAGTCTCCCATTGCTTTTGTGACCCAGCAGAAATTCCTTTGCCCAAATGTTTCCGAGTTTAAAATGTGAGGGTTTTAAATTTAAGTCATGCATAAACACATGTTCTCTTTGTTTCTAAGGGTGAAAAGCATCACATCACATGCTCTCTGTAATGCTCTCCTCTTATTACCTGTCCCTCTCCCAACACATGTGACCATGGATAGTGCACAGAGCCAGATTTGAAACCTTTTTGAACTCCACAAGCATCTTTTGATGACCATTGTATCCTGGGCATTGAAGTGCTGGAGATACATTGAAGTGAGATACATTTACAGGATGGGGACTCTGCTTTGTGCAGTTTTAGTTTGGTGGCTTGTTGCTGATGATGAAAAGCATGACAGACAGGGACTAAACAGCTGCTGGTGTCAGGAATGGGTGGCGCTCAGCCTGGTGCTCCGTGCTGAGTACTCTGAGAGTTGTAGACGGCAAGCCCCATGCCTATCGTGCATTGCCTTATCCACTTCTCTGAGCAATCAGTGACACAGGAATAACGCTTCTTTTTTATTTGCATAGGGAAGGTCTCAAGTGACAGAACGATTATCTCAAAATTAGAAAATCAGAAAGTAGGCTGGAATGCAACCCAAAAGTTGTCTGAGCCCAGAGTTGTGCTCCTGGTTTCCAACTTTGGTCCCATCTATGATCTCCACATTTAAACCTTGTGTGTGTGTGTGTGTGTGTGTGTGTGTGTGTGTTGAGCCCAAAGTATGTGCTTAGAATAGTCAACAAGGGCTTATGTGCATAGTGAGGAAGAGAAGATGCAGGAAGAGGGAGCCTGGTTATGATGGAGAACGTTAGACAGGGAAAGAGAGTGGGGGACTGCTCGTCACTTGGATAGTGTTAGAAGCAAGTATCCTTTGTTTAGTTAGTAACGAGCCTGCCTGCCTGTCACAAAAAGCATGAAGACCTGATATCTTCCTCTAGAACTCCTGTTAAAAAGCTGGGCTTCTAATCCCAGTGCTGAGGAGGCAAAGAAAGGCAGATCCCTGGGACTTGCTGGCAAGGCAACCTAGCCTACCCAGTAAGCTCCAAGCCAGTGAGAAACCTCATCAAAACACAAGGTGGACAGCTCCAGGGGAACAACATTGAGAGTTCATCTCTTCCTTCACATGTACATACATCTGCACACACACTTGCACAAACATTATACACCACACACACACACACACACACACAGATACACAGACACATACAGGCAGACAGAAATACACATTCAGACACATACAGAAAAACACAGATGCACAGATACAGACAGATAGACATACACATAGACAGACAGATGAAAACACACACACAAACACTCATACAGAGACACACAGACAGACATTGACATACACAGGCATAAAGATGGACATACACATAGAGAGACAGAAAGACAGACAAACAGATATAGACACACAGAGACACACACAGACAGACAGATACACACACACACACACACACACACAAGATCTTTGAGCTTTTCACTCAAACTTATTCATGTGTGACTTGCCCATATATAGAAATACTGTCATTTTGTGTATTAATTTTGTTTTCTAAAACTTTATTGAGCTTATTATTGTTATTCTCACATCTTTTGGGGGCAAATATTTTAAGGATCTTTATGTGGTAAGATCATGCTATCAACAAACATGCATTTCTCTCCTTCCTTGCCTACTGAAATGTCTGTTATTGCCTCCTCTTGTCTAACTTTAGAAGTGTGTTAGTACTTTAGTAGTGTGTGAAATACAAGTGGTGAGGATAGTCCATTTTTCTCTCCTCACACAGCTTTATGCATAACACCTATAAACTTTCCATTACTGTGTATCTTTCTCAAGCCTGTGCTGAAGGGAATCCGTAAACACTAAGATCTCAGCCAGTGAGCACTGGAGAGTGAGTCATATGACATGTTCCTCAATTTGTGGGGTATCACATAAATGTATGATAGAATCTGAGCACAGCCCCTTGGTACACAGAGTCAGAGAGATAATAGGTAAATGCTGTTTTAATTTGCAAAGTTGGGGTAATTTGTTACTCAGCAATAAATACCAATAGAGTGGATTTGAAAAAAATCATGTGATCAGATTCACTCTGCAGACCAAGCTGGCCCAGAACTCACAGAAATTTGTCTGCCTTTGCCTCCTGAGTGCTGGGATCAAATATATGTGTGATCACACACAACCTAGCCAGGGATTTTCAAATATCCTTTGGACCACATATATTAGACCAAAGTTTCTTTGACAGGAAGGAATTATATTCTGCATTGTCAAAAAGGAATCTTAAAAAATCCAAAGTAACAACCACACACCCTAAATTGACATGTCCAGATTTTCTAGATAAAGTGTCAGACCTTGAAAGTCATTTTCAAGTGGTTTGACTTGCCCACAATTGTTTCTGTAACAAATATTTCACATGCTGTTGCATGCCATCTCTGCTTCAGCCTTCTGATCAGTGTGATAAAAATACCCGTGGTACAAATAATGGGACCTTCTACAAGAGTGGATGAAATAACAAATTATTTTATCACACATTGAAAAATATATTTCGCAAACTTAAAGAAGGAGCTCGTCTGTGTGATTGCATAATGAGAACTCTGCATTCCGAGGCCTTTGTAGCTGTCCCTAGCCACAGAGACAGACTGGCTAAAAAAAGAACACTCTTATGACAAGATTGTTATCACTGTATTATCTTCCAAGCCTCCACGGAGAAGTGAAAAGTGAATTCTGGCCCCAAAAGAAAGCTCACCAAAAAGCTATGATGTAGATTTTGCCTTTTTGGAAGTGGGGGTGAGGCAGGGGGTGTGGCTGGTGGTAACTCCTCTTGACTTGGAAGGATGGAAGCAAAGCTTCCCAGGAGCTTGTTCCTTGTGGTGTAAAATGCCCTTTGGGTGGTGTTAACAAGAGGAAAGAATTGGCTTTGTAAGTAAAAATGTCGTGTCTAAATGGAAATTAGAGATGTAATAAAGTATGCACACGGACCCTCAGTTTGTCTGTGGTATCACAGTCTCCTAATAAGGAGAGCAGTTACAAGAAAGTAAAGTCAAGCAGTCTTCTGAACCAGTGGTCTGGTGTAGGACTATCTGATCCTGAATGGTTTAAATTGAGACATATACCCTTCATGATCAGGCAAGGATGGGAAAATCTCTAGAAATTTGAGTTGATCTCTATGTCTCAAGTCTAGACTCTTGACCTGATCCCTGTATCTCAAGCCCCAGTCATGGCGTTAATGAGAGTCTATCTCTTTTGTACACTATGGTAGTTAATAAGGCACCCATTTCACCTGTGCAAACTCAGTTACCATTCCTTGTGCTAACGTTCTTTCAAGGATAATTATAATAGAAATTTCTAAAGTAAGGTTACTGATTAGAACAGTCACTATGATCCCTGGAGCATGAAGCCCCGTGAGGGCACTGGGTGTACCTGGCATATAACAGGACGGAACATATACAGGCCATGTTATTGCATGCTCAAGTGCTTTGGAGCAGATCATAGACACCATAATAGCGAGATCAAACCCCTGAGCTAGAGAGTGTGTCTTTAAAGAGCTAGTAATTACTAGAATTAAAAGATTTTCTGATAAAAACTGTATTTACAGATACAGAGCTCTGTGTGTATGTGTGAGAGAGTCTATGTGTCTTCGTGTGTGAGAGTATGTGTTTATGAAGATAACACATGCACCTGTGTATGCACATGTGTGGAAGACAGAGGACAACCTTGTATCACACTTCAGATACCATTCACCTTGTTTTCTGACACCCACCTGTCACTGGAACCTGGAGCTCTCTGGGCAGGCTAGGCTGGCAAGCTAGTGAATGGCAGGGCTACCCACCTGTCTGGGCCTCCCTGGTACTAGGATTACAAGTGTATACTACCATGTCTTGCTTACTTCTAGTCTGAGATTGACCTCGGGTCTTCATGCCAGCAAGACAATTATTTTACCAAGTGAGTTACTGTGCTAGCTATCTCTGTAAACATTCTCTTAAGTACTTACTTGAGTATGATTTTGGTTGTTATTTTTTTGTGGCAAGAATCTCTCTATTGTAGTATCCTTGGCTGACTTGGAACTTGCTATATAGCCTAGTGGGCCTGAATTTCATAGTCTTCTTGACTTAGCTTCCAAGTTCAGGTTACAGGTGTGGGCCACCGTAGCCCATCTAGATGAGATTTTAGTTGCCTTTGGAAATGTCTTGACAGTTAATTGAGCTTGGCTGTAGCTTTCCCCTTTTGCTTCATTATTGGCTTGGGTCCAAGAACCCTGACTAGGGGATAGCAAAGATGCAGAAACACTGAGATCAGGTGGTCTGGGCTCTCTGATGGAGAAATCACAATGCCCTGGAAACGCAAGAGTATTTATTACATACAGTTAAACAGGGAGGGAGGTGGTATTATTACATACAGATAAACAAGGAGGCAGGGTTGTTACATGCAGCTGAATGAGGAAGGGGAGGATCTGTAGGAGCAGTTTCTGTAGAGGAGCTGTCTCCAGGTCATAAACATTCAGGGGAATGCTGTGGTGGACATTTTCTGCACACATTGTCAGCATTAGCACTCAGTCCCAAGCAAGGCTTTGCTGTCCCTCTGAGCCTCACGCAGGGGAGGCTTTGCCATTCCTATGGATCTGGAGTCTTTGTTATGGCTGGGCCAGGTCAGATACTACTTGTTCTTTCAGGACTTCATTGGTTCCCTACATCCCTTCTTGTGTGTGTGTGTGTGCATGTGCGTGTGTGTGTGTGTGTGTGTGTGTATGGTGTTGGATATCAAATTTATGGCCTTGCAGATGTTCAGTATACAAGCACTCTTTCAGTGAGCTATGTCTCCAGGCTTGGATAAGATTTTAGATATACAACGGTAAAGGAGAAGTTTGTGTTTTTTTTTTTTTTTTTGTGTGTGTTTATCATTTTAAAAAATTATCAGTATTTGACTTAAGTATAGTGAAGTATAAATTATAATTATAATAATATATCCCTCTTTAGCAAGTTGATGTAGCTCTTTCTGAGTGTCTCTGTGTGTTTGTAAATGTATAGATTAATGGTTTTTATTTTTCAAAAAGCTGGAATTATTGAGCCCAGCGTTTTCACTTATGAACATATTTTAACATTTTCTCTTTGTCATTACATATTTTTTGTTGTCATTGTTCTTTGATGTTTTAGATAAGTTTTTACAAACAGCCTTAACTGCCATGAAGGCCTTACTTAGTTCATGCTGGTCACGAACTTTAGATCTCCTGCCATTGCCTCCCAAGCTCTGGGTTATAGGTGTGCACAGGTAACTAGACAGTGCACATTCTTCAAAAGTTTGACGGTTTATATGATACCCTCTTTGTGTAATAGCTTTTATTATCAATTTCTATTTTTTCCACTACTGGAAATACTATTGGGTCAAATCCCTAAGTGTAAATACTTCTGTATATTTCTGATTACTTCTTGGGTTAAGACCTTCCATGTGTATCAGCAAGTTCCTTTCTAAAATAATTCTGCCAGTTTACAGCCTCTTTACCAATTCTGTTCTGGCCGTCAATGGTTTTCTTGTGAGTTGAATGAATGACTTGACATGGTAGAATTGTCAAAGGGCTGATTATTTTTAGCTCATTGAATTGTGAAGCTGATGCAAAATTACCAGCTCCGAGCCTCCTATTATCTACTCTGGAAATGATAACAGTTACTGATTCTGCTGTTGGCACATCGTTTGGCCTCAGTGCCCGTCTGGGCTTTTTATGTTGTGTGATGTAGATATGGCTGTTCTGTGAATGATGAGTTCTTTAACTGAGAACTTTGTGTACTATGCATACACTCTTAAAAAAATGAACATTTTAAAGTCAGTGTCCCCAAGAGAGAGGAGCAGAGAAAGAAGTACCACTCCACAACATAAGTAAAAGTTACTGGCACAAGAAGAGGGTTTCTCTGTGTATGCCAGGTTGTCCTGGAACTCACTTTGTAGACCAGGCTGGCCTTGAACCCAGAGATCCATCTGCCTCATGCCTCCTGAGTACTGGGGTTAAAGACTGATAATGCTCTTTAATCCCACTCTTGAGAGCTCAAATCAGCAGTTACAGGTGAGTTAATTTATTTGATGCCCTGAAACGGCTACTTGATTTTTATTTTTTTTATCCATTTATTTTATTTTATTCCATCATAGCCTCCCTCTCTCCCCCTCCCCCTTTCCAGTTTTAACCTTACAAATGCTTCTCCCATTACTCCCTCCCTTCTCGGGAAGGAAGCTCTCCTTGGGTACTACCCCACCCTGGGTCATCTAGTTACAGCAGGACTGGGCAATCCTCTCCCACTGAGACCCAGCCAGGTTGTCTAGGTAGGGGGAAAGGGATCCGTTGGCAGGCAACAGAGACCAAGAGAGCCCCCGCTCCACTTGTTAGGAGACTCACATGAAGACGAAGCTGCCCATTTGCTACTAATGTGTAGGGTGTCTAGGTCCAGCCCTGTATGCTCCCTAGTGGGTGGTCCAGGCTCTGTGAGCCCTCATAGTCCCAGGTTAGTTGACTCTGTGGATCTTCTTATGGTGTCCTTGATCCCTCTGATTTGCTCACTTCTATCCCCCACTCTTCCGCAAGACTCCCCAGACTCTGCCTGGTGTTTGGCTCTGGGTCTCTGCATCCGCCTCCGTCCATTGCTGGATGAAGCCTCTCAGGAGACAGTTTTGCTAGGTTTCTGTCTGCAAGCATAGCAGAGTATCATTAATAGTGTCGGGGGTTGGCTCTCTCACATGGGATGAGTCTCAAGTTGGGACAGTTATTGGTTGGCTCAGTTTTTGCTCCATCTTTATCCCTGCACATCTTGTAGGCAAGACAAATTTTGAGTTGCAGGTTTTCTGGTGGATTGGTATCTTCCTCCCTTCTGGAATTCCTGCCTGTGTACAGAAGATAGCCACTTCAGTATCTATATCCCTCTCTGGTAGGAATGTCATCTAAGGTCAAAACTATAAACTCCTCATATCTTCTTCCATCCCAGGCCTCCAGCTAGTCACCAGAGATGGCCCCCTCCCCTGCTGATTTCCATTTTTACTTCCAGGACTCTCTTGCTGCACCACCTCTCACACCTGATCATCATCCCTGTTGCCTTCCTCACCTCCTTTCCTATTCAGGTCCCTCTCTCCATCCACCTCTGATGACTATTTAATTTCCCCTTCTGAGTGAGATTTGATCATTCTCCCTTGGGACCTCCTTATTACCCAGTTTCTTTGGGTCTGTAGATTGTAGCATGGTTGTCCTTCAACTGATTAGTACAGAAGACAGCTTCCTGAACATAATAGCAATGGCTTAGGCTTTAAGATCAACAACTAATAAATAGGACCTTATGAAACTGAAAAGCTTTTGTAAGACAAAGGACACTACCAATAGGACAGAATGGTAGCCTACATATTAGGAAAAGATCTTCACCAACCCTACGTCCGATAGAGGGCTAATATCCAAAATTTATAAAGAACGCAAGAAATTAGACACCAGGAAATCAAATAACCCAATTTAAAAATGGAGTACAGAGCTAAACAGAATTCTCAGCAGAGAAATCTCAAATGGCCAAGAAGCACTTAAAGAAATGTTCAATGATCTTAGTTATCAGGGAAATGCAAGTCACAACGAACCTGAGGTTCTGTCTTACACCCATTAAAATGGCTAAGATCAAAAACCGAAGTGATAGTAGATGCTGGTCAGGATGTGGAGCAAGAGAAACACTCCTCCATTGCTGGTGGGAATGCAAACTTGTACAACCACCTTGGAAATCAATTTGGTGGTTTCTCAGAACATTGGAAATAGTTGTACTTCAAGATCCAGCTATACCACTCTTGGGCATATACCCAAAATATGCTCTACCATACCACAAGGACACTTGCTCCACTATGTTCATAGAAGCTTTATTTGTAATAACCAGAAACTGGAAACAACCTAGATGTCCCTCAACTGAAGAATGAGTAAAAAAAAATGGGTACATCTACACATTTGGGATACTATTTAGCTATCAAAAACAAAGACATCATGCATCTTCCAGGCAGTTGAGAATATCATCCTGACTTAGGTAGAAAGATACATATGGTATGTACTCACTTATAAGTGGATATTAGTTATAAAGGATGGTACTTCTTAACAATTTACTTCCAGATAGGTCTGTCTTCTTGCATGACCCTTCCCTATCAGTTCTACTCACTCTGTTGCCGATAGAGTCTTAGTCTACTGAAACACAGCCTTGCCGAGCAAAGAAAAGTGAGTATTCTGTGAGTTATAATTTTTTTTCATTCTGACTATAAGACCTAGGAATCCTAAATCCCTGGTTGGCTCATTTGAATTCATCTGTTTGTACTAGACTCTGCTTACCACCATAGCTTTTGGGAATCTCTTAAATCAGCAAGGTTCAATTCTGAGATGTTTTCTCTCTGAAGCAAGGGAAATTCTGGGAATTTAAACTCTTGTCTGAAAGGATGGAAGGTGTTTTCCTGAGGTTCGGATATGTGTGGGGTCACTGTTTGTATGATGGTAGGAGAGGCCATGCATACGTGGTGTAGCAATGAGTGGTGCTGACCTGGCCGTGAGTTAGGAAACCCAGGTTCTGTTTTGGCCAAACTCTGATAACCACGATGTTCATTCTGCTTCCTCTGATCTAAATTACCATTTTCTGTAAAATTAGGTTGAATTAATTAATTTTAAATTCTAAAATTATATCTCTTTTTTATTTTCTCCTACTTCTCGTTATTTCTAAACATTTTTTCTGTCTGCAAATCTTTAAACTTACATAAAAATTAAATAGTTTCAGGTATATAGGGATTAAAGAGCACTAGTGATAAGTCATTTAAAAAGTAGATGGTTAAAGGTTGAGGAGACAACAAAATATTAAAAATGAGAAACATGCTCATAAAACACTAGTTAACAGGAAAGACAGTGAACATGCATTAGGGATTTTATAATTTTATATCGCAGTTCTGTTCATATGAGCCAAACTGGATATTATAAATATGTGTAGGCCTTTGAAGTGCTGGTCCCAGTAATAGAGCAAGATGGCTTCTTTCTAATCTATACTTTCTATAAATACAGTTTAGAAACACTAGAGAGACCAGATAAAATAATGATAGTAGCTGTGATCTGTGGTTACACACCGTGATCCAAGCACTTGGTAGTTTCACAGTCATCCTTGCAATAGCCTGGAAAAGGGCTGTAGTTATTCCTACCTTTCCCTACTACAGATGTGGAAATGAATGGCAGCATACAATGCTGCCACTTGAATCCCATTCTCTTAGTTGCCGGGTGAAGACAAAAGTCTAGGCTAGGAGATAAGACAGTGGCCCAGCAGCATCAGGTGTACCTATGACCTTGAAGCAGACAGTTGTCAGACTGCAGAGGTTGTGCCCTTGCCTTCTTGGCTGTTATGTTGCCGGTCTTTTTCTAATGCTCTTCTGTTCTACTCAGTTGGGCACTGGGACATCCATGGGCTGAGTTCTCTCGAGTGTCCTGGATCAAATCTATCACTGGGTTACTTTTCTGAGCCTGTATACTTACTCTGTTGAGCAAAATTCAAATATACAAAGACAATGGAAATAGAAGATTGTGGCCACCATAAATCGTTACCTTCTAGATATAGACTGAGGCAGCTATAGAACGTAAAGCTGAAGCAGACTGAACCAAGATGCACCCTGTCCAAAAAAAAAAAAAAAAAGAAGAAAGAAAGGAAAAAAGTAAGGAATAAAAAAAGGAAGTAAGGAAAGGAAGGAAAGAAGAAAGGAAGAAGAGAGTTTGCCTGGTGTGTAGGCTGAATGCTAATCACACCATAGCAGAGGTACAGATCTTCTGTGGATCAAAAGAGCACCTGTAGGTTCCAACTTGTCCTAAGCTAGGCTCTTTGACCCAAAGACCAGAAAAATCTCAGCACTCAGCTCAGCTCAGAAGTTAAATACAGAGATATAGGAGTGGCTACCTGATTGAAGGGTAACTTCATTTCTTCCTAGTAGGCCAGTAGTCCACCTGCAGTTCTGTGCTTACATTGTGCTGCATACTACTTGAAAGCTCTCTGGGTTCCCTGATATGTGGAGTTGTTGCTCTTCAGTATATTTTGGGGGATGATCTCTCTCTCTCTCTCTCTCTC
>NW_021604736.1:3939735-3989423 GCF_004785775.1 Grammomys surdaster | reverse complement strand
CTCCCCCCTCCCTCTCCTTTTATTTCTTTTTTATCCTTTCTTCCTTTCTTTGTTTAAATTACGCATGTGAGTACACTGTAGCTGTCTTCAGACACCCAGCAGAGGGCATCCGATCCCATTACAGATGGTATGAGCCACCATGTGGTTGCTGGGAATTGAACTCAGGACCTCTGTAAGAGCAGTCAGTGCTCTTAACCACTGAGCCATCTCTCCAAGTTGTGTGATTTCTTATCTAGACTTCTATTCTGTGGTTGTGTGTGTGTGTGTGTGTGTGTGTTTGGGGGGTCTAGATAGTGCTAATTAAAAATTTCCTGGGTTCCTGGTTGTGTGGACTTGTTACTTTTGGGTTTTTGCCTCTTCTGGTGGGGTGACTTCTTAGGTAGATTTCTACTCTGTGGTAGGAGTTCATCTTTTGGTGCTGGACCCCTACTATTGCGTCTGCTCTTTAAGGGACCTTAGCAGTGGGCAGCGCACCTGGAAGGGGATCTAGAAGAGGCTTCTGTGTCTTCCTGTTCAGGAACAAAGGAGTGTTGTGTTTAGTAACTCTGAGCTTGTTGGAGTATGTCTTTTTGTGACCTTCAGGTTGTTTGTTTTGAATTCTACTTGCTGTCTGGGATTTGGCATTTGACTTACGTTAGACCTTAGCTATCTGACATCCTTGGAGATGACTTGAACAGCTTTTATTTCTTCCCTTTCTTTCTGCCTCAAACCCTTTCTCCCTTCTAGTACCTCCTTCTTTCTCTCCTCTTTCTGGATTTTTGTTGCTGTTATTGTTTTGTTTTGAGACAGTATCTGTGTATCTAGACTGGTCTGGAATACATTATATAGAATAGAGTGACCTTGAATTCATGGTGATTCTCCTGCTTCAGCTCCCCCCAATACCAAGATTACTGGCACAAGCTGTCTGTCACATGTGATCTTAAACTGTTTTTTATTTTTTAATTTTTTCCCCAAATTTCTTGAGCAAAGAAAATGGTGTCTTTTGCAGTTAATTAATTTCTTTCATATTGATTCCCATCTTAAGTAGAATTTAAAGGGTGTAATTAAATTTTTTTTATCAGTGACCTGTAGTGGGATATAGCTTTTGTTATTTTTAAAGATATTTAATTTGTCAAAAACTTGACTTTTTAAAATTAGTCTCTAATCTTTTCCATATGTCTGAAATGGTTAAAATTCAAAGAAATTATGACATTTCTTCTCCCAAAGACTTTTTAAATCTTTAACACAATTTTTACGAGGCTTGTTTAAGACTGTTTCTAAGTCTACTACATGAACTGAATAACTAGTTCCTATTTTAAGCTGGATTCTTTGTAGAGTCATTCATGACAATCCCCTGCCCAGAGTAGCTATATGACCTTGGACAAGCAATTAAAATCTCTGTGTCTCATTTTCCTCATCTGTAGAATGAGGACAGTATTGTTTCCTACTTCCTAGAGTCCTTGGGAAGAGTAAGTGAGTTATATAAAACAACATGGGTCAGGACTTGGGACAAGGCAAATGATCGGTTGTTGGTTTGTCATTATTTAAAAAGCAAAGTACAAGACAGTTAAAAGCAAAAACTTATTTTCCCCATTATAGCATTGTTGACAATGTTTAGTGGTTATAATGAGCCTGTCTTTGGAATCAGTCTGACCTGGGTTTAAATCTTGCAGCCCAGCCTTTTTCTGGGTGACATTTGAATAATTCTGTCTACCTCATGAGCATGAGAATCACAGGCAAGTGTAATGAAGCACTTCAAATACCTTGGCTTACAGGAAATGACCATAAATGGTCATTGTCATCTTTTTGTTAAAGTCCATCTTTTTGCCCTCTGAGCTCCCAGAGTTGCTCCCAGAGTCTGTGCACTCTGGATATGTGGTGTGGCCTTCATGGGAACAGAGGGAGTTTGCCGGAACTTGCTGAGTAACTATTGAAGACTATATCAAAATAGAGAAAATAGGAGAAGGTACTTGTATGGTGTATAAGAGTTTATAATGACAGTCCAGACAGTGGCCATGAAGAAAATCAGTCTTGAAAGTGAAGAAGGAGCGCCTAGTTCTACAATTGGGGAAATCTCTATGAAAAGAGTTTTGCCTTCTAAATAAAGTCAGAATTCACCTGTGCTCATGCAGGACTCCAGGATTTATCTAAGTTTTGAGTCCTTGTCCTTGGATCTCAAAGAAGTCCTTGAATTTTATCCCTCGTGGTCAGTTCCTGGATTTTTTATTCGTGAAGCGTTACCTGTCCAAAACCTCCAGGGGATTGTGTTTTTAACTCCTGAAGAGTTCTTCACAGAGACTTAAAAACTCAAAATCTATTGATTGATGACAAAGGAGCAATCAAACTGGTTGGTTTTTGCGGGGGTGTTGGGCTGGGAGAAGCAGCTGGGTGCCTGGTTGAGCAAGTCTTGAACCTGGGATGTTTATCTGGACGGCAGGTGTTCGACTCTGCCCCCAGGCCCTGGTTCTTTTCATTCAGCTTCAGCCCTCCACAACCCCTCCCAAAGAGAGGTCTATGACCATCAGTCAGAGGAACAGTGCCTCAGGCTCTCCCACATGTAGATGAGGTATCTCGAAGCCCTTAGACTAAGGCAATAGGCGTTATCTGCTGCCAGACCCTAACCCACCCTGAAACTGTATATAAGGGCTCTATTCAGGAGAAGTAAAGTTGTGTTCGAGAATCATCCTGGTGTCCGGGAGTTTCTGTCGCAAGAGCTGTAACACTTGGGGAGAGATCTGCTCTCCCAGAACCTTCCTAGGGCACCAAGCTGCTTCCTTACCAGCTAGCCAGCTTCCTATCGGCCCAGCCCAGGCTGGCTCAGTGCTGAGAGACAGGTGCAGCACCTGGGAGTGACCGAGCAGTGACAGCGGAGACTCGGGCAGAGGCAGCAGTGGGGGTAGGCAATCTCTTCCCCCTGCTCGCACTCTGTACCCTTTGGCCCAAACCTCTCACACCAGGCCTGGCCGGAGACCAACAGACAGTGGAGACTCGGGCAGAGGCAGCTGGCAGAGACGGTAGCAGACCCTCCCTGCTCTCACTCTGTCCTCGGCCGGGAGATTATCGGGACACCCTCAGGAACCCGGGACCCACAGGTTTTGGCCTTGACAGAGCATTGAGAATAAGATAAGTGTGCATTCATAAGGTAGTGACACTGTGGTACACATCTTTGGAAGTGCTGCTGGAATTAGCTTGTTACTCTATCCTACTTCACATCCGGAGCACTGGGACCATGTATCTCTAGAACTGACACCTAAGAAGCCACTATTCGGTGGTGATTCAGAGACTGGCCAACGTTTCAGGATTTTCAGAGCTCTGCGAACTCCTAGCAACCAAGTTTGGCTGGAAGTGGAGTCTTTGCAGAGCTATAGGAACACATTTCCCAAGTGGAAGCCAGGGAGCCTCGCATCCCATGTCAAGAATCTGGATAAATAGTTCTGAGTTGCTCTCAAAAATGCTAGTCTATGATCCTGCTAAATGAATGAGCCTGGCAAAATAGCCCTGAAGCACCCATACTTTGATGACTTGGACAATCAAGTTAAGAAGATGTAGCTTTCTGTGCCATTCCCTGCCGGCTGTGTCAGGGGAAGATAGTAACATTTGCTCTTGGCTCTCTTCCAATCTTCTTCTTTTCTTTTGTAAGCTAACATCTAGACTTTTCCTAATTTCATATGTATAACTTAATTAACATGTAAATATTATTCTACATAATTTAAATATAATAATTCTGTGTATGTGCTTTAAAAAAAAACACACATTGGCATCAGGCTTGGTGGTATTTGCTTGTAATCCTAGCACTCAGGATGCTGAGGCAGGAGAATCATGCCTGTACTATATAGCAAACAAAACCAAAAACATGCTAATGACCAAAATTGGCACATTTTATCCAGTTTTTATACGCAGTTTTCAAACATTGATGTCCATAGTACTAATACAGTTATACATCTTTTCAAAAATAACATTTTATCACAAATGCCTTTTACACTAACTACATAAACTTCAAAGCCATCATTTTCATCTCTGTATAATGTTTTATTAAGTAGTTATAACTTACTTTGCTCTTTGGTACGGAATATTGAAGTTCTTTCTAACTCACAATGTTACTCAGTGTTACAGTGTTACAAAGTGACACAAGGCGAAACATCTTCAGGTTAAAACCTTTCATGTTTACAACACTATCTTAGAAAAGATTAACGGAAGAATTCCTACATATGTAACTGTTTCCCTGGTCTTTGTGAAGTGTCATCTTTCTTCCTGAGCCACTTCTAGATGGCATGTACTACTTTATCCTCAGGACCCAGAGATTCCTCAGGGTTCGGTGGATGTTTATTGACTTAATGAATATATTGTTGTATTATTTCCCAGGAATGGCAAGAATTTTATGATTCTATTCTATTTTAAATCATTATTAAGCCAAAATAGTTTCTTTTCAAATATAGAAACAATGGGATGATAACAAAATCATTAAGCACAGGTAAAACTTTTTACCCCAACATTTTGCTTATTGCTCTTTTACTATCAACTGATTTTTCGTTAGTAGACAAAGGAATGGTTTTCACCGTAGTATTCTCATATCTCCATATGTATATATCTTGTTACTATTTGGGCCTCCACCATCTTCTGTGCCCATCTCTACTTCTATCCTCTTATTGGGCTCTTTCACCCTGTTAAGCCCTTCTTCTGCCTTTGTGTCAGATGTATTTTGCTAACCTCCTTCGGTCCCCACTTTAGGCTTTTTTCTTCCGTGTGATAGTCTCCCTATTACTTTATGGGCTTCATGCACACATAAACCTAAATACATGCATATAATTTAAATCTGTAGTCTATATATGAGATAACACATACAATATTTGTCTTTCTGAGTCTGGCTTTTGCTTCCCACCATGATCTCCAGTTCCGTCCATTTTCCTGAAAATGTTCATTTTGTTCTTCTTTATGGCCATGTAAAGCCCTGTTGTATGTGTGTACCATGTTTCCTTTATCCAGTTGTCTGCTGAATGGGCCTCTAAGCTGTTCCTTTACTTCTGTGAATTGTAAACAGTAGACATGGTTATGCAAGTAACTCTGCAGTGTGATGATGTGAGACTAGGTGTGTTGATTTGGTGAGACTAGGTGTGATGATTTGGTGAGACTAGGTGTGTTGATTTGGTGAGACTAGGTGTGTTTTGTGCTCAGCATGGTGCTGCAGAGCTCTTATCTTGCCTGCTGAGGACCAGTGCTTCCTTTGACTAGATTCTAGTTCTGTCCCTGTTGTTGTTGACCAGTGCTGTGACTTAATGAATGCTGGTTCACATCACTGAGCATCTCTTTGAGGTGATGTAACCAGCAAGTGAAGTGCACTCCTTAAATATAAAGATGTTCAAGGTGCATCTCTGGTGGCATTTTCTGTGGGCCACTGGACACTGACCAAAGAGGGCCTTGTGGTTTCAGAGGTTACCACTTATATTTGGGTCACAGGAAGACTGGAAGGTTAAACATTGTTAATACAAGCATGCTGTGTTCCAGTAGCTTTACATGTCTCATTTAATCTTTAAAGGTTACATTGCAAAGCAAAATGCTCCTTCTGTTCTCTTCACCCCATTCCAGGCAAGGAAATACATTTTTTGAGGTAAGTGCTCATTGTGGAAACAGCTGGAGAAATCCAGGTTGAAATTCTAGGTCAGCTACTCAATAACCATGTTGCCTTCAGTCTTCCACTCCGAGACTGTTTCCTTCCCTGGAAACAATGACAGCAAAAGTAGCTTACCTCATAGGACTGTTGAGAACATTAAAAATGTGGGTGAGCTAGAGGCTTGTAGTCAGTTTGTAATAGATTGATAGTAACCTTGAGGATGCTGAGACTTCCTGAGATGGGCTTTTTACTAACATATGGCTTCAGGAAATGATGTTTTGTTCAAAGAAAACACCCGATTTGAAGACATGCATGGAAGTATTATTGATTAACACAGAAGTATGAATATGGGCAGGAGTAGAAATGGAACAAAAGGAGAATTATCTAGGAAACCATTGGATTTATTTATTTCCTGGGCAACAGTTATGTTTATGTTAGGGATAACTGATTGATAGAATAGACACTGTGGCTCTCCATTTTGTCTCAGAGTGAGGAAAGAAAGTGGAGAAGCTGTACTTTGGCTTAAGTTTGATGAACAGGAAAAAAAGACAATAAAAGGAACTTGATAAAAGCCTTGTTATGTTTTTCATTTGCCACAGCAAGAGTAGGTAATGGGCCTTATTGGTGCCAGTCACTAAAGGTACTCTCTGCTGGAGGATGAGAGCAAGTCCCTTGTAATTAGGACCAACACAGATGGAATGACCAGTAGTGAGCTTGTCCCATGGGTGGAGCCTTCTAAGCAGATATGGTTGTTCAGTTGAGGGTTGGTCCCGGGTAGGGTGTGGCTCTGAATGAGAAGCTGGCCTTGATTAGTGGTGAAAGAAAGCTGTGTTTCATATAAAGTTCAAATCAGGAAAAATAAAATTATGTTTAGAATACATTTCTAGACAGTTAAAATTAAGGCAGATGGAGTATTGTTGGAAGGTGGAAAAAGAACATGGTAACAGAAGTGTACCAGAGACTTGATGCTTGTCATGTTGGGGTTTGTATGGAAAGGGCCGTGGAAACGGCAGTGCCAGGTGTTCTTCTCTTTTGCTCTAGATTTCTCTAAATCAAATGGATCACTTTTCAACCCTTTGCTGAAGATTTCCTTTCTGGTTTAGAAAATATAAAGTCTTTTCCGTGTTTTAGATTTTATTATTTGGGGAATCTATTATTTCCTGTTGCAAGTTGTAAGAGTTAAATATTCTCCTTCTGGAGAGAAAGAGATTAATAATATGAAGCAGAGGTATCCAAATCATTGTCACAGTTAATGCTATGCTATCTCACCGAAAGACGTGGTGTGATTAATGAAAACAAAAACGAATCTTACTGAAGAATGTTCCAATCAGTATGGAAAAATTATTTCCAAGTTGTTGTATCTGACTAGTCCTATTTGAAAAGTATTGTATTTGAGATAATTTGTAGATATTAGATATTGACTCATATATTAAAATTCATGACATTTTGTTTGGGAACAGGACTAAAATATCTGATTTGTTTATCAGAATTTTTGAGCCATAGTCAACAGGGGAGAGAGAAAAGCTCTTGGTACACATCCAGCCTTGTAATAGGCTTTTCACACTTTCATTTGAACTTCTAGCCTAGCTGAATCCCAGATTCTTCTGCTTGATTGCCTCAAGTCAAATGGAGGCTCTGTTTCTTAGTTACTGTGTGGGTTTGGATGAGATGTTGAAGATGTCACCCTCAAACACAAATAACAGCCCTTTAGGGCAGATGGGAGGTAGAAGAAGTTTGTTCTGGGAAGGTTCGCACACAGTGTTTGGCACACAGCATGGGCTAATAAATCTTTCTCATTGTTATTTGGTCCGATTCCAGTTTTGTAGGTGAAGCTAACTCTAAATGGAAAAGAGCTTGGCATCCAATTAAAAGGTGCTCTGTTGTGTTAAAATATCTCTTTCTGGAGAGCTTTGCTGAGTGTTTCTCTTATATTTTGATGAGAAAGCTGGACGCAGATAGCTTCCCCCTTTCACCACACCCTTCCTCATGTCTGTCTGTCCCTCCTTTCCTTCACAAATGATGCCCATCCTATCAGGTTCTAGTGTTGGTGGGATTCAGCAGAAGATACCCACAGCATCATTCTTTGATCTCATGGAATACACCTTCTCATTGGGAGTGACAAACAAGGCAGGGTATTTTGGAAGCTTGAGGATTGCTATATGAGTGCTATAAAAACAGCAGGGCCTGGTGATTTGATCTAGACAGGCTGGGTTGTGTGAGCAGGGGTGGCTCTGAGAGGAAGTGTTCTCTGAGGAGGGGCTAGATCAGTTGAGTTGTGAATGGTGCAGAGAGTTAGGGTTGCCACTTGAAGAGCTAGGGATGCTCCTGAGAGACCAGGCAGTGAGAAAGAAGGCACTGGCAGGTTTCTGAATAGGAAGCTGGCATGTGAGTCAAGTCTGTGGTCAAAGGAGAATGCAGAAGGCTGTGGCTGAAAGATGGGGATGGAAACAGACTGGACAGTCATGATAAGGACCATAGGCCCTGTTGGGAGTTGAGGCAGCCAAGTGTTATTACTCTACCTCTGATTCATGTCTTCACAAGTTTGCATTATTAGCAAGATGATTCTGAACAAGTTCTACATAACCCATCTTAATGGAAAATGGGAGTTGAAAGGTCACGAAGTTTATGGAGTAAATTTGATGCAAATATTTTCCTTCAGTGTTCAGTGGCTTATAATGTAAACTTCAGCATTGAAAAGTAATTGTTGGGCTGGAGAAATGGCTCAGAGGTTAAGAGCACTGACTGCTTTTCCAGGAGTCCTGAGTTAAATTCCCAGCAACCACATGGTGGCTCACAACCATATGTAATGGACATCTGATGCCACCCTCTGGTGTGTCTGAAGACAGTGACAGTGTATTCACATACATAAATTAAATAAATAAATCTTAAAAACAAAACAAAACAAAGCAGAAAAGTAACTGTTGACTAATTCTCAGTATTTGTTAACTAATGCAGATTTCCCCAGACCTGGTGTGTGCTGCTGGCTCCCTTCATGCATCTCTTCCTTCTCTCATGCCTCCATCCTTTCCTTATTTTGTCTCATCATCTCTGAGGCAGCTCTTGTGATTCACAAGTTGTAAGTTGAAAAGTTTTACAACCCATCAGTATTGAGCACCTACTGTGTGTTAAAATTCTGCCCAAGATACTGGGATTAAAACAAAAGCAAAATTCCTTCCCTAGCTGAGTACCTTGGCATCTCATCTAAAGTGGTAAGAATGCACATTGGTGGTTGGTTAGTTAGCTAGTATGTTCATTCATTCATTCCATGGACAGTTACGGTGTCTTTTGCTTTGCAAGACTGTATTCTTCCACAGGATGCATTCTTATTTGTTTGCCTTTTTATTATTACTCTATGTGTATTGAGGGGTGGAAGTTGGGGGTTGGGGATATCACATGCCATGGCTTGTATGTGGAAGTCAGGACAGCTTTGTGAAGTAGGCTCATTACCTTTTGCTTTAGTTGTAGGGATCAGGATTTCATGGCAAGTGCTTTTATCTGCTAAGTCTCATCATCAGCTCCTCCCTCCCCTTCTGGTTTTCAAGACTGAGTCTCATGTCAGACTGATTTTGAAATTGCTATGTAGCCAAAGATGACCTTGAATTTCTGTTCCCCTTTCCATTACCTCCTATATGGTGAGGTTGCAGCCATATGCCACTACACTTGATTTTTAAGCAGTGCTGGGGACCAGCTAAGCGACTTGATCAGCTCCAGAGGATTAAGGAAGATTCCGGGAAAGTGTGCTATTTAATTACAGGATGTTTACTGTAAACTAGTGTTTTAACACTAAAAATCTCAGGAATCAGATTAGATTCGATTTTAACCCCAAAACAAGTCTACATTGCTATAGTTATTCAAAGGAGAGGCAATTGAGGCATGAAGAATTTTGAATTTTGCACAAAGTTTCACAGCAAGCTTGGATATGACCCAAATGTCTTCATTAGAAGAACATTAGCCAATGTCAGTGTCATTTGTGGCTACCTAGGAGGTTTTTATGTGCTATTGTCTTCTCCAGGAAGAAGTGGTGCTAAGGACTGGAAAGTATGGGTGTGGGTGGGTGGGGCACCAGGAACTTGAAAAGTGGGAAGTATAGTCATCCTGTTTCCTTCTCTATTCTGTTTAGTTCCCTGTGCTAATTGCTTAACAGTGAGAGTGCTGTGTGCAGCTCCCTGCCCCCATGCCTTTTTCTGATCTTCTGTGCTCCCTTTTTACTGTCTCTGGGAGCTGTGACTCATAACTGTGCTTTGTAGTTTTCATCCCTCCTCCTTCAGTTGCTCTCCCAGATCAGTCTCTTCTTGCATGACTGACCTGCCCTTCCCATATCCTTTCATACCCTCTTTCTTCTGTAAGTTACAGCACTTCTCAGAGATAATCTCATCTTCCAGTTGTTTTTCACTCTTCCATGAGACCAAGGAGCTCTGTGTGGGGCCATCTTGTCCAGTTGGATCTTGATGCTGCTGGCTGCAACCTCATACGTGTTGTGGCAGCTGGTACTATGGATAACGTGTTAATTAGGTTTTCTATTGTGGCGATAAAATACTATTATTGAGCAAAGCAACTTGGGGAGGAAAGGGTTCATTTTGTTTCCACTTCCATATCACCGTCACATCATTGGAAAAAGTCAGGGCAGGATCTCAAGGCAGGAACCTGGAACAGGAGCTGAGGCAGAGGCTGTGGAGGAGTGCTGCTTACTGGCTTGCTTCTCATGACTTGCTCAATTTGTTTTTGTACATTTCAACACTACTTGCCCAGGGATAGCACCACCCATCAATCAAGAAAATATTCTATGGCTGGTCTACGTCATTCTTTTTTTTTGAAATTAAATTAAATCTATTTTAATTATTCACTTTACATCTGGCTCACTGTCCCCCTCCCAGTCACCACCCCCACAATCCTTCCCCCCTCCCACGCCCCTTCTCTTCTGAGTGGATGTGTTGGACTCTTAAGATCCAAAATCAGGGGACGCGCTCCCACAGAAACACAAGGATGGGACTTGATGCAATAACATGAGGTGTAATGAAACTAGTGCACTAGGACTCTCTCACATGCAGGCAAGAGAGCCCCAAACAAAAGCTGGGAGTCGTTTTTATACAGAATTCATGAAAGGAAACCACAAAGTCTGACCTCTAGGTGACTCAGGTTATGACAATGAGTGTTTTCCGTTTGCCCAGGTTTATTACGTTAAGGGCTCAGCTTCCTGATTCCTGGAATGTATCTGTGTGCTCTGGGTCCTCCTCACCTGCCGGTGGGTTCCTTCCCCTGTGGTCTGAGGGATGTTAATCCACCTCTCCCTTCTTCCTTTGAATGTTAATCTAGCAAGTGTCTTCTGACTAAGGAATGTGCCCCTCCCGGGATGTGTCCTGGGACAGTGAGGTTCTTAAGTCCTACAGATGGAGGCCTCTTTAACTTATTTTAATTATTCACTTTACATTGGCTCACTGCCCCCTTCCCAGTCACCACCCCCACAATCCTTCCCTGCTCCCACGCCCCTTCTCTTCTGAGTGGATGGAGGCTTCCCTGAGTATCCCCCCACCCTGGCACTTCAAGTCTCTGCGAGGCTAGGCCCTTCCTCTCCTTGGAAACTAGACAGAGTAGCCCAGCCAGAAGAACATATCCCATGTACAGGCAACTGCTTTTGGAATAGCTCCCACTTCAGTTGTTTGGGATCCACAAGAAGACAGAGCTGCACATCTGCTACATATCCCCAGGGAGGCCTAGGTCCAGCCCTGTATGTTCTTTGATTGGTGGTTCAGACTCTGAGAGCCCCAAGGGTCCAGGTTAGTTGACTCTGTTGGCCTTCATTCTTATGGAAGCATCTTCTCAAGTGAGATTCCCTCCTCAGATCACTCTACCTTTTGTCAAGTTGACAAAAATTTAGATAGCACAGGCAGTATTTGCTCCAAAGCCATGAACCACAAGAAGGAGTTATCTCCAGTGGGGTCTTTGACACCAATTCTTTTTTTTTTTTTTTATCACTGTGATAATTAAGTGAGCAGCTCTCTTATTAAGAGCTCTGCATGGGCATACCTTTGGGGAACTGCTCTGATGTCTGTAATTTCGTAAGGTCTAATATGACTCCCTTTGGAGCCTCCCAGGTAAATCAGAGCTTCCTAAGGGAGTGACAGCTTGATTATAAAATAAACACACTGACTGCAGTTAGCCATCTTAGGGTTTGACCTTTCCTGAAGACTCACTTTGGTCTTGCAGTGATAATCACCAATTTCTCAGAAGCAGAGTGGGCTCGTTGTGAAGGGTTTTGAATGTGAAAGGCTCTAGGACTGTAGAATGGAAGGAATTTTCGGCATCGCTGTCCTGGCACTAGGGACATATGGCCCTGAGGTGCCTTAGTTGCCTGTGCTTTGATAAATGGGGAAAGATCCCCTAGTAATAGAGGAAAAACACATTCTGAAAGTAGGGAGATAATAAAATCAAGCTGCTTTATGCTTTGTCAGTCCAAAAAGCTTTTAAGGCACATCTAAAAGGTGGATGCACTTAATGTTTGCTCTGCATACGGGCCTCATTGTGTGATAAGAGGATAAATTTAGCCTCTTTAAGTCTGTTCCCTCGAGGGTGAGATTTGAGAACTAGAATAAACTTTATTTGAAACTTCTATCAACGGGGACTTTGCTCCCCCCCCTTCACTCTCCCCTTTCTGCATCTAACTGTTCTTAAGAGTAAAGTGGTATGAGGGGAAAAGAGGGAAAGCAAAATCAACTGTCACATTGTGAACATAATTGATTCAATAAATAACGTCTTTGAATTCCCAGGGCAAACCTCAGAGTCTTTATTTACGTCAATTAGTGGCCCAGTAAGTGGCGGAGGTCTTAATTCAGACGGATGGGATGGGATGGATCATGGCTTAGTTCTCTCTTCCCAAGGAAGAATGTGCTTTTCTTGTTTTGAAGACATACCATGCACCCTGAAAAACTAAAAAAAGTTTGAAAAAGAATTTATGTGGCGGTTTTCATTCTTCCTAGAGGTGAAAGGACATTTAATTTTTTGATGAGATTGTTGGAACAAGAATAAAATGGAAACAAGGAAGAAAATTTCTTGTCAACTCTATCAGAGCAGGGATTTTGTCTTAGCTATTCAGCATTTAATATCCAGTGCACATAGTAGGCACATGAAAAATATTTGTCATCACTGTTGTTGAATAAATGAATAAATGAACGGAAGTGAATACCATGCTGGTCTGGTTCTTAGAGTCTGCTTGGATTTTATCCTACTACTTTTTACAACTCTGGTCCCCACTTCTTTCTTTCTCCCCAGGGAGTTAGAGCACTAGCTTCTCCTCCTCCTCCTCCTCCTCCTCCTCCTCCTCCTCCTCCTCCTCCTCCTTCTTCTTCTTCAAGATTTATTTTTAGTTATGTATGTGTGAGATTGTACATGCATATGACTGCAGACGTCTGAGGAGGCCAAAAAAGAGTATAGGATCCTCTAGAGCTGGTGTTACAGGAGGTTGAAGGCTGCCTGGTGTAGGTGCTGGGACTTGAACCTAGGTCCTCTGCAAGAGCAGCTAGTGCTCTTAGCCAGTCCTCCTTCTCTTCAGCCCCAACAGGAGATTAGTTTTAAAAGTACAATTTGAGAGAACATCTCCAGGTATGATTAAGGAGAACCTGTTCCATCATGGCCAGATGAGTGGAGTTGGAAGAGATCTTAGAGATGTTACAAAGGTACTATTTACAGATTTTTGTGAATTGTATCTTAGAATCACATGAACTGTGTACTGAGTGTATAGATCCAGGCCGTCAGTGTTAGAGCTAAGGAGCCTCTAATCTACTATAGATGGTCCTGGATGGTTCGGTATGCTAGAAATAGCATTAATCCAGCTGGTGTCAAAGTCCTCTGGCCTCTGTAGTCTAAGGCATTTCTTGGTAAAGGTGACCATCCTAAGATATCCAGCAGAAAGACTGTGAGCTGCAAATAGGATGCAAGTCTCCTGACTCCGATGACTATGCTACTGCTTCTGTGGTTTGCTGTACTGGTTCATCTGATGAGCCATACCTCTCAGCCTCTGTCTGGGTCCTTTAATGCTGCTTCTCTCTAAAGCTGCAGCATTATCTGGGGTGATGGCCCTGGCACAACTGGAAAGACCTTCAGGATTATATGCCATTTATTTTGCTTTCATATTAGTGTGTGTGTGTATGTATGTGTGTGTGTATGTGTGTGTATGTATATATTTGTGTATATGTGTATTTCTGTGTGTGTATTTTTGTATATATGTGTGTTTGAATGTGTGTTTATGTATGCATGTATTTGTATATATGTGTGTTTGAATGTGTGTTTGTGTGTGTTTTTTTGTGTATATGTATATATGTGTGTATGTGCATGTTTGCATATGTATGTTGTTTGTTCATGTAGGTATGCATATGTACATACAAGGTTTACGTATGTGCGTACGTATGTGGATGCCAGAGGTTGTTGTTAGGCATCTTCCCCTATCATTTTCCGCCACAGCTTTTTGAGATGGGTCTCTATTTGATCCCAGAACCCATGGATTTGCTAGAATGGCTTGACAACTCCATGTGTCCATTTATTTGTCTCTGCTCCTTTGCCTCCCAGGGAATATAGATGTGTGGTTGACTTGTTTCCTTCCTTCCTTCTGAAAAGATTTAGTGCAGCTTGGAACAGATAATGGCAGACCAAACATTTCCACGAGGGGGAGTTTATTAAGAGGAAGAGAGAGTGAGAGAGGTAGAGGAGTAGAGGCCGGCCATAACCAGTGGAGAGAGGGGGAAGGGAAGGGGGAGGGGAGAGAGAACAGAGAGCCTGCAGGCAGGGATCAACGGAGTAAGAGAGAGAGGAGGGGGCAGGCAGTCCTTTTTATATTGGGCAGGCCAACCTAGCTGTTGCCAGGTAACTGTGGGGAGGAGCATACCTGGCTATTGCCAGGTAACTGTGGATGTGGAGTTTAGACAGAATACTAACTCACTCCCTCCCTCCTTCCCTCCCTCCCTCCCTCCCTCCCTCCCTCCCTCCCTCCCTTCCTTCCTTCCTTCCTTCCTGATTGCTTTTGGTTTTGTTATTTTGTTGTTCTAAAGAAGTGTTGGGAGTTTGAATGCAGGTCCACATCTGTGTACACTGAGCACTTTCCCCATGCAGGTGTCTCTCCAGCCCCTAAGATATTTTACTGGGTTCACTAGTGATGCTTTTGACTCCTTCCAGTCCCTATCTCTTGGCTCACACAAACACCAATGGCATGTCCTAGCCCTTCTTTTGTAGGCCCACTCAGCATTGCCCAGCCCTGCTTTACCTTAAGGTAATCACATAAAAGGCTGTCAAAGATACAAAACTCTGCCCCCACCCCCACCTCAGAGCCATTAAACCTGCTTTTCTGGAGGGCCTGAGGAACCATATTAGAATTCCTTTTATTGCTATTATTCTCAGCATTTCTAGTCTCTGTGAGCAGCCGATCTCCATCGTTCTGGATCGAGTTTTTCAGTCTTTTAGATCCTACCTCACTATTATGCCTCAGCCCCATGTTTCTACAGGAAAGCTATTCTCTATCCCACAGAACTGGTCTCCAAAGTACTGGAGGAGGATCTGCCATCTTCTTTCCTCCAAGACCCAGGTGGTAGTCAAGGTGGTGCTGGTAGCCAGGGAAAAAGCAGAGCAGAGACTGGAGTGTGTGCCTGAAACCAGCATTGAGTGCTGCCTATCTGCATCACCACATTAGAGCTTTGGGCACATACATAAAGCTCTTTGAACATCTGTGTTCTAACTAGGAAAGTGGTTTTGTCTGTTTCAAACAAGGTGTGAGAGAAGTGGAGATTTTCATGTGGAGCATATTGGACAGGGCTCTGGGGAGCATCTGTGTAATACAGAGGGAAACAGGGGAGGCCAGCTATGGTACAGCTGCAGCAAAGGTCTCAGCTACGCCATGTGGAGCTATGGGGTGCAATACCCTCAGAATTATTTGCAATCCAGGGAAGAGAGCCATTATATCTCCATATCCACCAACCATACAATATAGGTTGGCCCTGGAGAGGGGGTGTGACCTCAGGTAATGAATGGCCTTGGCTGAGATCCTGAGATTTGTGCCTGCAGCAGTCCATAACAGGTTCTTGTGGATGAGGAAAGAGTGCCTTCATCTTGGAGAGCATCTCAGTGGGATATGGCAGCACCTGCTGCCCACACCAACATGCTTGAACCTTGGCAGGGAAAGTAGCACAATTGTCAGCATTCAGCAAACATTTACCGTCGCCATTATCCCAACGCTGGCAAGCTGTGCCACTTGTGAGACATTGCTTACCTTGGCTTGGGCTGCTTTCTGATGTTGTAAGCAGATTCTCAACTCTGCTCTGCCCACCTCCCAACCAGCTCTAAGAGCATGCAGAGAAAGCAGAAGGGGGATTGCCGGGTGAAATATTACAGAAATGTCAGGGATGACTGAGCCCTCTCCTCTGCAATGAATATATGGTCGGGACCTGGATTCCCTGAAGGGAAAAGGTTGTGATAAATGTAATGGCGCTTGTCTATGAAAGATGGCATTTTGATCTTTCTTTCTTCTCTCCATAGGGAATTAGAATAATGGAGATGCTGCTAAAGGAACAGTGTGGTTCCCCCTTAGTGGAATAAAAAATCATCAGTGAGTATCCAAAGCAAAATCAGAATTATTTACCCAAGTCATGTTTTCATGCTTATAAACCTGGCATTATGAATCAGCCTCCCTGAGCTATTCACGCTCTGCGTTTCCCAGTGATACCCATAGAATACTATTTCACAGGCATTTTGTTATCTGCTCAGCAGCTTTATTTGCTTGGCTCTCTGATTTTCAAAGCAGTTTTGTACTGTGCGTTGAGTTACAACTGCTTTCAAATCGCTAAAACTGTTCAGTATAATCTAGCGTGATTGAGGCCCTTGAGGTGGCAGAGATTTGTAAAGGCGGCTCTCAGGATCAACTGAAGCTTAGTTTATTGTTTTCAGAACAATAAAAAGAGAGACTTAGAGCTGTAATTGGAGCAGGAAGGATCACAGAAAGGAATGTGTTGATTGGCCTGGAAAACAAATCCCCAAGACCAAAACATGAAACTCTCCCAAATATGCAATTTCCAGAATGCCAACCTAAAGTGATTTGTGACCTTTATCCCTGATCTTATGTGATGGGTGGCCATCCAGACAAGGGACACTAAGAGAATTCTATATAAATCATCTTCAGGGTAGGATTATACAGTCTACATGCAAAGGAAATTAATTTAGTGTTTACACTTGGGTTCTAGCTCCAGGGAATCTCATTAAGTATGTTGCAAGTATTTCAAAAACATGAAAAATTTTCCAATCTAAAATAGTTGTGAAGATATTTGCTAAGTGAACATGTTCCACTGCTTGAAATACTGTTCTGAAGAAATTGGAATCTTAGGAATAATTCTTGGGCTCTGGCTTGAGGGCCTTGAGACATTAAAAGTGTTTGTCATGGGTACAGACTAGTAATTCATAATTATCTCAGGCCAGCTTGAAAGGACACTACACATGGCTTCTGGTAAACAACCTGCTGGTCTAATTGTGATATACAATGAATTCTGAGAGCAATTAGCCAAAGATGATGTGATAGGACCACTCACAACCAAGTACCTTGAGTTTCAAAGCATGCCAGCCATGCTCTGAATGAACATTAGTTGGAGAGTTGCATTTCTGTTTATTTGCACGTTGAACTATATTGTAATAAATACTTAGCTATATACACTTGACACTAGTAGAGTTCAATGTTACTGGAGGGCTAAATCAGGTAATTTTATTTGGTACAGGCATGGTAAATGGTAGGTGCTCATAAAGTGTTGGAATTGAATCTAAGTATAGTTTGCTCCTATGTTCAGCCTATTCTTTAAACAAATAGTAAAGACCGTGGCAACATGGCCCTGTTTTTCTGTCTTGGCATTTTTGAGACTCACTAAATTAGTGAGTCCACTCACTATCACTACTGTGATAAAATACTTTACAGAAAGAACTTTAAGGAGAAATGATTTATTTTGGCTTGTATTTTTAAGAGGGGATAGAGTACAGTATGGTGGCGAGATTATCCGGTGGCTGGTCACATTGCCTTCATAGCAGGGAGCAGAGGGACATGAATGTTGCTACTCATTTGGTTTACTCCCTTTCCACCTTTATATTAAATTCAGAATCCTAAGCCATGGCATGGTGCCACCAACACTCTGGATATGTCTTTCCTTCGTGACTAAATCTCTTTGGAAATATCTTTATAGACTCACGTAGAACTCAATCTCCCAATTGTGACCCTCTCTTTTTCCTGGTGGCTGCTGGCCATTGGCTGGGAGGATAAAGGGAGGTGAGGCAGGGTTTGGATGGCTGTGAATATCAACCAGCTTTAGTGAGACAGCTCAACTTTATTGGGGTGAACAAGGGCTATTTAGATTTGGGGGGTGGGTAGGGAGTTCTAAGGTGGATATATGCTATCTGCTAGGGTGGAGACCTAGGAATGCTTAAGAATATCATAAAGAGGAATACCAAGAACCTGGCAGGCAAGTTTTTAGTGTGTGTGTGTGTGTTTGTGTGTGTGTGTGTCTGTGTGTGTGTCTGTGTGTGTGTGTGTGTGTGTGTGTGTGTGAGAGAGAGAGAGAGAGAGAGAGAGAGAGAGAGAGAGAGAGCAAAGAGAGAGGATGTTAAGCCTATAATTTGGCCACAGACTACATGACTGTCCTCAGAGGTAGAGGAGATAGAGGTCATGCACTGGAGCAGGGAGAGAAGCCCCAAGTCTCAGGATGAGATTTTTGGGATCTTGGGCACATCTCAATTTCACTTTTGCTCCAGGCCAACTCCCTGGCTGCATGTCCCCACATCCCCACACCGATCACCTCTGAAATCCAGTCAGTAGACAAGCAAGTCCATCCTTTTTCAACCTGACACCCAGACACCTCCCTTTAAACCTTGACACTTTACTCTTTGTCCTCAGAGGCTCGTGACCATCTCACAACATATTGTAATAATAACTCCTTTTCATAATATAATAAAAGATGCCAGTCGAAAGAAAATAGCTTCTGAAGGGGTCTTATAGACAAATACAAAGAAAATCAAAAACATCTGCCAGAGCAGCAGCCATGTATTAGATTCCAGAAGATGTGTTAATCTGTTCAAGTAACACAACCGCACCTTGTGCAACAACCATGATTAGAGTGACCAGTTGATTAATCACAATAATTAACTGTCATTCTCCAGCATCCACCTCTTTTCTGCACAGGCCAAGTAGACTTAAATGAAGATAAGGTTAGAGCCACCACCCCTATGGCCTTGATGGTGACACTTATCTTCACAATCTCTTCAGGGATTCAATAATGACTTCACTGTTGTTACAGATAGAGGCACCTCTAATGGCTTCCGTTTCTGTTTCAGTCTTAATAGACTCCACTCTCACTAAGTACTAATGTGCTTGGGCACTTGGGCACTGATCCCATCTTACCCAGGGAGTGAGATCTGAAGTCAGCTCAGAGTTATGTTGGGGAACTAAAGGGCCTGTGCTAACATTGGAAAGGCATATGCCTGCTAGTTTCCAAATTTTGAATTAGTAGTCTTGAAGTTTTTGTGAGCATCAGAATCATCTGGAGGATTTTAAATCACTGAAGAGTGAGCTCACTCTTGGAGTTCTGGTTGACCAAGTCTCACACGGGCTCCTGAGCTTGTCTTTGGGTAGAAATGGATACAGTCAGTGTTAGGACACTAGGAAAGCAGATAGCTGGGGTTTTGACATGGTTGTGTGTAAATCTACTTTTCTATCAGTCAGCAGAACAGGTTTCATCTGGAGTTTTTTTCTTTTTAAATCAAAGTCTCTTCTTGCATCTATCTATCTATCTATCTATCTATCTATCTATCTATCTATCTATCATCTATTATCCTAATGTAGACAAGCTCCAAGTTAGAGCAAACTCATCTCAAAAGAGGAGTTAAGGCTCATGCTAACTTGTGGTTCTAAGTCAGCTTGGATTTAAAGTATTGTTAATAAAAAGTAAGTTTAAAAAGCTTACAGTGTGGCCTGCTGTCTTTCAGCCATGTGCAGCCTGTGTCCCATGTGACCTAGGATAGTTACTAGTACAACTCAGTACAAAATAAAAATATTTTCAAATTGTTGTTATTATTATTGCTGTTGTTGTTACTGTTATTATTATTAATTGCCTGTGTGAATTCAGTTACACACTTCTCCAGTGCTAAATTTGTAGATAATAATGTAGATAATATCAAAAGATAGGACACTTGGATTATCTTCTTTTCTTTTCACCGTGTGAGATTAACCTACGACTTGAGCTTTTCCTGGTGTATGGGAAGCCAATTACTTTAATCTCAAGTAGCTAAGTGGTTGGGTCTGCAGAGTGCCCAGACTTCTGAGTGTGGCACTAGCATTTTGTGCCATAGAATAATTCCTGCATTATATGCACAGAGTGGGATGTTACAATTCAGAACTAACATTCTTAAACTAGGATCTATCCTCTTCAGAGAGACATCTACAATTACTATAAACTAAAGACTACTATTTAAGCTTTAAGATGTCCCCTAAATTAGCATCATCGAGTTATTATTTATATACAACTAAACTGATGATTTAATTGTTGATTTTGAGGTGTATCATTTTGTGAAGTATAAGTTGTTCTGTAATCATTACAAATCAGATTTGGAAAAATGTGAGGCTTTGATTTTTGTAGCTCAGCTGCAATCTTATTTTCTCCCCTCCTCATTTTCTTGACAGTTTTTACAACATTTTTGTAGTTTAAATTCCCTCTGTCTTGATGGGGCTTTTTTACTTTCTCAAAAAATAGCTTTAGGAAAAATAAGTTGGAGGAGGGGAATGTACTGTTCTTGTGAGAGATGTAAAGCAATAAAGTTAAATGGAAAGGGGCCAGCATTCGGGAGGCTGAGGCAGGATCTCTGAGAGTCTTGGAGCAACCTGGGCTATGGAGTGAGATCTATTTCAAAAATAAAAATAACAATTTAAAAGATAGCTGATTTGGAGAAGGTGCTTGCCACCAAGCCTGATATCCTGAGTTCAGTCTTGTGGACCCAGCTAGTAGAAAGAAGGTACTGAAGCTGTCCTATGTCCTACACACACACACACACACACACACACACACACTTAAAAATAAAAAATAAATAAAAATATAATAATGGGTAGGAGGGGTCACACAGAGCATCTCATTTAGAAAATTAGAGCTCTGTAAGCTACATTTAGACTGCTGCCTTTTATAAATAAAGATTTATTGGAACACAGCTGTGCTCATGGCTGTATTCAAAGCTGCAACAGCAGACTTGAATAGTTTTAACGGAGACCTTGCAGCCTTTACCTTTAAAGCCTAAATCCTTTACTTTATGCTTCTTCTATTGTTTGTTGGAAACAAGAAAGAAAACACTTGCTATCTCCTGAGTTAGTTTTTTAAATTAGCATATGGTCTTTTAAACCTATAAAATCGATCACATCCCATCTCTGCTCTGTACTATTTGACCATTTCCCTCCTCTGCATTTGTGCTAACACCCTCACTTAGTGAAGACTCACATGATGCTGTCTTAAGGCATAAAGAGATATTAAAACGCTAGCAACAAGGAAGTTAAAAGTTCCATCAACAGTGGTCATGAAGTCACTCAGAGTGGCCCGGTGCACATGCAATAGAAATACAGATATTCTGTTAGCACAGACAAAATCACTGTAGCATGGTAATAATATGGGCACTGTATATACAATTTCATTCATATACTAACTTTGGAATTTTGCAATTCTTAATTTTCTTTTGCATATGTGCATACATGTATGCTTTTATATGTAGCTATGTGTGTGCATGCGCGTGCCTGTGTGCGTGCTTTTGTGTGTACGTGCGCATGAGTGTGTGATGGAGGAAGGGAAGGAGGGGGTTCTTACCTTGTACTGTATTTGAGATAGGATCTCTTGCTCTGCTGTGTGTGCCAGGCCTGGGAGTTTTTGGACACACTCTTGTTTTCATTTCCCAGCGTGTCTGAGTACTGGGTTGATAGATGCACATGCTAATGTGTCTGACTTTCCATGGTTCCTAGATATTCGAACTCATGTCCTCATGATTGTGCAGTGAGCATTTTACCAGTGAACCATCTCTGCAGCCAAGATCTCTGTCTTTAAAAGACAATTTGTAGACTTACACAAATGTGCAAAATAAATTAGTTCATATTTTTACAACCCATGTCTTTAATCCCAGCACTCAAGATGCACACATATTTCTATGTGTTCCAGGCCAGCCAGAGCTATATAGTTAACCCTATCTCAAAAAAAAAAAAAAAAAAAGATTTACATTCGTGTAGCATCTGCTTCCATTTTCCCTGGCACCTAGCATTGGAAGTAACATTTATGAACTTTCTGACCTGTGCATTCAGCTGGACATTTGACGATGTAGAAAGCTTAGAAGGTAATTTTCTCATGGTCTGAAATGGAAGCACATAAATCTCAGTAACCAATATGCTTGTGGCATTGCTGCTGACACATCTGTTTGATGGATTTTTGATTTCCTGTCACGTTTGAATAAAACAAATAGTCCCGACATCTGTTTGTTCTTGCCACTGGCATTCAGAACTGGCTTGGTGAGGTCTGATAACACAGAAGAGTTCTATCCCACAAGAATGATTAAGACCTCACTTTTAGCTGTATCTCCAGCTCCACTCTGAACTGGCCCCTCTAGGTAGTTGGACTTAATAAAATGAGGTGCTTGCTTTGTTCGAAGATCATTAGGAGGTAGGAATGCAATTTCTTTAAGAATTATCCATAGTGAGAGAATTCAAGTGACTCTCGGGAGTTGCTTCAGAAAAGAGGGCAAATAAGTATTGATCGCTGAGACGTGTTTATTAGGTGATAAAACCTATTTCTTTCTCTTGCAGGGAAGCTGTCACTGTGTCTACTCTTCCTCGAGACTCACTTCTTGGCCGCAGCATCATAGGCACAATTACTGGACGCAGGTTTCAGGACAGAATCAGTGGCTTAGAGAAGAGGGGACCTTCCAGCTAGAGCACAGAGTTGACACTCCCCTTTGGGGCCTGCTTCAAATCATGGAACTCATGGAGATGAGACCTTTTCAGCTGAAGTTTTATAACGTGGTCTCTTTACAATCTTATGAATAAAGGGAAAAACCTATCAGATGAGATCTATGATGTCTCCAGATGTTTTGCTGATTCCCTGTGATGGGGAGCCAAGAGCAGGATAAAGGCTCAGGGAAGTACTTGTGCTCATATGCTGTCAGCATCTGTATTTGGAGGATCCAGGAGAGGATTCTGGGAATGATAAAGAGGTCCATCCTGGTACCTCTTTCCAGAGAGCTTGAATAGAAAGACAATGTGCCAGACCCATACTGAAGCTAAGCCACATGTATACCACAGTGAATCTAAACTACATGTATACCATGGTCAGTCAAGCTACATGTATATCATGGTAAAGCTAAACCACATGTATACCATGGTCAGCTAAGCCACATGTATACACCATGGTGAAGCTAAGGCACATGTATACCATGGTGAAGCTAAACCACATGTGTACCATGGTCAAGCTAAGCTATGTACATACTATAGTTAGCTAAGCCACATGTGCATGGATTTTTGATATTCTCAGAAGTCAGTTGAACTTTTAGGCGATGACACGTAAATTCTGACTTGCTCCTCTTTGAGAACATGGAGTAGAGAGCATAAGGCAAGGTCTGGCTGTGGCTCCTACTGACTTGTTTTGTAATTTGGCACAAATTCTCCAGTTCTCTTTTGACCAGAAAAGTGTGAGTGATCAGACATAGTTCTCTCTATCTGTAGGTTTAGTTTGAGTACAAGTTTAGGGCCAGTTGGATTGGCATGAATTAAATCCAGCTTCTCCCACTGATTATTTAGTGGGCTTGTACATCATTTTAAAACTTCTCCAAAGTTAATTTAAATCAGAATTGTGCAATGAGGTAATAGCTTTAAAATGAGGTTGTTTGACTGACTTGAGATGGTCTATATGAATATGAAATAGAATCCACTATTATGTGAAATGATTTTTTTTTGCCTTTTACCTTTTTTTTTTTTGAGGCAAGGTCTGGTGTAGCCGAGGCTTGCCTCAAACTCTATGTATCTGAAAATGATCTTGAACTTTTGATCCTCCTGCTTCTGCCTCCAGAGGGCTGGAATTGGAGGTGTGTGCTGAGGACTGTGCTCAGAGCTTCTTGCATGCTGTCAAGTGCTGTACCAACTGAGCTACAGGCCTACCCCAGGCATCTGCTTTTTAACTGGGTTGTACATGGTGCTAATGTTTAAAATTTAGATGGCATTAGTTTGCATTTCTCATGACAAGAAGCCAAAATATAAATGCACACCATCTAACACAAAGCTTGAAAGGAAGTAGTAATTTAGAATTCATCTTAAGATAAAAAGTAAGCCATTATTGAAAAGACACAAGGAAATTGTTCCCTTTTCTCTCTCTCTCTCTTTTTTTTTTCAATTTGAACTTTTTTTCTGCTTAGTGCATTGATGTATTCCAAAGCAATTGTACTTTTTCATACAAGCCTGCCACCATGAGCCTCCTCTCATTGTGTCTGAGGCATTTGTGCTGTTTGAGTTTTGTCTCTTGGGATAATTTCCCCTCCTTTCCTTATGGTTCTACTCTTCCATTGTGTTGGAAGAAAAATGAGAGGTAGAAGTCAGAGCATATTCGACCTTGGTTTCCAGCTTGTGAATGGTATTTGGGATAATTTCCCTTTTCTAAAAGTAAGTGAATTGCTATGGATGGGAGAGGCAACAAACTTTTACTTGAAGCTTGACGTTGGGGTAAATACAGTTGTCTGCACTAAACAGCTCACGTCCTCCCAAAGCCAGAGTGCTCTTCCTCAGTCACCCAGGAGGGTCCCATGGGAGACCATCTCATTCCATCTCAACGCTCAAGGTGTATCCCAGACCAAGAAATAAGAATCCCTGAATGTGGGATCTTGGGATCACTGCATTTAATGTTCCTCAGGTGTGTCCAGTGGGAATCCAAGGATAAGAGCCCCATATTATAGTCTGGGTGATTTTCATACATTATCAGATTTCTTCTTTTCTTCTTTTATTTCTTATTTCTTTGTTTATTTTGGATAGGATCTTACTATGTAGGTTAGGATGATCCAATACTTGCTGTGTACTCCATGCTGGCTTCCAACTTGTAGCCACTGTCCTGCCCCAGCCAGTTCTTGATTTCTTCCTTAACACATGTGAGGCAGGAAGTTTCACTAAGAGTGTGAGACAGAGAGATGCTGAATTTGTGCCAGATTCCTGGAAGCTGGGGTGGCTGCTGTAAAAGTGTGTGGCTCCTGACACTGCTGTGGCGAGTGAAGCTGAATGAGGTCACTGCAGAGACCCTGGAGTATATGCCTGGATGATGAGGTCACTGCAGAGACCCTGGAGTACATGCCTGGATGATGAGGTCACTGCAGAGACCCTGGAGTACATACATGCCTGGATGAAGGTGGACTGCTGCTAAGCCCCAGCCAATGTGCTGGCCACATTGGCAGCTTAATGTGGTTTTTGCATGTTGACAGGATAGGGGAGGAGGAGGAGGAGAATAAGGAGGAGAAAGAAGAGGAGGAGGAGGAAGAGGAGGAGAAACTTTTTAACTTTTATGTGTCATCACATTCAGAACTGGTTAAACTCTTCCGTTTGCAGTACATTTGCCAGCCAGTGCTTTTGAGCCCATGCTTCTAGGGTGTTTGGGCTGGCTTGACTATCTCAGCCAGACATCATAGATGCTTTTTTTGTACTCTAAATATAAGCTGCATTCTGCCTTTCTGCCAAGACAGCTTCTAGCTGATTCTCTTTCTTTGTTCTCAAATAATTCTCTTAACTCACATCAAATACTCTTTCTCATCCGATGTTGTTCCCTGCTACAGGCATCTATTACTTAAAGTGTGGCATACACATTCTAGAAATCTTACAGTTCTGGGACTAGAGACATGGCTCAGCTGTTAAGAGCAAGTATTTCTCCTCCAGCGGAGTTTAGTTCCCTGTATCTATTTGGGGTGGCTCCAGGTGTAACTCCAATTCCAGGTGGTTCAGTGCCCCCTTCTGGCCTCTGAGGGCACTGCACTTATGTGCATCCCTCCTCCCAGTGTAAAAGAAACACTTTATTTAAAAAAAAAAATTATAAAACTATTACAGGGCTGGAGCTAGTGAGATGGCTTAGTGGTTAAGAGCACTTTCTGCCCTTCCCGGGAACCCAAGTTTGGTACCCAGCACCCACATCAGGAGGCTCTTAAACATCTGAAATTTTAGCTCCAAGGCATCTGATGTCCTGTTCTGGCCTTTGAGGGTTACCCATAAACATGTGCCATTTACTCACACAAACAGACATAAATACATAAGCAAAAATAATAAAAATCCTTTATAATTCTTTTTATAATTAATTAGGATTTTTTTTAGGATGGCTAAAAGTTTTTTAGTTTTTAAAATTATGCATATATTATCAAAGCATTTACATCAACATCTAATGAGTTAGATAAGAAATGTCAAAGTCAGGAGTGTGGCCTTATTGGACACAGTAGGCACATGAGTGGGGAAGGTTCGTTCATAGGCCTGGCTGGCTTCCTGGCTGCACTGCTGAGCCTGCCCTTCAAGATGAGGTTGTACTATTATGTGGAGACTTTCTAGACACCCCTAGGGACCAGCTACAGCATGGTGCAGGCTCAGACCTTCTCTCACAGACTCTGATTCTTGAAATATACAGTCTCCGGATTTATATTTTGAAGCAAGTTCTATAGGACATTTGTGGTTCTGTAACACAGATGGTTTTGAGAGAATCATGGGGGAAGTTTTGGTCTCCATGTCTCCTGCCCTTTAAGAAGGGTTTGCGCTAGTTGAGTCCCTTGATCAGTGTGGGCAACCGCTAAGAATGCAGTGTAAGGTGCTTATAATAAGTAAGCTAGCTCGAGTGCTTTTTGGGTGACTTAATGCTTTCTCCAGGGAGGGTTTTTACCTTTTCAGTCATTGGTGGAAGATACTATGTTCTTTTCATATGAATTACTTTGTATAGGCAATTTCCCCTTGTCATTTTGTATATATTTCTACCTTTTATAAAAGGAATTTTTCCACTATTCTTCAGGGCCATCATTATATTTTAATTTTTGGGATCCTCCCCACGTTTCTGAAAGCACCTGACTATTGACTGTTTGCTCTTTGGATTCTAGTCTCTTTTGAGATGTCCTTTCCTTGCCATTTCCTGCCACCATTTCCATGTCGGCCTCCAGTAGCCTTCCTCTCATTCTCTGTGGGCTTGGGAAGTCATGTGACAACACAATTTGTGTCAAGTAGTAGAGAACAGTATCTGATGAGGCCTTGCTCACATTAAAATGAATGAACTTGGCTGTCATGCACTGGGGAATTGTTTCAATGGCTTAACTGCCTTCCTATTTCCTGCTTTCAGCCACAGATCTCAGACTGTGACTTCAAGTGAGATGTGGCTCAGGCTCATTTCTCCTGATGTACAAACCCTTATTTTCTCAGCTGTGTTTGTATTTTCATATGCATTCTACTCAATAATGTGAAGCCAATGGATTAAAATCCAAAGAGAAATGCCTTTTATACATATATAGTATAAAGTGTTTTAAATTCAGTGTTATTATGAATTAGAGCTATTAAATACCATCCTGTAGTCATTCTGAAATAAAGGTATTACCATAGGCATTTACAAGTAAACACTCCTTTCTTGGGAATGTCACAATCCCCCACCCCCATAATCTGCATTTAGTGTTTGCTATAGCAATCCTGGTTTTTGGCATCTGCTTTAGATAAAAGTAACAAGACGTTCACTCCTCACTCTCTCAAGATGAGCCCATAAAATTTCTCTGAGATATAAAGGGAGGCCACCATTATTGGTTGATCCAAGTGGGCCAAGGGTAAAGACTAGAGTCTTTAGGGGGAAGAAACAAGGCACAGTGTGCATAGATAGTGGACCCCGATAGCCCCAGAGAGGAGGGGAAGAACAGCTGTTCTGTTCCTGGTTGGCCTGAACCTTTCCTTCACTAAGTTGGTGACTTCAGGAGTAGACGCTAGTTCACCCAACATTTACTGAGCACTTGCTGTTCATGAGATACAGGCCTTGCCATCTCTTTTGAATTGAACTAATAAGTCACTAGATGGCTTGAACCATTGTTATACTGATACGACAGTGGTAGACACCAACAGACAAATAGGACCTGATGTTGCTACTCCTTAGGTGATGCAAATTGTGATTATAAACTTAAGGGATGCAGGAAAGAAGGTCAGGGTATGATGTACTGTGCAGAGTTCATCACAAAAACATATGTGGTGGTGGTCCCAAAGCTCACCACAGAGGCACGGTTCTGCATAGTGCCTGAGTTAGGGAGGGTCATGTGGCTTCTTAGATGGTAACAGCTTCTTGTAGGTCCAGCTCATAGGCAGAAGGGTGGAATAGCCTCCCAAGACCATTTTACTATAGCCACGAGCTTTGAAGCTTAGTGCTTACAGGATATGGGTCACTCAGGTGTGAGCCTCTGTTACCTCCAGACTCTTGCTAGCAGCCCAACCTGGCATCTTGCAGTTCAGAGCTGCAGTACCAGAACAGTGTCTCTCTGATGCTTTTCGAGTAAGGAGACAGGATGACATATTAACTATTGCGGGCTGACCTCCAAACCCCGGAACTTTAACAAAACCTTGGAGAAACTGAGGCTAATGGAGGGAGATCAGGGAAGGGACTTAATAAAAGTACCAAACCCAATGTCAGGGTGACCCAGGATAGAAATTAAGTAACAGAAGTTAGCTTTCTATAAATCAATTTATAAAAATGTGTAGAAATTTTAAATGTATCACTTCTTGCGTACCTTAGCCACCCTTGGACCACCAGAGGAACTTGAAAAAAATCTCGTGCCTGGAGACTCTTATTGATTGGCTTGTATTGCATCCCTTGTGTTAGGGTTGGGGATGGGGTCCACAGGTGGTCACAACCCTGGACAGTGATTCTCACTGACTTTAGAGGAATGGTCTCTCATGGGTGGGCACTGTAAGAAGCTCCTTGAGGAGAAAGTGTGATGCAGACCTCCCTTTGGTGTTTGCCTGTGGTCTTTTACTAAGAGATTAATTTACTGCTTCATGAAAAAAAAGATGCTTAAGTGTCTCCTAGTTACTAATAGAAAAGTAATGTAAAAAATATCCGACCATAAGCAGCGAATTTGGTTATGATCAGAAATTCAATTTCTATTTTCTGCAAACAGAATCCCAGGTATAGAAACAAACAGGTCTAATAAACAAATGCCATCAGACTCTCCTTGCTTATCTCCTGGTGCTGACCTCAGTCACTGCACAGCCGGACCTACAAACTATGGACAGACGCTGTGCAAGAAGTGGCAGAGAGAAAATGGCAGCCACCGTTAAATTAAACTCCACGGAGCCATTCTCCAGCGTTCTCTGAGAAGGTTACAGCCATTTCGTGCCTGCCATCTGGTAGCTGCTGATGGAATCATTACTTCTTTGTGTGGGTGCCAAGATGAACTTTTAGATCAGAAGACAGGAGAAAATACTGTTTGCTTGCATGCATGTTTTTTGTTTTCCTATTTGGAGTTTAGTAGGTGTCTCCTTGAATTCAGGAGTTCATCAATTGTTCACACATTGAACTTGTCATGGTGCTGGTTTTTAGTTTGTTTTGTTTCAGAGGTTTAGGGAAAATTACTTTCTGGATGGAAGCCTCTGCCATCATTTGTGTTTAAGGATGTGGTTATTAGTCTGATCTTTGGAAACTAAAGTTGCCCTTGTCAGTGAGTCAAAGGAAAAAAAAATCTTCCTGGTTCTTACAGTAGGAGCTTTGTCAGGAGGTAGCCAAAACTCAGGATATAATGCTCAGATGTGGGTCACATAGACGCTATAAGAGAAACTGAAACTGTTTGCAAATGGGTATTTTTCTAAGATTAAAAGTGCCTATAATGCTAGGGAAAAATATTTTCGTGAATAAATGACCCCAAAGGACAGTTTATTATAATGGAAATAAGATGCTGGAGAGTGAGGAATGCCCTTCTGAGGCCATACCTGTGGCTGATTAGATTTGGGTGGATATGAGGGAATGCTATTGACTGTTGTTTTCTTTTGCAAATGGCATTTCAGAGACTCAGGCTCTGGCAGGGAGGTTTAGAATGTTCAATCATGTCTTCCCTTTTGGTGTGGTATCCCCAACCCTCCGTATCCTTACATACAGCAGAAAAGAGCTCAGTGAAGTCTAGGTGCCAGATAACAGCAGTTTTTAATTACAGTTTTAAATTAGATGAAACATTATGGGTTAGATTACAAGTGGACCCAGTGTAGCATAGAGAAGAGTGTTTATGTGTGAAGTTGGAGACAAACACTGGAACCTGTTTTCTTTGGTGTTAATTGCTCTGTCAAATGTTATAAGAATGACTTCCTGGAAGAAATGAATGTTAACAATGCTTCTGGGCCATAGGTGAAGGGATGAGGTTTGTGGAGACAAATTGTGTGTGTGTGTGTGGGGGGGAGGCAGAGGCAGGTAGCCTGTTTTTATTCCCTCTGATTTACCTCTGATACCTCTTCCTGAAGCCCATGGCCTGTGATTATTAGAATAGGGCACCTGTTCCCTTGGAGATCTACAGCCGTCTCTAAGATGAGGAAGCCCTTTGCTGCATCTGGTTTTCTCAAAATTTTAATATTAAAGCAAATTAATAGCTTTGTTGAACATAAAGCTGCAACTGATTATAGATTTTAAAAGAAAACAAGCAAACAACATCCATGGGAGTTTGAAGAAACCTTTGTTTGGGGCGTTTGATATGTGTGTGGTGCCTCCTAGCAAGTGTGAGGGGAGGTTGAACATAACGGGCGAGACAAAGAGTGGCAACTGACTATGGTTCAGGCCAGCAACTCCTGGAGTCATTCACTTCCCAGAATATAGCAGGGCTCTGGTCTGCTGGTTGAGATCTGGTGTCTGTTTCTGGATACGCTGGAGAATTGTCAATCATGAAAATTCCTAGAAAGCCTATGTCTCATATGAGCCTGTCTCATTACATCCCAGAAAACACACTCTTTCCTACCAATATCATCTAAAGGAAAACAAGGCGAATAAACTCAGCCAGACCTTGCCATCAGCCACATCATGGGTTTATTTTGATTACTAGATTGTTAAAGCTCTTAGTTGAGAAGAGAATATGCAAGCATTACACATTATATTGTAAATTTGTTGTGTAGTGTATGCATATTGGCAGAGACACTCCCCTTTTACTGCATACTGGTATTTCAAGTGGAGGCAATCAGCTACAACTGTGGCCCACAACAGTCTCTATCCACTTGACCTCCAGTGTTCAATTTGGTGTCCTTAAAATCAACAGGAAGGGATATCTGTTAGCTACTTTTCTATTTCTGTGACAAAATCCATAACCAAGGCAACTTATAAAAGAATGCGTTTAATCTGAGGAGTCACGGTGCCAGACTGTTAGAGTCCATGACTGTCATGGTGGGGAGTATGACAACAGGCAGACAGGTACAGTGGTGAAGCTGTGGCTGAGATCGTACATCTGATCCACAATCCCAAGGCAGAGAGAGAGTTAATTGGGACTAGCTTGGGCTTTTAAAACTTTCAAGTCCATTCCCACTGACAAGCATCCTCCAGCAAGGTCAGACCTCCTGTCTTCCCAGTTTCCTCAACTGGGTACTAGGCATTTAAACACCTGAGCCTATGGGGGCCATTTTCATTCAAACTACAACAGTGTGTAACTCGTCTCGAAGGTATAAAGTATCAAAGAAAAGGGAAACAATGAAACAGTATTTTGATTCCTAGCTTTTGTAATTACAGTGGTGGGGTTGGCTCTGCCTCCATGAAGCTCTTAACTTTTCAAGTAACAGACCGCCCTTCTGGTGTGTCCTCTCAAGTACACCCTACCTGCGTTCTGAGTGAGAACTGGACCAAAACTGCTAGCGGGAATGACCTCCTGTTTATTTGGACAGTGCGCGCATTTCTGGGAAGAAGGAAGAGTTGAGTTGTACCTGAGCTTCTCTGTTGAAACAGTGTCTCCTGTTGAGATTTGAATTTCTATTTTTAAAAGTCAAATTGAAAGTAAGTTTTGTAATAGATTAGGAATCTCTGCATCTGTTTGGATTCCAATAGCCCCTGAGAAGTGGCTATGGGCCAAACTCTGCAGTTGACTGTGCAAGCTGTGGTGAGTGAGTGAGACTGAGGACTTGGGACCAGAAGCTGAAGCAGAATCCTGGAAGGGAGGGGCCTGCGCTGACTGTGTGGTTGGAGTGAGTTCTCAGGGACTCGTGGTTTTGCAGGACACGGCACAGTGGTAGTGCTTGCTTTGTTGGCTCACTGAGAGGATTAAGTGAGTTGAGACATAATTGCAGTGGGAGAAGTGACTGCCTGGATCCCAGTCAACATCTGGTAATTTCTAAAAGCGTGTTGTGGGTGATTGATGTACATGCTTTAAACAAAAGGAAGATTTCTCCACAGGAGTCATTTAGACTTGAGTATTTCTGTTTGAGAAGATTTTAAATTATCAATTCCATTTACTTCATGGCTGGAGGCGTCATCCAGAGTTTTACTGCATATTGAGTGAGTCATGGCCATTTCCAAGATGGACAGGGTCTATGTCATCTGCATTTTCCTGGTGTTTCATGGGGTAGCTCCTCTGGTTCTTTGGTGGCCATTAGTCATAACTTCCTTTATTCCTGATTTCTGTTGCACCAGATCCGCTTCATTTTTCTATCTTTTTTTTTTATAGACTCCATGTTTGTTTTATATATAGTATTCACAGGTTGCAGTTGTTCCACCACTGATGACTCTTCCTCTTCCTCTTCTTCTGTTTCTTCTTCCTGTGTGTCTGTTGCAAATTCATTCATCCCTGGGCATGTAGAGGTCACAGGACAATGTCTAAGGACTTCCTGTCTTCCTCTATCACTGCTTTGTTTTTTAATTCTTCTCTCATACATTACATCTGGCTGCAGTTTTCTCTTCCTCCTCTCCTCACAGTCCCTCTCCCTACCACCTCCCTTCCTCTATCATTCTTCACCACCCAACCCCTCCCTTTTTGACAGAATTTCTCACTAAACCTAGAGTTCTCCATTTCAATGTGAGTGCTCCAGAGAGGCTACTCCTCTGGCCCTCGGCGTGGCGTGTTCCCGGACACATGCTGCCATGTCTGCCATGTCTGCTAGGGATCTGAACTGCAGTGTTTGCTGTGTTTGCTAGGGATCTGAACTGCAGTCCGCCTCCTTTATGCGCTTCCCTCACTGAGCCACTTTACCAGCTCTGCCAGAGACTTTTCTAATTCAAAGCCTTTCAGCCTCTTCCTTTGTGTCAGCCCCACCTAACCTGATGCTTCTTTTGGAACACTCTCTGAGGCTCTGTAAGGGACCGGCTCCCTGTTGCACCTTTCTTTAGTCTCTGAACTTGTCCGAAATTTCCTTGAGTGTCAAACTAATCCCAAGTGGCCGTCTCAGTCCTTCCCGTGCTCCTCCGTTTTCTTGCTTCTCTCCTTCTCTTTTCTTTTTTTTCCATTTTTTGTTTTCCCTAACCTACCCCAGTCATTTTTATGACAGACCACATACTTCTTCATTCCGCTAATATTACATTTGATCATAAAAAAGCAAACTTGAAATAGCAACTGTCTTTTAAATGGGTAATATTGCAGAGTTGTTGGTCTTTATTTTGCATTTGAATTCAAGTTTGTTCATCACATCTACAACGACCGATGCCCTCCGTGTGTATCTGGCTTGATCCGAGCCTTGAGAGAGGAGGAGAGTTTTTGGAACTTAGGGGGTTTTCCCACAGATTCATGATCGCTCACACATCATTTATAAGCTCCCTCTGCACACAGTTGTGCATCTGCTCCCTCCCCTGCTCTCATTTCCTGATAGCATTTGTTAACAAACGCCTTACCCAGGACTACAGAAGCAATAAAACTAAAATGACCCACAATTCGCTTAGTATATCTCCACCTTATCCATTCAAACAGAAATATCTTCTTAAAAGATGGGTCTGGATCATCTTTCCTCATTTTATAAATCTTAAGCAATTTATCTGGCTTTGTTTGTTTGTAAATATGTGAGGCTAGTGGCCACTGCATTTAGTACTGAGCTGTGTGTCCTTGGATAAGTCATGTATTCTGTATGAGTACTGGATTTTTTTTTCTTTCAATCTTGAAATAAAGCAAGTTGACAACTTTGAAGAGCAAAGATGATATTTTTCTATAATATTTTTATTGATTATTTGGGAGTTTCACATAATGTACCTGATCACCCTTACTTCCCAGTCCTTCCATGTTTACCCCCTAACCCTTGTGAGCTCTCCCCTCCCCCCCCCCAAAAAAAAAGATTAAAAAAAACCACCCAAGTCCAATTTGCGCTGTCCCTATAGTCACTGGAGCATGGTCAATGTCCCAGTGGCAAGCATCTTAAAGAAAAGTGAGTCCTGTCTCCCTCTCCCCACTGCCAGTAACCATCAGTTGTGGAGAGCTACCTTTCAGCATCCTTATCACAATTTTTATAAAGTTCTTTTCAACGACTTCCTGTCTAGGTTGTTACTTTTGGGGAGTGAAGGGCTGGGGTTGTCACAGAAGCCTTCTATGTCTTTCATTCCCAACTGTGAGTCCACAGTCACCATCCACACCACTGCCGAAGAAGAAGCTCCCTTGTCCTTTACAGTCAACAGGAGCACAGTTCATGGGCTTCCACATGGTATCTGGTGAGAGTATGGACCACAGACATCCACTTAGCCTCTGGTATCAGCCCATGCTATGGACTTCATCATGGTCTCTGGTGGCAGAAGCTTGACCTACCAATATCATCTGGTGACTAAGGCCATGGACTTCAACACTTTGGTGGTGACATAGGCCATATGGGCCATGGACACAAAAGCAGGACTACAGAACCCAGACATGGCCCCTGGGGGCAGCATAGGCCACAGATACCAACATGGCCCGAGGCAGCAGACAGATTTCTTTATTTAAAAAGAAAACAAAAGTTTAAGTGTAGTTTTCACCCCTCATCAAGGAAATTTCTTTTTGCGTCAGACGGAAACCACTTCAGAAACCCGCAACCAATCAACACAGAGAGTTGTGGAGCTCAGTTTCAATGGATACATCTACAAAACACTCCCGCACTGATGGCTTGGGGAACACTGTGAGACGGGGTGAATGGGTCGGGGATTGAAAAAATCAAAGGATCAGAAACTTTGCTGTAAGCTCGTATCTCCTAGCATTATCAAAAGCTATACCCACAAAGTCTTACCATCATGATCGCCAGAACGTGAACTGAGCAAGGAAGACACAAATGAACCAACATGACAAACCGCCCAAGGAAAAGCTCACAGTGCCTCCGCCCCATGCAAAGAGCTACAGGCAACCGTTAAAGCTGGAACATGAGAAATGGCCCTCGTTAGGGAAGAGCACACCAATGGTTGTCCAGTGCCAAACGGTCAGCCCTGAAAAACATACATACAAATATCATTATATAGGCTTGATGGGTTATATTTGGGAATATATATGTATATACATATATGCATACAATAACAGCCGAGAGGCTATGACATTGAAGGGGATTACAGGGGCTAAATGGAAGGGGCTAAGTGGGAGGGGCTAAATGGGAGAATTTGGACAGAGGAAAGGGAAGACGGAACTGTAATTGAAATACAATCTCAGAAGTGAACGAACAACAAAAATGTAAAAGTGCTTGTGATTCTTTCGACATTTTAACCCCGGTAATTAATGTATATTCACTATCACTGTCACTGTCCAGCGACTCAAACACTGTCTCCTGTGAGAGTGCCCTGATGGGTGAGTGGGAGCCAGGTGCAGTGTTAGGCTGCAATTGCAAAGGAACTTTGCCCAGACTTCGATTTATTATTTTGCTTTCATTAAAAATGATGCTTGGTTTGCATTTTTTCAACCATCAGAGGCAGTGAAGAGGGGTCCTGGGTGAGGAGCCTGTGAAGTCAGCAAGGCTTTCAACGAAGTCGAGCATTCTCTGAGGCTCTCAAAGCGTCGCTTTGGAGGAGGCTAAGTTGTTACTCTCACAGTGTCACTGGGCATGCCAGTCACTGTTTTGCTTGCTTCACTCCTGGTGCTAATTCCTCTTATCTGAGCAGGACCTTGGAGTTTATTAAGGATTTTGTATCTATCACAGTATAGAGGGTTGTGAGCCACCTTTTGTCCCTGAAAGGAACCTCATGAAGATGGAAGAAGAAGATTTAAAGACAAGGAGTCTAAGATTCACAATGGAGATATGCCTTATTTAAAAATGTGGTTATTAAGTGACTGTATGGCCATACTTCTATCAAACATCTAAAGTAAATGTGTAGTCAGTTCCTGTGATAGAAAAGGTAAATGCCTACATGGCCTCTGACTCATGTCTCCTACCACAAACTTATCTTTTAACATTATAATGGCCTTCTCTTTATCAATTTTTAAATTAAAATATAATCACATCATTTCCTCTTTCCTTTTTCTCATTCCAAACCCTTTCATGCACCCCACTCTTGGTTCCTCTCAATATCATGACCTCTGCTTCTGTACTTATTGTTATGTGTACACACACACACACACACACACACACACACACACACATATATATATATATACATGTATACATATACAAAGCCTACCCAGTCTGTATAATGTTACTTCTATGTATATGATTTCATAGCTGGTCACTTGGTATTAGATAACAAATTAGGGGGCTCTTCTGAGGAGGAGAGCTTTCCAGCTCATCATTTCTTAGCTGTCTGTGGTTCTTTGTCTCTGAGTGTGGCCCCCTGAGATTTCCCTCTTCCATATTAGCATGTCAATCAGCATTGGACTTTCACATTGTGACAAGCTATGTTCTTTAACTATGCCATCATGGCATTACAGTGCAGTCTTATTTATCTTTTTTATCTTTCTCAGAGGTAAAAAAATTTCCATCTGGACTTTCACAATGTGTTACTAAGTAAAAGTAGAAATATAGCTATGGGGAAATCCCTTCATTAAACTCTCATTAACTACCCATTGTGGCTACTCTATTTCTTGCTGTGATTTTGACTGTTACAGTGATAAAGCTATGGCAGGTAAGATTAAATAAGATTTTATTGGAAAAATGAAATAGGATTAACATCTGAGATATGAAAAAACTTTCAGATTAGAGGGATCACAGTTCAAGTGCTGGCTGGTGCCTGCCATAGATTACAGATGTGACCAGACAGCCTAATTAACTCTCCTAATTCAAGTTTCCTTATTCATAAAATAAAGTTGCTAATGACTTCTCCAATGAACACTCCTACAAAATATGCAGATTAATACAGCATTCTTAAAAATCACTGTTTGCACATCCCACTCCCCCAGTGTGCAGATATTGGGTCTACAATATGGGGTTTTTATATTTCTCAGAACGGTCATGCTTACTGTATCAGTATTTGTTTAGTTTAATGACTGTACTGTAAACCAGTGTGCTGGTTTACTATTGCTGCTTTAACAGATCATCCCATCTTTCTTGCCTCAAAATCATACAGTTTATTACCTTCCCAGAGGACTGAGAAATGGGCTTCACTGGACATAAATGGGTTCCTTTGCTGAAGCTAAAAGGAAGAACTTATTCTTTGGCCTTTCCCACTGCTAAGGGTGCCACCACATTCTTTTGCCTGTGACTCAGCCCTTCCTTCATCTTCAGAGACACTGGACACTCTTCTGCCTGCCACAGCATTTGGAAGGAGGAGGAGAAGAAAGAAGAGGAGGGAGTGCAGGGAGGAAGGGAAGAAGACGGTGGGGCATGCCACAGAGAATGATCATTTTTATGAATTCCAGGCTTTTTGTTTTCTGCTTTAGACTGTTACATGAAATTAAGAAAAATTGTCTTTGAATTTGATGTGGGCTAGATAATGGAAAACATTTGGGGCAGCTGTGAAACTCCCAGTGTATCTCTTCTCTGCTTGAGAAGTGTCTTAATGCTCTTGATTCATTTAGAAAAACAATTTGTAAATACTAAGGTACAACATGCATTTGATTTATGGGAGAAAGATGCTGTAGAGGAAAACACACACCGTTTCAAACAATGTTTCCTAGTGAAGATAAAAATGTGACAGGTCACTGTTACACCCAAGAGCTCTCCCATCACACAAGTCATCACTGCGGTCCACGGGGTCCACAGCTGGGTTAGACTGTTGATGCTCCTCCCCCCACAGCAGCCTGCACAGAGCCTCTGTCATGATGAACACTGGCCAGCAGGAAGGATGCCTCCTAGTCAGTACCGACTTGATGCTTCCATGTCCTCCGACCAAAATGTGTGTGGGGCCTTACCGTGGGGAGGCAACCGAGAGCAGTGATGATACAATGTATTGCTCTCAAGAAGTTTCTGTGCAACCTGGCCAACAGCTTGAGTAGAGATTTCCCACACACCTAGAACTGGATTTTTTCATTGTCAGTTTATGGCTTTTCAGAGTAACATTATCTCTTAAAATCTTTTACATGAAAAATATTTATTTGGCAAATTTATAAAATAGTTGGTTTCCATGTGGCATTCTCAAACATCCTTAGTGTTAATTTTTCCTCTCCCTAAGCCCTTACCTGCCCCACCCACCTGTTCTTCTTACTTGAATATGAGGGCAGCACAAGATGAATTTAATTAATTATTTAAAGAGAGAGAAAAAAGAGGAAGTAAAGATGGTGGCTGGAGGGTGTATTTTGGAAGACTGTGGTAAATAGAATCAAAATGCATTGTATGAAATCTCAAGGAATAAAATGTTGTATGGAAATATCATTGGCAGATATGATGGTGCTCACATAGAGCCTCAGTACTTGGGCAACTGAGTCAGGAGGATTGTGAGTTTGAGACCAGCCCTGGGTCACACATTAAGACCTTTTTACACATACATACATACATATCCATATACATACATATCTACATATATACATACATATACATATGTGCATATACATACATACATATATACTTACATACACACATGTCTATAAAATTTTCATTTTCTAGGTGAACCAGTCAACTCCCAATCCTAATTGTGTCAGGTCTCCTAGTATTCATCCAGTTTTCACTCCTCTCTAAACTTGTCTGTTCTAAGATTAGAGAATAGATTTTGGTCAGTGATCTTTCCCAATTTTGATGGGAATCTTAGAATTTTTTTTTTTTTAGAAGCTGAGAACAACCTTGAAAAATCAATGCAATCTTTTTAATATCTTGTGTGCAAAAACCCGAGTTATTCTCTTCAATCTTTGCTCACTATTATATTTTAGTTCAAAGAAAGTTCCCCTCCCCTCCCCTCCCCTCCTTTCCCCTCCTCTTCCCCCTGCCCCCCCCCTCCCTTCCCTTCCCTTCCCTTCCCTTCCCTTCCCTTCCCTTCCCTTCCCTTCCCTTCCCTTCCCTTCCCTTTCCTTTTCTACCCTTTCCTTTCCATCTTCACCCTATACCCTCTCCTCATAGGCACTGTCTTAGTTAGGGTTTTACTGTTGTGAACAGACACCATGACCAAGTCAACTATTATAAAGGAAAACATTTAATTGGTGCTAGCTTACAGTTTCAGAGGTTCAGTCCATTGTTGACATGATGGGAACAATTGCAGTTTTCAGGCAGGTAGATATGGTGCTGGGGGAGCTGAGAGTTTTACAAATTGATCCAAAGGCAGCCAGAAGGAGACACCCTTTCCACTCTGGACAGAGCCTGAGTATTGAAGCCTCAAAGCCCACCCCCACAGTGACGCACTTCCTCCAGCAATGCTACATCTCTTCCAATAAGGCTACACCTCCTAATAGTGCCATTCCCACCCATCAAGCATTTTCAAACCACCGCAGACACCCACCAAGATTTATTTAGTACTTGTTCTTGAGTACCTGTGTACTATCTCATCTATAATTTTGAATGATTTTATGCATCCTTCGAGGATGACCCAAGACACCAGAGGTCTAGAAACTTTGCCCTAAATCTGTACTGTTCAACTCAGTGAACATTAGCTTCATGATACTACTTAAATTCAAATTAAATTATTTGAGATTATATTAAATTGAAATGTTCCCAGGGACATTAGCTTCAGTTCAAGTGCTTAATGGCCATACATATCTAGCAGCTGCTGCTATACTAGACAAAAACTGAGGTGATGTACACATCCATGTAGAGAGCACTGTTGGACAAAAAAGCCCCAAACTACCCACAAGAACTCTTAGGTCTCACATATGCCTTAGCCGACAACAGGGAAGTGGCAACCTCGGCTTTCTCACAGGTAAGGAACTTGCTTCTATGTCCCTTACACAAGCTTTATTTTCACTAGGATGGTTATTGGAATCAGTGAGGGTCAGACTGTGCCCCAACATCTCTAACAAGCCCAGCTTGGGCACCCATCAACCAATTTAAAGAACCGAATTAATAGGAAAAAAGCAACAAAAGGTCTATTCAATGTGGTCACAGTAGAATAAGGGACAAGAGTTCCAATGATACCTCCAGCACTGTCCACTCTCAAGTCCATCTTCAAGGCTTTAGTGTGAAATTTAGTTTTGAACAGAAGCAAGAGCTATGCATGATTAGGCCTTGACCCATCATTTTCTTGGTTTCATTCTTTTGTAAGGAGGTCTGACAAGTTGCAAATCTCTTTCTTCGAGAGAAAAGATTCCCCTTTCACAGACCTAGGTTTTAGATGTTTTCCTTTCCCCAGAATGAGATTCTTGAGGAAATTCGAATGTCTTGGGGTCCATTGTTTCAATAGTCTGATGGTGAAAGAGAGGTACAGGTGTAACATTTTAGCATGCCCTCATTCTTGCCAGGCAAGCTGCTTACAGTAAGGGTGATTCAAATCCATGCCTCCCCCAAATTAGAAATGCCTTTGTGTCATGGATCCTCACACAACACACAGTAGCCAATACCACCTTTGAATTTCTTTGAAATTGTGTATGTTGAGGGTACACTTGTCATGAGCACCAATCATTAAAGTTTGCCTACTCTCGAGGGCAGTGATGGTCCATACCTTTAATTCCAGCACTTGGGAGGCAAAGACAGGTGGATCTCTGTGAGTTTGAGTCCAGTCTGATCTACAGATTGATTTCTAGGACAGCCAAGGCCACACAGAGAAACCCTGTCTTGAAAAGCCAAATATAAATAAATAAATAAATAAATAAATAAATAAATACAAATCTTACCTGTTTTCTATCTTTTCAGTATGTGGTAGAATTACACTTCTCTTCCATTCTTTGAAATTGTGTTGACTATGAGAATTACTTTGGTAAATAAAATGTTGCTAGAGGATACATGACTATCTTCTAGATAGAAGTCTTTAGAAGTCTATTGTATGCCCCATACAATGTATTTATGCAGATCAGTCTTCCAAGCTTAAGCAAAAGCTCTGAACCTTCTTTAGATGAATGCTAGGAGGTTGACGTGGAAAGCTGTTTATGTGAAAAAATTATGGTGCTCTCAAAGCTGAGTCATACTCTCAAGACTGGTCAGGACAGTTGAGGCTTAATCTACACAATGATTTTCAACCATAATTCTATGCATTCATCCCATAGGCTCCTTACTCAACCTCAATTCCCTGGTTCAAGTCCAAAGTGTAATGTTCCACCAGAAACACATGCAAACATACATCTGTCAGTCAGTTTATATGTTTGTCTCAGTCTGTCTCTATCTATCTATCTATCTATCTATCTATCTATCTATCTATCTATCTATCATCTATCTATTTATCTATCTATCTATCTATCTATCTATATTCATCATCATCTATGTCTCTTTTGCTTCCTTCATTTTTTTTGTGTTTCCATGGTTATCTTTTGTACCCTTAACCTCTTATTTTGTAGATCATTGGTAAGTTGGGTGTATCTAATATTTTTCATGAATATATCTATATATCTTAATATGTAAGTGATCTGAGGGAATATATATACGTACACACACATGCACACACACACACACACACACATATAATCACAAAGGACATGTGTTCTTAGACATCAAATAAGGGACTCCAAGCTTATCAAATCACTTTGTACCATTGCTATAGTAGTTACCGTTCTGTTGCTGTACAGAGACTTTATGACAAGGCAACTTATAAAAAAGCATTGATTTAGGGGTTTACTTACAGTTTCAGGGTTATTCCATGAACATCAAGGCAGGGAACATGGTAACAGGCAGACATGGCACTGGAGCAGTAGCTAAGAGCTCATATCTAATCCACAAGTTGCAGGCAGAGAGGGAGTGGGGAGGAAAGAGGAAGGGGGAAGGGAGAGGGAGAGGGAGAGGAAGAGGGAGAGGGAGAGGGAGAGGGAGAGGGAGAATGAGAGGGAGAGGGAGAGGGAGAGGGAGAGGGAGAGGGAGAGGGAGAGGGAGAGGGAGAGGGAGAGGGAGAGGGAGAGGGAGAGAAACAAGGAGACTGGGCCTAGCATGGGCTTTTGAAACCTCAAAAATCCACCCTGAGTGACATATCTTCTCCAACAAGGTCATACCTCCTATTCCTTCTTAAACAGTTCTACTAACTGGTGCTCATGTGTGGGGAAAATTTAAAAAGGCCGCCACAGTGGCACAAGCCTCAGAGGGGCTTCCGCCGCCGTGGCAGGTCCCACATTAGAGGAGAGGTCCTATGGTTCCAGTGGCCTGAGGGCCTTGGTGGCGACAGGCCCCAATAACACGAGGAAGTCCTTGGTTCCAAAAGGGTTTATTGTCATGGCGGATAATAGATGGATCTAGGCATACCCCCCAAAACTCAGGGCAGTCCCGAGTTACATAGGGAGGGAGAAAGGGGGAGGATTGGGGGAGGATCTGGGGGCGGCATGTTTAATTTGCTCTGCCCTCTGGCCTTCATTAGTATGTAAATCCCTAGGGCCTGAGGCCTGTAGCCTGGCCTATGTGACTCTATGGAGATGTGACTGCTTTTCAGGATCCTGGATGATGGGAGGGACCGAACTCCTGCCGGTTCTAGAGCAGAATTCCATGCAGCAGAGTCTGTAGAGTCTCGGGGTTCTAGGCACCTGCTCAACCATGACCCAGGATACCCTTACGCAGTTCCACACTCATGCATTCAAACTTATGAGCCTATGAGGGCCATTCTCATTCAAATCACCACAGTTGCTGAAGGTGTTAAGTGTGACCTCATGGCTGAGGTTAGCTTGCCAATAACCAGTTCTTCTTTTGTAATTAACTACACTTGCATATTTAGGGAATATAAATATATTTGCTTGCTGTTGCTTTGTCTGCCATCAATGTTGGCTGCAATCAGTTCATTAGCATGTAAGAATCTCCCCCTTGTCTCCTTTACTCCAAATGCCCAGCCCTTATCTTTCCACATATCACAAATTATTCTACCAACCTCCTGGTTATAGAAACTTAGGTTGTTTCCAATCCTTTGGATGGATAAATATGTTGCAATGAGTAACCAAACCCAAATGTTTGCCCTTATTTTTGGAGGTGTACCTTCAGGGTACATTTCGGTGTTAAAAGGAAAATCCACATGCAATTTTGTCAGAGGTTGCCAAATTCCTTCAACATAAGGGCTATGATGTTTATGGTCCCAACAAAATGTAAGACTGCCTCTCAGCCTAGCCAACAGAATGTGTTGAAAAGATTTTAATCTTTTTTTTATCTTTGCAGTTTGATAGAAAATTAATGGTATGTCAGGCTAATTTTACTTGAATTCCTCTTATCACAGGTAGAAATGAGATGGTTTCCTATGACTTGCAATTCCTGCACACTCCTGTCATGCATCACGTGTGTCTTTAGCTCATTACTCTGTTAAGAATTTGCCTACTTTAATTTTATTTACTCTTTGAGACAAGGTTCTGCTTTGTAGGCCAAGTTAGTTTCAAACTAGTGATCTTCCTGCATCAGCCACACAAGTGCTGGATGTTAGGTGTGCACCACAGTACTCAGTATCTCCCTTTGTTTGAAAGTTTTCAAATATCTTAAGGCCACTCCACTTTTATTTATGATACATCATACACACATTTCACCCCCTTTGCCGCTTGTCATCTACTTGGTTTGCAGTGTTTTAATGAACTGTATGCATTTTCATAAGGTTAAATTTATCTTTTTTTCTTTGCAACCAGATTTTCATTCTTACTTAGAAACTTTTTAAATCAATAACAAGCTACAGATAAATTCTGTATTTCATGCTTTTCATTTTTACATTTAGATTGAGCTTATTTTTATGTATAGTGGGAGTAATGGACTTAGTTGTGTTTTTTTCCACACTAAAAAGACATGGAGGTAGAAGGGGGAACTGCTGAGAGTGGGAGAGAAAGGATGAAAGGGGAGGGAAAATGCCCAAAATTCACTATATAGAGGCAGGAAACTGTCAAAGGGTTAAAAAAGTAAAATAGACTTGGAAATACTTGGCAATCTTTGTCCATGTTATAATGGCCTCCTTTGCTGGATGCTAATTTTCTTTTGTGCCTGGGTTCTTGTCCAGGCATCTTGGTTTGTCTGCTTATTCATGAGTGGTTAGTTCCACACTGCCTTCATCATGGAGGCATTGCTGACTGTTGCTTTGTATCTGTATATGAGGCTACTCACTTCATATAGCTTGTTTTGAGACCATTTCCTTAGCTACTGATCCGTGTTTCTTTCCAATACAAACTGATTGCAGCACACTTGGCTTCACAGAAAAGTTTATTGATATTTTTATTGCTGTCTTAAATGTGTGAATAAGTGTAGGGACAAGCAATCATTTTTTAACTTTGTTACTTTATTCTGTTCAAGAATAAGAGATAACTCTCCACTGGTCCCAAGTTATTTTTGTGTCTTTCAGCAATGTTTAATGCATTGCTGAAATAGGATGTCACAAGGGGACAGAGGGCAGATAAATAGTTGGCCCTTAAGCATTACCCATTAAAAAAAAGCATGCTGCTTCTTACAGATTTGTCATAAAACAACAGATTGGTTTCACAAGGCTATAATAGTTACATGTTAGAAGCCCCTGATGACTTACCTCAGACTAGTAGGATTTAAGATGTACAAAGACACAGAATGACAAGACAGATTTGTTACAAAGAAAATCCCAATACTCTCTATCTGTACTGTTCTCTATTTAACATAAAAATCACCCATTTTAGAGGGCACATAGAAATAATACATCATTAGCCTCTAACTTCACTGCAGACATGTCTGTACTAGTGTCTCTTTACCAATGGGTGACTCTTTACTAGTATCTAGAGATACTGGGTATAGGACTCTAATGACATTCATATGGCATCTCCATTCTCCTGTCTCCTGTCTTGTCTCCACTTCAGCCTTTACATCAGCCTCTACACAGCTCTTCTAGGAGATGTGCTGATTGAGAAATATATTGTCTAAGACATACATATCCTCTGGAGTGAATAAATGTTTCTTCCACTCTGTCTTTGGGTTGTTCATCAACTCAGGCACCCTTTGTCTTTTAGCATTATCATAAGACCCAGATCAAACCACAAGACTGAGAGCCTTAACATTTTTTCTGAATCAGTCACTGACATTTAGCCAAATACAAGACCAGCATGTTTACACACAAGAAAGAAAAGATCTTTTGACCATGTGTACAACTAGTAGACAATTCCCAATATTTAGCATGTTTCCCCAAATCAAACAAAAATCCAGTGTAGTCTCATGAATGCTTGTTCAGTGGCAGCCCCCCTTCAGCACCCCGTAGCTACTGTTAAAGATTTACTTGTCTTGTTCATAAAATGTGGCTTGATCTCATTTTACTGTTTCTGTGACACAAGATATCATTGTCTGGTGTCATAATGCAGATTTTCTACATCTCTTTTACAAATTATGCCAGAACTCACTGGCTTAGAACAGCAATAATCATTCTTTCTCTTTTCCTTTTCTGTAACAAGGGGGTTGGACCCAGGGCCTTACATATGCCAAGCAAACACTTCCCTGTTGAGTCATAACTCTAGTCAACCTACATTTGTCATCTTCCAAAGTTCCTGTAAGTAAAGCTTTGAAGGGTTCACAGTTCTGTCTTTGGAAGTGGTAGCAGCCAGAATGGTGATTGGGGCTTCCAATATGGGCCAGTAGCATAGTTGGCAGGTTGATGCTGGCCCATGGCCAGAGACCACAGTTTCCTACCATGTGACCTCTCCAGAACTGCTTTAGTGTCTTTGCAGTAATGGTAACTACATTCCACAGGGCACAGAGAGCCAAGAAAAAACAGGATGGAAGCACCCCATAACATCAGATGCCACATTACAACACTATGCAGTATTTCTGGAAGGTACAGGTCAAGACCGATCAAGGTTTAACCAATGTGGAGGGATCTACGAAGAGTGAGTGCATGAAAATGAGAATCTTTGCGGTCAACTTGGAGGTACTAATCTAGCACATAGAGAGAGTACTTTTATATTAAGTATGATTTTGTCTTCAGAATCACTGCTGTGTGTATGTATGCTTGTATATATTTTTAAACATCTATCCATCAAGCTTTCTTTTTCTTTAGTAATTATATTTAATTATATGTATGTGAGTATACCTGTATGTGGGTATGTGCACATGAGTGTGGGTGTCCACGGGGGCCAGAGGCACTGGAACTCTTGGAGTTGAAGTTATAGATCATTATGAACCACTCAGTATGGGTGCTCAGAACCAAATTCAGTTCCTCTGAAAGAGCAGCAAGTTCTCTTAGGCACCTTTTTTTTTTTTTTTTTTTTTTAAAAAAAGCACTGGCTCATAGATTTTTCTTCCTTTTCTTTCTTCCTTCCTTTCTTTTTTTCTGAGCCTTGATCTCACTATGTAGCACTAGTCTCAAACTCACAGAGACCCAGGGCCTTTGTTTCTTGAGCTCTGTGGTTAACTGTGTGTGCCAGCAGGCCTTGATCCATAGATTTATCTAAACAAAGTATATCTGACATCCCTGTTTTGTCATTATGTATCTTTTTCATAGTATAGCAATGGATTATGCTTTTCATAGTAAATATTTAATAGTTTTACATTAATATTCAATGCTGTATTACTCTGCAATTTCATTAATTTTTTGGATTTAGGCATTTATCTAAGATCAAGATAATCAGATTATTGCACTAATATTGCATTTGCTTCATAAAATAATTTTTGAAGTTTTCCTTGTTTTTCCTGCTTTGAGACTATTTTTGTGCTCTCAAACTACCATGCTGCTCAGTTTGGTAAACATTTAAAAATTTTTTTGTGTGTGTGAATTATAACTTTAACACTTATTTCTTATTTTTAAAATTCAGTAATTTTAGCTTTCTTCGTTGAGTAAATCTGATAACTTGTATTTGTTCAAAAATTACTCATGTGATAACAATTTTCACATTTATTCACACAGTGGTGTACAATCTCAGTATTTTAAGGCTTTCTTTTCTTTTGATGGCTTCCCTTTTATCACTTCTTACTTGATGATACAATTTGTGCTTAGGTAACCCTTCCTTCTCTTGATTAAGTAATCTAGTAATTTAGCTACTTTATTAAGATTCTTCAAGGAAGCATTCTTTTGATTTATCAATTAGGTTTTCTATAATTTCTTTATTCTACTATGATTTTTACTTCTTGCTACTGTTTTGTATTTGTGTTGACTTCTGATTAACTTTGAGGTTTCAAAAAATTTCTAAATTTGTAAATTTAATTAACTTTCTTATCATTTTATTTTTATTGATATAAATATATCAATTATTTATTTATTAGTTTAAATGTTTCCCCAAAATTCTTACATGTAGAGTTTTCCTTATTACATTGTTGAAATTATAAAATTATAGGTGATGGTATTTCCTCCTTAAGTTAACGTGCAAGAGAAAAATTTAATTTCCAGGTAAAAGTTTTGATATCTTAAATTGTTGCTATTAATCGTTTATTGCTATGGTCAGAAATTGTTATTTATTGCATTTCTTCTCTCTATGACTTACTAATACTTCCTTTGCTATGTATTAGTTAATCAGCTTACAGATGCTGTTCTCAGTCTTGTTATGAAAACATATCTTCTGTGGTCAGAGTTTGGCAGCCAATGCGTTTCCACATGAGATTGTTAGGTCTTAGCCCATTGTATGGTGTCCTGTGGTAGCTTAAAAGTGGCTTCTCAGTCTGTTACTAATGTGTTTCTTCTTTAGTTTCTGCACTATAAAGATGGCCACTGTGGCACTTGCTGCATAGATACTGCTGAACTCTTTGAATACGTGCATCCTGCTTTATAATCTTTGTTCATTTTGTCTTTGCAGAGCTCTTTTTCTTGGCTTATATTCTACTCTTCTGACAGGAGCATCACAAACCTGTCTAATTGATTGCATTTTATACTTGTATAGTTTTTAATGTTGTCTATCTTTTCTTTTTGTTTTTTAATGTAAACTTTTAAATTTTTCACTGAGAAGTGACTTTCCTGGAACACCGTGGCAAACAGATACTATAGACAATGTGTAGTTACCATCCCCTGCGGGTCAGAAAGTTCTAGCAATAGGATGCTGGAGTTGCCACACTAAGGCCTTCGAATTGAGTCCTCCAGTCTGAGCTACACAGAATGGTGCCACAGCATAGGGAACCAAGCATATGGAGGAGGGCTGAGTGACCTGCAGAATTTCTGCCCCTAGAGAAAGAATGACTCAGTGTTACAGTTCCCTTTTGCCTTATTTTGAAAAGAATGAAACAAGTGTCTCACTGGTCTATTTAGAAATCAGTATTTTTTAAAAAAATGTTTTTGAGAATTTTATACAGCAATATCATTTTTACATAATTTCTACTTCTTCCTCTTTTTCCCCCAGCTCCTCCAGGGTCTCTCTCCCACTCTTTCTTCCTCTCTTTCCCTCCCTCCCTCTCTCAAATTCATGACCTCTTCCATAATATACACCTAGAAATTAACCTAAGCAATAAATAGCAATACCTCTCTACAAAACAGTTTTGAAATCTAATAAAGACCAGCAACTGGGTGAGAGATGTAGTTCAAATGTAGAAGGTTTTCCTAGCATTGATGTCAGATTCTCTCCCATTGATGCCAGATAAGGCAATCTCTGCTACGTATGTAGCTGGAGCCATGGGTCAGTCCGTGTGTACTCTTTGATTGGTGGTTTAGTCTGTGGGTGCTTGGGGCAGGTGTGTGCATGTCCGGTTGGTTGATATTGTTGTTCTTCTTATGAGGTTGCAAACCCCTTCAGCTCCTTCAGTCCTTCCCCTAACTCTTCCATTGGGGACCTCTCATCGTGCTAAGTCCGAAGGTTGGCTGCAAGCATCTACATATGTATTGGTCAGGCACTGGCAGAGCCTCTCAGGGGACAACTATATTAGGTTCCTGTCAGCAAGCCCTTCTTGTTATCATCAATAGTGTCTGGGTTTGGTGTCTGCAGATGGGATGGATCCCTAGGTGGAGAAGCCTGCATTTCTTTTTGACAGGAGCAATTCTGGATTAATATTTTTGAGATGGATGGGTAGCCCCATCCCTCAAACAGTGGCTGTGCCTATCCACTGGATACAGTCTCTACAGGTTCTATCTCCCCTTTGTTTGGTATTTTGGCTAATGTCATCCTTGTTGGATCTTGGGAACCTCTTGGGTCCCTGGCATCTGGGACTGTCTAGTGGCTGCCCTCAGTTCTCCATCCCTCACTGCTATACACTTCCGTTCAAATTACTAATCCTCTGTACTTCTCCCCCCCATCTCCTCCCATATTTGATCCGCCCCCCACTTTTACCTCCCCTGCCTCTCTCCCTCCCAGATCCCTCTCTCCCTCTACCTCCTGTGATTATTTTCTTCACCCTTCTGAGTAGGACAGAAGCATCCACACTTTGGTCTTCCTTTTTCTTGGGTTTCATATGATCTGTGACTTGTATTGTGGGTATTCCGAGCTATATTTACTTATCAGTGAATTCTATCTTCCTTCTTCCTTCCTTCCTTCCTTCCTTCCTTCCTTCCTTCCTTCCTTCCCTTCTTCTTTCTTTCTTTCTTTCTTTCTTTCTTTCTTTCTTTCTTTCTTTCTTTCTTCCTTTCTTTTTTTCTTTTCTTCCTTTCTTCTTTCTCCTTCCTTCTTACTTCTCTCTCTCCCTTCCTTCTTTTCCTCCCTTTCTCCCCCTCCCTCCATCCCTCCTCCCTCATTTATCCCTCTTTCTTTGTTTCTTTCTTTGTTTCTTCCTTCCTTCTTTCTCCTTCCTTCCTTCCTTCCTTTCCCCTTCTCTCCCTCCTTCCTTCCCTTCCTCCCTTCTTCCCTCCCTCTCTTCCTTCCTCCCTCCTTCTCTCCTTCCTCCTCCTTCTCCTCCTCCTCCTTCCCCTCTTCCTCCTCCTTCCCC
>NW_021604736.1:3927805-3939635 GCF_004785775.1 Grammomys surdaster | reverse complement strand
CCCTTCCTCTCTCTCTCTCTCTCTCTCTCTCTCTCTCTCTCTCTCTCTCTCTCTCTCTTTCTTTCCTGAATCATAGTCTCACATTGTAGCCCAGGCTGGTCTTGAACTCACTGGTAGCCCAGACTGGCTTGGAACTCTCAGTCATATTCTTGTCTCTGCTTCCCAAGTACTGAGATTACAAGCATGAGTCATACCACACCCTGCCCCTGTCCCACTCCTGTCTTTAGGACTATTCTGTTATTCTACTTAGTGCTTTTTCCATTTTACTTATTCAAGCCCTACAACTGACCAAAGGCAGTTTTGTTCTCTTAAGGTAAGGGAGCGCTAGTGTGTGGTTTCAGGTAGCCCTGCAAGCTCTACTCTAATGACAACCTTGCCAGTCAAAAATGACAGCCCTCAGTTTCCACTAAAGCTGAAAGCTTGTGAGAAATGTCACCAGAAACTACATGAGTATTTATACTTTGAAATGATTGAATTCCTTCCAAGAGAGGCATAGATAAAAGAGAAGAGAGGGTCAATGGACCCATGAAATAAAGGGCTACTTGCATGCTGCTAAGACTCAGAGAGGGATAGGTACAATGATGCATACCTCTAATCCCAGCACTTGGGAAATGGAGGTAGGAAGATCATGAGTGCAAGGACAACTTCTGCTAAATAGCAAGTTTAAGCCCAACCATAGTTATAAGAGAACTTATTTAAAAACAAACCAATTCATAGTGGGGATTAAGTTGGTGGATTAGGAAAAGACAGATGAACAGAGGCTGCAGCTCTAACCTCAGACCTCATCACTAGGGCTTGCCCTGCTTGAGGTGATGGTGTTGATAGTGGTGGTGGTGGCGGTGGCAGTGGGTGTGGGTGCATTCAGCTTTCTATCAGCCACACAGCCTGCAGGGGACTTAGAAGGGCAGCTTTGTCACTCAGGCTGTCCTACTCCAGGACCAAATCATTTTTCTCCATTTTTTGGTTTCCTGGCTGCACTCGGAGACAGCTGTAGACAATGTCCTTGATGCCAGCTTCCTGGGGGAATTTTCCACAAAGCACGAGGATTTGTCTCACCCGACTGAGAATGCTGTTTTTTTCTGGATGAATCTCTGCTTATGCATGAGGAGACTTGGCATTGGCAAAGTGGTAGCTTATTTTCCCTTTTTGTTGGGTTTTATTTTGCTCCTCAGAAATAGAACAGCTTAAGTCTCGCTTGCTTTTGAAGGCTTCAGCTCTCCCTACAGCATGATTGTAAGTTCTTTTCCCCCTAGGAGACTGTGAAAAACATCTTACCCAGCTTTTGTTAAAAGTGATGCAGATGCAGGGGATACTTGGGAGGGACTTGTTGTCCTTGTTTAATTTAATTTAATTTATAAGTCTTTAAAAGTAAACTTTTTCTTCATATAAAAAGCATATGCTCATTGAAAGGAAATCAGAAAACACACAAGAAGCAAACAAAATCAAGTGGTAATTAAAATAACATTATTGGCTCTAGATTCAAAGGACCTTAAAATTAATCCAACTCATCAGATTATTTTAATAGTGATATAAATGGGCTCCAGAGAAGGAAAGCAACTCATCCAAGGTCACACAGCTTAAAATAAGAGAACTAAAGTCTTCCATTTTTTCTATCCCTCCCTCTAGTCCCCCATCTCCCCTTCTTTCTTTTTCTCTCCCTCCTTTCCTCCTTCCCTTTCTTCCTCCATCCCTCCCCTCCTTCCATCTCTCCCTTCGATTGACTGACTGATTGATTGATTGATTTGAGACTGCTTTCCCTACATAGTCCAAAATTACCTTCAACTCTCTATCCTCCCTCCCCAGCCTTCTAAGCCCCGGGTGTAAGAGGCTTACATCATTGCATTCAACTTCTTTCTCCATCCATCTGTCTGTTCATGTGGTGTGCATATTGTGTGTGTGACTTAGTTGGCATTAACTGATAATTTGACACATCCTAGAATCACCTGGAGGAATAAAAGAGTCTCAGCTGAGTAACTGTCTTTATGAGATTGGTCTATAGGCATGCCTATGGAGAATTGTCTTGGTGTTAATTGGTATGGGGCTGCCCAGCTCACTGTGGGCAGTACCCTTCCTTTGGTCGGTGGTCCTGGGATACGTAAGGAAACTAGCTGGAAGTAAGCAGTATTCCTTCATGCTTTTTACCATTATATTCTTGCCTTGACTTCCCTCAATGATGGACAATATCTTGGAAGTATAAGCCAAAGGAATCATTTTCCCCCCTATGTTGCTGTGTGGATAGCTTTATGTCAATTTGTCATAAGATAGAGTCATTTGGGAAAAGAGAACATCAGTTCAGAAAATGTCTCCATAAAATCGGCCTGTAGGCAAGCCTGAAGTGCATTTTCTTAATTAGCACTTGGTATAGATGAGTCCAGCCTATGGTGGGTGGTGCCACCCTTATGCTAGTGATCTTGAGTTCTATAAGAAAGCAGGCTCAGCAAGCCATAAAGAGAAAGCCAGTAAGCATCAGTCCTGCATGTCTTATGCATAGCTCCTGCCTCCAGGTTCCTGTCTTGACTTCCGTCAGTGATGAATAGTGATATGGAAGCATAAGCTCAATAAACCCTTTCCTCCCCAAGTTACTTTTGGTCATGGTGTTTCATCACAATAATAGTAACCCTGACTGAGACAGTAGCTTTAAGTCAGAGTGTTTTGTTACAGCAACAGGTAAGAAACTAGAATAGATGTATGTTCTAATGTTTTAGACACATGTATGTATGTAAGTGCCCATGTATGTATGCAAGTACACATGTATGTACATAGTTGTGTTGTGTGGATAAAGAGGCCTGTGGTTCATGTCAGGTGTCTTCCTTACTTTCCTTGCTTTTTCATTGAGACAGCATCTTTAACTAAACCCAGAGCTCACTGTTTGACCTAGCTTGGTTAGTCACCTTGCTTCAGGAATTCTTCCTTTCTTTCTCCATGTGCTAGGATCACAGGTGGGCCACCACACCCATCTGCCTTGGGTTCAGGGAGTCTGAACTCCTTTCCTCACACTTACAAGGCAAATGCTTTGTTCTCTGAGCCATCTCAACAGCTTTTTCCCCTTTTCTGTTTTGAGTAATCAGTTTTTCTTGTACCAATGGTTTTCAAACATTGCATTTTCCTTTTTTTGTGATGGTTTTTTTTCTTTAAGGCAAATATTTCTCAGAAGTTCAACATATAAAACAAGTTTATCCTAGCCGATTGAAAATAAGTGGAGAGAAAGATATGTGTGCACTTGCTTACTTCACAGATAGGATTCTGGAAATGCACGTGTCATGGTTCCTTACCATAAGAGATAGATTCAGTCATTCAGTGACTACTTATTGGCTGCGTATTATGCTCCAAGCTCCTTGTAGGGTGTGATAAATCCAGTCTTGAGAAAAGCCAACAGGAGAGTCAAACAAGGTATGTAGTAGGTGACTGGGCATCTCAGAGTCTGTAGTCTATGCTCCAGCTGGCATTTTCTCTTACAGGTCTGGATACCCCATGTAATTTAAACCATCTGAACATAAATTGATATTTGTGTTTTTCTGACTTGAGTATTTCTTGTTTTTTTCTTTGTTTAGAAGTCATCCAGTATGCTCAGTGCTCATCAGAGCATTTCTCTGTTGTTGGCAGTGGAGTAGGCAGCTGCCTTGGGCCAGTCTCATTAGAGAAGAGGGACTTGTCCCACCCATCCACCACCACATCAGCACCCCACAGATAAATCTCCTAAACAAAATGAGCATCATCCTTTTGTACAGTCTGAATGAAGAATCATTCCTGTGGGACACAATTATGGCTCCTGTTTCTGCTGTCTCTAATGTAGTATATTCTAAGTTGAAGTTTACACAGTGATTCTTCTTATCTATAAAGGATGTGTTTCTAGACCTGCAGTGTGTCCCTGAAACTGTGGCTAATACCAGATTCCATCAGTACTATGGCTTTCCTAGACAGACCCAAGATAAAACCTTGATTGGAAATGGAGTAGGGTAAGAGATTAATAACAATCACTAATCATATAGTAGAATATGTGTAACTATATGATATAATGCAAGTTATGTATAATGTATGATTGTCTTATTTGTGGATGTTTTCATTTAGTATTTGTCCTTGCCTTGCCCTCTCCTTCCCTGAATCTCTTCTCTTTCCTTCCTCTTTCCCTATCTGCCTTCAACAGTCAACTGTGGGTAATTGAAACTCTGGCAAGCTAAAGTATGGATAAGCAGGATGACCAAGTGTAGACCTTATCTTCTTCTTTCCAACATTATTGGTAAACTCCCATCTTGAATCAGCTGGCCCTTTTTGAAGTTGGCTGCATGCTTCTGCATCCCTTTGGATCTGGCATGAAAGCAGAAGAGACAGATGTTACTATGAGCATGGGGGACAAATTCTGGCTCTGCCACTTACTAGTTGCAAATCCCTGGCAAATGCTCTAGCTTCCTTGAGTTTCGGTGCATATTATTACAATGAGCGTGGAAGCAGAACTATTGTGTGAATAGAAAAATATTGATATGGAAGTGACAAAATGACTGACTCAAAGATACTTAATGGGGGTACATTAAGGTAGCTAGTGAGCAGGTCTGTGAGGGAGGCCTGAGGCACTGTACTCCCATCAAACTTTCCCAGGATAGAGGGGGGGAGGGAGGGAGGGAGGGAGGGAGAGAGAGAGAGAGAGAGAGAGAGAGAGAGAGAGAGAATGAATGAATGAATGAATGAATGAGGGTTTTGGGGACTGAACAGGTTTTGGGGACTGAACACAGGACTCAAGGACCAGGTTGTCAAGTTTAGAGGCAAGTGCCTATATCCATGTAGTTGCCACTACAGTTTCTGAGCCTGGTTTTTTACTGGAATCATGTTGTTTTCAGGGAAAGTGGAGCACAAGAGAACAGCGTCACAATCACAGCATTCATTGTAGTTGCTTTTATAGCTTTTTAAACTAGTGCAAGAGTAATGGGTTTCAATTTAGCTTGTTCATGCACATATGTAGTTATAATTTGTTCAAACTTGCCCTGCAGCCTCTGCCTTCCTTTATGATCATCCTCCCATGGCTGGTCCTCATCTTTCTCCTAAATAGTCCAAAGTAGTCGTCAGTTGTTTGGCAAGGATTAGAAGGTGTGTCCTTAATAGAGGAGATGTGTCCCTGGGAGTGGGCTTTAAGATTTCTTTCTTTCTTCCTCTCTCTCTCTCTCTCTCTCTCTCTCTCTCTCTCTCTCTCTCTCTCTCTCTTTCTCTCTCTTTCCTTTACTTGTAATTCTTTTTTTCTTGTAATTATTTTCTTATTGGATATTTTATTTATTTACATTTCAGATGTAATCCCCTTTCCATATCCCCCCCCCAAAAAAAACCCCTATCCCATCCCGCCTCCTCCTTTTTGCTTTTATACCATTTTAATTTCATGCAAGTATTAAGGTCAGTTCTAGGTTGAGGAACTAGCAATACAATAGATGTAAATAGTCAAGGAACAAGCAAGACAATAAACACAAATAGTCAAAGAACAAGAAAGGCAGTAAACAGAGTTCCACGATCACTCCCATGATCACTATTTCTAAGGACTTATCAGGATGTCCAAAATATCTGATCCTACTTCCCTGTCCTAGCCCAAAGTACCTTTCATGCCTAAAGTCTACTTCTTTGTTCTAGCCTAAGATTTATATTCCTGCCTGTAATTACTTCTTTGTTGTAGCCTAAGATTTAGATAACTGTCTGAAATTACTTCTTGTAGTGGGAATACTTTTACTCCTGCTCATCATGTTAAAGCTTGTCTTTAACAACATCAATATATTGGCAGCCAAAGTACATGACTTGAAACAAAAAATGGACTCCCAGACAAGAGTTATTAATTTAACAGACTGGCAAGCCAAGGACGGGTTAAATTCTTCACAAAGCCTTACCAACCTAAGACAGAAATGAATTGCTTTTGATAATGCATATTCCATGATGGGTAAGGAAGGCATTCTTGTCAGAACGGCCTAAGACAAGCTCAGTCTTATTTATGCAATAAAAAGGGGGAGGTGTGGAGCACTTTTGGGGCTTCCTGGCAGGAATCTGACATTGGCCAAGGACAAGGAAATGGGTTGTAGGCAGGAATCTGACATTAGGCTAAAACAAAGAAGTAATTTCAGACTTTGAGATTTCTAAAGCCCAACCAGGCCAGTCTCTCTCTCTCTCTCTCTCCTCTCTCTCTCTCTCTCTCTCTCTCTCTCTCTCTCTCTTTCCACTCCCTTTCTGCCTCTTACCTGTGAATCAGGATGTAAAGCTTTTAGACACTGCTCCATGCCTACCTGCTTCCTTGCCTTTATGATCAAGGACTAACTCTCTGAAACTATAAGCAAGCCCCAGTTACAAGTTGTTGTGGTCACAGTATCTCTTCACAGCAATAGAATAGTAACTAAGACAGGGGCTAACTGTGGATTAGAAGGATACTCCACTATATTGTTCCCAGTTTTCAGAATAGGCAATTAAAATTTATGGCCATTAAGTATGTTGTTCAAGTAGTCATGTTTTCAAGTATAAACCTATAGACTACAGAGGCTATGTTTGCTTTGTATTCATACAACCGTAGGGAAGTTATGATAGTAACACTGTATTTGGTCTGTAGATCCTATGTTGCTTGTTTCTCATCTCATTGCTTCACAGATCACTGGGTGGCAAGAATCCCTTCTGTTTTTGTATTTGTGTGTGTGTGTTTTTTTTTTTTTTGCTTGTGTTTCCAGGCTATAGCTGGAAGACAACAGACAGACACAGGTATTGGAATCTCCTCCTGGTCAACTACTGTTCTTACAGTGCTTTGAGCCATTAATGGAAGGGAATTGAATGTGAATGGTCTACTTTCCAATCTGGGCTTGCTTCTTATCACCTAGCCAGGCTTTGGTCTCATATTTTGTGTTTAATGACAGTAATGATATCTTCGAGCTTGATTAGCAACAGCTACAGCCCAGTAAGCATGAATAAAGAACTGCTTTGACATGATGCTTCATCAGGGAGAAATGTAGCCACTTCCCTATGTCAGAGGCCACAAAAGAGGCCTTCCATCCTTAGCTTCCATCCTTGGGATGCTCTTATTAAAATATGCCATGGTTTCAGGGATTTACTTTTCTCAAGCTGAGTGAGTAAAACTTGCCATGTGGTTTTGTAAAATGTCACTCTGTCTGAAAATGTCCTGGGAATTGGATGCTTGTTGTAAAAATCTCTTTAGTCAGGGAAGCACCCAGGCATGGGCAGCAGGTGTGCTAGGAGTTGGCTGGTTACTCCCACACTCATTCCTTTATTCTCCATGTTTCCCTCTAACTCTAAACTCAACTCATGCTCTATTTTGTCATGTGGTTTTGGGTGGCACAGATCCCACTTACAATTCCAGAATTCCAGAATAGGCAATGATTGACATGAGCAAGTTTGTATATTCTTCCTCTTGTCTCCTATATTAATTTCCATTGAGTCAAATAACATATTTCAGAGTAAGAAAAGAAATCCCTAGACCTGGGTATGTTCCAGGGGATCTGACATGTTCCTTTTCATGAATCATTCAGGGTAAAAATGTGAGTTTGAAACAGAGGCAGCTATTTTCCTATTTTGTTGTCATGGAATAAAGCTTCAGTTACTGTGTATATTTGAACAAATATCCATCAAATGTATTCTGATGATGAAGTTGACTTGTAGAAGGCATAACTGGAAAAAACAAACATAAACAAACAATAAAACAAAACCACCAAGACACCTAGGGTCTCTAGAAGTATTGCCTAAATGGCTGAGCCAGCAAGATTCATTGTAAGACTCTTCCAACTGTAACTCAATTGCTTAAGCCATTTGAGTGATTTTCAATGATTTGCTAAAAAATTCAGATCTTGTATTTAACATCTCTAATAAACACCTTTATTCTGAATAGATTATGCTTTTTGGCAAATTGAATGGCTTCTTCCAAACGCTTGGCACATTTGTCTCTTGATGGTTAATGTATCAGAAACGTAAGAAATGGCAAGTATAGATCCCAGTATAGACTCAGTTCTTTGCATGACTATTCCTCATTTTTGTCAGGGTTGAGAGATGATAATTGCTTTATTTGACAGCATTTACAGTCTTTTGATAGAAGGAGAAATAATTATATAATCAGTATGGTAAATGACTCTCTCCCATCTCCTTCTGGTCTACCTTTATGATTTTCAAAGGGAATATAGAGCTGTAGCCCAAATGGTTTTCTCCCTGACTTTCAACTGATGAAGTCTCATTAAGGATTCTGAGGACAGTAATGGATGTTTTGACAAGTTTGCTTCATTTAGCACAATTTCTTTCCCTGGATGTGTATCTGCTCAGAGCTGCACACATGCCAATTCTGGCCTATGGTTGTGATTTGAGAGGGAGTCTGCGGAGGTAGGGGATGCTTCAGGGAAAGGCTTCTCAGCTCTTTAAAAAACAGGGAATTTTGAATTGCTGTACCTCTAGGCTTCTTATTGTGTGAGCCTTTTCAGCGGGTTGTCAGCTTCTTCTTTCTTTATGTCTTAACTTGTGTCACAAAAAAAGCATCCTGATGCATTCTGTCAGAACCACGTGAGTTAAGGAGTTGTTGATTCCCCTAAGGAGCCTAAAAAGAGAAAAGGAAAAAGGCATCTAAATATATCTACAGTGGCTCTTTTATGCTTATATGGCCATGCTGATTCTCTGTGCACAGCAATACTTTTAACATGAGTAAGATGAGTGGTCTGGGTAATCGCTGAATTTGGAGGGCTCTATTTTGCAAAGTAGTGGTACTCGAACATTATTCATAGATTATCATAAATTCATGGGCTCATTCTCATACACACTTAAGAAAACATCTTTTTATGAGTGTATGCAAGGATAGTATTGAAATACTTAATAAGCATTTTAAGGATACAAATTCATGTACAACTCAAGGAAGAAATAAAAAGAAATCAGCCAGGTATGGTGGAGCACATCTTTAATCCTAGCACTGGAGAGGTAGAGGTAGGTGGATCTCTTAGTTTGAGGCCAGCCTTATCTACAGAGGGATTTCCAAAACAGCCAGGGATATACAGATAAACTCTGCCTTGAAAAAACAAATAAGAAAATTGTAGGCTTAGATTTTTTAAAGCCTACTTTTAATAAGGGTTCTCAAATACTTTAACCAATTCTCCTCTTCTAGCCCACTGTCCAAAGGTAGGGGAGAAAAGATGGTAAATAGGACAAGGGGATTTGGATCTGTATAGAAGTAGTTCCTTGGGGGCAATTCCAAGTTCTGCTTGTCATGATACCAGTAATCAAGTTCAGTCATTTCAGGATAGCAAACTGAATCAGCAACAGTGGCATGATCTAGCAGAAACCTCCAGTCCTCCGCTGCCAAATCGGCAAGAATCAGTGGCATCAGGTAGGATCAGCAGAGATGCCAGGAGAAGTTCTCTGCCGTGCTTCAGTGAAGAGCAATGAAGTTGAAGACTTGAGACCAATGAAGCATTGTAAAGCTAGCTATGCAAGCACACCATCACTGTCCACTGAGTCCTATTTATACTTTCTCCAAACATTACATGTCCTTCCACGAGTCTTGCCTTAGCAAAACACCAAAAAAGTTAGTCTCAGCACATGAGTCTGTATCAGCAAAACACCACAAGAGTCTGTATCACCTGACATATCCAGAAACTTTCACTTCAGTAAATAAATAAAAAGAAATTAATTATTTATTCCCTGGTATTCTCTGTTCTAAACTTATAAAACTCTTATCAAGTGTTCCAAGTTGTGAGACACATTCAATCATTAAAATAATCATAATTTACAGATTGGTTGTTGACCCTTAGGAATTGCGGCTCTGATGTGTTGACGACAGGACTGTTAGTGCTTAAGCGATACCCTGTGGTTGGATAAAGGGGCTTTCATCAAGCTTGTTCCCTCAGTCTCCCTGTTCTGTTCAGTGCATAGTCATTAGGAGATCATCAGTATTAAGGAATAGAGAGTTGCTTTTAAGAATCAGTAATATTATGCATAGTTCAGAGACCTCTTGAAGCTTCTGCTGATCTAAGCAATTGCATTAAAATTCATTCCTAGATTTTATAATACTGCCAGAAACGTTATATGGCTAAGTTCTCTCTTATCGAGTAAGCCATGAAAATCACTTACTGGAATGTCATTTTTAATTAAGCTGAAAGTATACTTGAGGCCAAATGAGAGCTTGTGCAGTGTGAAGGTTAAGTGTGTACCTCTGTTGCTAGGGTTTGGAGTCACACTCTGTCACTAACATATTTTTCTTTAAAAACTGTTTTCATTAATTCTTTGGGATTTTCATACAATTATTTTTTGGATTGCATTCACCCACACTTCTCTCTCTAAGTCCTCCAAAATCCACTCCCACCTCTCCATCCTCCCAAACTTCTTTGTGTATTATTGTTAGCATTATTTTTCAATAATCCATTGAATCTAATTTGTGTTGTCCATTTCTATCTATCTATCTATCTATCTATCTATCTATCTATCTATCTATCATCTATTTATCTATAATGTGTGTATTCCTGGCTATGAGGTATTCCACTTGAGAGTTGTCTACCTCCCAGGAGCCATACCTTTAAAGAAAACATTTTTGCTAATCCAGATGCCTTCACTTGTTAGTAACTCTTTACTTAGTGCTGAGGGCTTTTCTTGTCCCAATTGTGGCTGAGTACTTCACTTTGGCCAGTAGTGAGTTTCTGTGTCAACTGCCTACTATCCATTGCACATAGAAAGTTCTTGAATAAGGACTGAGAGTTTTACTGATCTATGAGTGAAGAGATATGAATAGTAAATCCATATCTTTTCACTCATAGATCAGTGAAGTTCATACTAAATTCATTTAGCAGAATAATAGTAAGTTCATTCCTGGGGCCTATGAGCTCAAAGCCATGGGTTTGGTTAGATTATAGTATCAGGCATGTGTTGCCTCCTGTGCCTAAAATTCAGTCAGAAAGTAGCTGGTTACTCTCAATTACGTTTATGTCGTCACTATTAGTACCCATGGATATGTCTTACTACAATAGTCACAGTCATGCTTGTATTTACAGAGTTCACAGCCAGATAAGACTTTCCTCCTGCAGAAGCCTATATAGCTCCTCCCAGTATTGTGAAATCTATCCAGTAGAGAAAAGCTTACTGGTTAACACTACTTTTATGTTTATGTCTTGTAAACAACATGTGTGGCATCTTCAGTCATGGGATCTTACTAATAATTTCTAATTTACATTCAAGAGCAATAGCAGAAACCTGTTTTGAATGTTTCACTTACATTTTGAATACATATTTGTCTCTCAGTTTCTTTACCTGTAAAATACAAAAAGATATGCCTAAGTCTCTGAAAAAAATATTCTACTCAATTGGGAGTGTCAGTCAGGAATATGAAGCTTCCCAACTGGCCTTAGACAGTAGTGACTCTTGCCTCCTTGATGCAGCCATCTCTCTGGCTCTTGCAAGCCATGGCTAATGGTGGCTGAAATTTTACAAGTAGCCACACAGAAATGAATCCAAGGGATTTGGGGCTTGAATGGGCAGTCATAACTTTAGAGGTCCAGGTGGACTTTTGAGGCTTGGTCCAGTGTCAAGAATGTCCCTGCCTCTGCTTTTGCCAGGCAAAGGCATAATGTAGCAGGTAAAAGATATTTGTATTTTTCAGCAGTATGTGGGAGCTTTCAACTATGGTCCTTATATGCATGGTTAACTGCTGGAGACTGGAGGTGGTGGGAAGCAAGCATAGATATGTTGGAACATCTTGAGTTTCTTAGGCAACAGATGAGAAAGGATGCTTCTATGGGGTCCTTGAACTTTAGGATGCATTGGTTAGTAATCCTTCTGTGACTGGATTATGGGGGTGTGGGGATGATGTGGGGATGTGGGGATGTGGGGATGTGGGGATGTGGGG
>NW_021604736.1:3861778-3927405 GCF_004785775.1 Grammomys surdaster | reverse complement strand
GGGGATGTGGGGGATGTGGGGGATGATGTGGGGGATGATGTGGGGGATGATGTGGGGGATGATGTGGGGGATGATGATGTGGGGAATGTGGGGAATGTGGGGAATGTGGGGATGTGGGGATGTGGGGATGTGGGGATGTGGGGATGTGGGGATGTGGGGATGTGGGGATGTGGGGATGTGGGGATGTGGGGATGTGATGTGAGGATGTGTGGAAGGGATTCCTCAGAGAGCTTGAGGTACTTTTTGTTTATGAACAACCAAATGAACCTCAAATGATACTTCCTCACTGGCAAAAATCAGCTGTGTATCAAGCCTCAGTGTTAGACTTAAGAGTAGGGGAGAATGGAGATTTAGAAAAGCAATTGTATGTGGTGTAGAAATATGGAAAGACAGGTATATAATTAAGTTATACATAAAACAGTCATTGTGAAAGCTTTGGGACTAGACTCTAGGCCTGCTTGTCCTGTAGCCGTTATAGACTGGTGTCTAGAGGAAACTGAAGTGGGCACACTCCTGAGGACAGAAAGGCTGGTCAAGCTCAGAGTTTCCATAAATAGCTACCAGACTTGCAGGGGTCACATCGTGTCACCCATCATCTTTCTTTACATGTCAAGTGGCAATTAAGTGACTGCAAATAGAAACATGGCTATGTCTCTCCATGTCTACGGTTGCTTGCTCTAAAAGGCAAATGAATTTCCTCTTGGGAGGTTTTAGGAGCCTGTAGCAGTTATGTGTAGCTTCCTGAGTCCAGTTTTGTATCCCCAGAACTGAGCTGCCTGTCGTGACTAGCCAACCAGAGGGACAATTCTATTTCATTGAACATGAGGATCTGCTTTTGGAATCAGCGAGAGTCCAAAGGAATGATGGTGGTATTCTTTGAGCAAAGATGCTTGCAGAGTGACTGTACTAGTGGGAGAGTGGGTGGGCTTCGAGACTCTGGAGAGTGAAGGCTAGCTTGGTTTAAATGACAGCTTTTGACATTTTCTTGACAGATTTAGTAATCTTAAAATGAAATCATATGGCTATGAAGGTAGCTTTTCTTGCGTAGTCCAGAGTCACATGAGCTGAATTGGGCATTAGGTCAAACACAGAAGTTTTGTAGGCTCATTAGCATTTCTTGGACAATGGAGGTAGCCTAGGCTGGCCACCAGTCTTGAACAAGCATTATCACTTAATTTGCTCATGTGCAAATGTGTGTGTGTGTGTGTGTGTGTGACTCTAATATCCATCTTGGCAAGTGTTAAATACCATATCTTGACTCTAGGGTATGAAGACTGTGAGGGGTGCAAGACACTGTAAATGTAGCAGATGTTTGGCAATGACCTATTCGCTAGGCACTGAAAATGCCCAGCATTTCACAGGTTCTTGGAGAAAGTGGATTGTATGAATGAGCAAATGAGGTATAGTATATTGGCACCAAAATCTAAACTTTCTCTAAGATAATTTAATCATAGAAAGATATGTTATGAAGCTTGAAAGGAGACCTGAATGCTATTTTTAGTTTATAATAATACTCAAAGTCTTGAGTCTATATACTTTTCATTGCTTTGCAAGCCATAGCATCTGCAAAATGAGTTTTATGTGTGTGTACGTTTGAGGGGCATCGGGAGACTCACAGGTCTCCTATGTGATCTTTGAAGTAAGTAGGCTGCAAATTTTTAGTGATTTTATTTTGGAATGTCAGATAACAGGCAGCTGAAATCGAAACAGCTTCAAATGTCATGAAATGTCTTCTTGTAATTCTTTTCAAGCATTAGATGCATTAAACCTTAAAGGCACAGTCTGAATTTCTTGTATCCCTGTAAATTTGAACTGTCCCATCAGACACAATCCTATCCAAGAGGCTGTTCTTATCTGAATGGCCCACATTCTTGATTTTTTCCAAATCCTCAGTTTTCCAGATAACAGCAAAAAGCAGAGGTTTGTAAACTATTTCTTGAAATAAACTATTTCTTGTAAATAGTTTAGATTTTCTGGTTATCTGCTCATTGTTCCAAGTACTCAGCTCTTCTGCACTGCACAAAGGAAACAGCTCTGTGCAGAGTTGTGGTTTGTTCCAGTAAAACTTTATGTATAAATATCCTAAAAGACTGACTGCAAGAAGTGAACTATCTGGCCAGTGGTTGCACACAGAAACTGTAAAGTTAAATGGGTACTGATTCAAATCCTAACTGTATCATTTAGAAATAGGGAGACCCATAGCCAAATTCTTACATTTGCTCATCTTCAAGAAAGATGACCTAGGAAGGTTGTGAGATTAAGGTGGAAAGTATGCCTGACACTTGAGCATCACAAATTCTCTTCCATATTTTCTGTCTATAGATCTCTAACTATATATCTTTATATGTAAGCTAAATCTATCCATATCTGGATATGGCTATATAAATTATAACAGACATATGCATTTCAAACACATGGCAGAAATTTATGATGTGACACATATATCCATATATATGTACACATAAACCTAGTTGCCACATGAGATATTTATTTTCTTAAACATATATGAGTATAATTTTTTCTTTAAAATTTATTGCTTATAAAGTACCTTGTGTTTTAATAATTGTGTACTCTGGCTTCCTGTTTTAGGGTCTTCCAGTCATCTATGCTCAAAATGATCCAAATATGTATTATTTTCAGTGTATACTATGTTATTTAAAAAACAATTATGTTTTTATTGGCTTATTTTGGAGCTCTCACCAGCTTGCTGGCAAGTCTTCTGGCTCTTCACATGACTGACGCCTTCTTTTCCTTGAGGTCTCAACTGACATGTCAGCCCACTTAGAGGCCATCTTTGACTGATCTAAAGGATATATCCTCTTCCCTGCATCTGTTTGTTTCCTTCAGCACATTTAATACAATTTGTGATTGTAATAGCCATATCAGCATCTGGTCATTAGATCGTATACTTTGCAAATAAGACAAGAATCACAACTTTCTGCAATCATGTCCCTTAGCTTCAATCATGACGTATTCTAAGTGCCCAATGCTACTTAGAGTGATAGAATACTTGTTTTTGTATTTCTCAGTGGCTCTGTGAAGTGGAGATTTCTGGTTTCTTTGGAGGTGCAGTTGTGTCATATGATGTTTTTCTGGAAACTGTCTTATAAGAGGATTTTTTTTTCTGAAGCAGATACAAGGGAGGATGTTTTGCTGAGAACAGACACATTGTGTTTTTCTGGAAGCTTTGTGGAAAATGGGCATGTGATATTTTCCTAGAGTGGATGCTTAAGAAAATATGAGATGTCTGAAAAGGATATAAATATAGCCCAACCAACAGACAATGGATGGAGCTATGTGGTATTGGTTTGCCTTGCCACTCTTTGCTGGTCTTTGTTGGGCTTTGCTGATGCTGGTCTTCACTGTCAATGTTATATGCTATTGGTTCATATTGCCACTCACTGCTGATCGTCATTTGTCATGACTTCATAGAGAGAAATGCACCAAAGAACTGGTAGTACACTGGTGGGTTCTTGTTGCTTCTGCAGACTCTGTGTTTCTTCTGGATTGAACTGATATTGCTGATTCATGAATGGTGTTTGTAAGGGGATTGCACTACCTGTTGATTCCTGTGACCTGAACTGCTAATATCCTGAAGACACAGATTGGATTTGCCCCAAAGAACTATTTATAAGCAGACCCACATCCTGTTTTGCCTTATTAACCTTTCCTTTCTACTACCTCTGTTGGGTGGTGGCCTAGAAGGGAGGTTAAAGTGTTTAAGTACCCTTATTAAACTAGGGTTTGAAAAGTATAAGCCTACATCTTTGCAATGCCCACCTAGTGATGATTTGTGTGACCACCTTTTACAAACTGTAGCCAATCCTTACCCTCTCCTCTGCCTCTCTACCCAAACTTTCACTGTTTCTTCTTTAAATATTGTTAATTTGTATATTCTGTGGATTTTTTTTTTGGTTAGATTTTCGTATCCTAATATAAGGCTACCTATGAGCCAGAATTTCTGAGTAATATAGTTATATATTTGGCACTTGTTAAATGAATAGCATTTCTACAGGTCACAGGAACAATTCATCCCAGAGAAAGAAGTCATTAGAGAGCAAAACATAACAGAACTACAGTAATGTATTACTTTATACCATGAGCTTCAAATTTTCTAGGTAAACACAGGTATTTTGTTTAATTTCAAATAATATCTGCTACCACACATTGTATTACACTATATTATTACGTGCATAATTCTTTTAAAGATGATGCTTTGTTACTATTTTAGAAACGAAAGAATAAAGAAGCATTTTATTGAAAATTATCAGCATTTAAAAATTAGAAAAAAATCTTTATTTTAGGAAAGTAAAAATTACTTAAAATTATCCTTAATTGAATTAATCCAATTGATATTATTGGTTAATGATATTATGTATTTTTCTTTATGTCTAACATAGTCATACATTCTGTTTAAAACAGAAGCATGCTATACATGTTAAGAAGAGCCAGTGTTTATAGTAGTTATAGTTGCATGGAAGAGCTCCTAAATATGTTGGCTAAATTCTCATGATTACTTTGTGTTGTAGGTTGTAGTGTTTCTCCTTACAGAGGGAAAATGGGCATCTGGAGAGCCAGTAACTTGCCTGCAGCTATACATAAAATAGAAACAGCATTTAAACAAGGAAGGCTGATTCCCAAGCCTACACTCGTTGACATCTCTGTTTCTTTGTTTTTATTTTAAATTGAAATTGTTTTTATACAATACATTCTAATCATGATTCCTGTCTGCTTCCCCTCCCTCATCTCATCTCCTTCCCACTTCCCTATCCAATCACCTAATTCCATATTCTTTCTTTCTCTCTCTTTACAAAACGAACAAACAAACAAACAAACAAACAAACTTGTTATTCCTTCCTCTCCTACTTCCCTATCCAATCACCTAATTCCATATTCTTTCTTTCTCTCTCTTTACAAAACGAACAAACAAACAAACAAACAAACAAACTTGTTATTCCTTCCTCTCCTATATTAAGACCATCTCTCCCAGTGTTACACAGTATTTTCCAACATCACCTGTGAAGGCTGTATCCTGTTTTTGCTACATGGATCCTCAAACTTTTCTATTTTTAAAGAACTGTTGAGGACCACATCTTTTTGTTTGATTGATTCTATGTATGATTCTACAGTAACTTTCCTTGAACACAAGTCCTTGCATGTCCTTATGGTGTCTTTCTTAGGTAAAATTCATTAGGCTAGCATGAGAAGTTAAGTATATGCATCTCCCTTAAGGTGTTCATAGGGAATAGTTTTATAAAGTGAATGATATTTCAGTGTTTTTTTTCCCCGTCACTCAGAGTGTTTGTCAGTTGTTTTATGAATGTTTTAAAGTGGGTTCTACCTTTATTTCCACTTCTATTTGTAAAATGTGTGTTTCTGTCTCAGACTTACCTCCTCACCTGTACAAGTGAAATTGTTCCTAAACAGAAACATTCTGACTGTGGGAAGGTCTACCTATGATAATGGGAAATTCAGAGTTCAGATTCAGACGAAGTTAAGCAAATCTGTACACTTAGCACTGCAGACATTTGGGAATGTATTTCAAGCCAAACAAAGATCTGGCTTTATGAAGACACAGATCTCATTAATCTACGTCAAGTTGTTTAAATACAAGCCTTTTGGAATAATTCAAGCTCGCTCTTGCAGGAATTAATCTATCTTCACTTTGCCATTTGTAATTGCCGACCTGACAGGCATTTACTGGATTTGTTTTGTAGTATAAAGTGTTTAAGGTAGAAAATTAACATTATGAGACAAAATGTCACCTTTTGGGTGAAAACACTCGGCATTTTTACTTCCTGAAGTGGCAGCCCAATTCTTCTGATGGATGGGTACACGTGCTGTTCTTGGAAAAGGTTTCCAGTGGGTCATGAATTCCCTTTTTGAAAATTCTAAACTATACAACATGATTACCAGAGGCTGCAAGATGTGTGTGTGTGTGTGTGTGTGTGTGTGTTTATTTGCTTATGTGTCTCTGCATACATATGCATAGAAGCTTGCAGAGAACTGCCTGGACTCTAAAAAAACCGCACAGCATCATTTTGTTGCTTGTCAAACACAATTCTCAAAGAGTCTAGTGTAATTAATTTAAAATGTATTCAATGAGCATTTGTTGAGCACAGTCTGAACTGAACACTGGAAAACAGAACAGAATGAGAGACTTCAGGACTTTGGGGCACAATGGTCAGATCAGCCAGGTAAGGAAGTAACTGAAGATCAGGGTTACTGGGATCCATGCAACATTGTCATCAGTAGTGGTAAATACAGATGATCAGTTAGCACTGATCAGTTTGGGAGAAACTGTAGCGCAAATACCACAGAGAAAGGCCACTTTTATCCAGCCTTGAAGAATATACCCTCCTGGAAGTATTATAGGAGGAAGAAAATGTTAAAAGGCACAGAAGCCATGAAGTTGCTTGAAGTATTCAGAAATTGCTGAAGGCAGGAGTTGGGAGACAGCCCTTGTTCTGGTCATGGGGCTCTTGAAAGGGAGAACGGAGAATAGCAACTATTGACCACCTTTGTATTAAATTCAAGGCTGAAAAACTCATGGGGTCACAGAAAGTTTCTGGAGAAGCTGCCCATGAGTCTATTGCTAGGACTGACTTGTCTTGGCTCTGTTTCCACTCTTTCAAGTATGAATATTCCCAGGAAAATATCTACCACATGTTAGCTGTGCAGCACGATTTCCACCTCACAGTATACAGGTGCTAGACATTTGTTGACTAACAGAAGGATGTTAGAGAGATGAAAGATGGTGCTTTAAGTAATTTCCAGGTTGTGAGAGATAAGTCATAAACATGGAAAGCTCTCACAATGTAGGGCTTCAGTGACAGTTGCACTAAAATTAATTTGAGAAGATTGGTTGGTACAAGTTCCAAAAAATGTTAACTCAAGACTAATTAGTGCACACAGAAATGCTTTTCAACTTGATGAAAATGAGTAGAAACATTGCATTCTATTACATGTACAGTGTGGTGTCTAGTCTTGGTAGTTTTAAAGTAGAACATTGATAAGTTAAAGTTACACAAGGGTTGAGTATGAGAAACATCAATTCAGTTTTTCAGGTAACTGTCCTTGAATAGATTTACTGAATTGAAGGTTGTCAACAATTTTAAGTTCGTACTGCAAAATACAGTTCCAAAATAGCTACACCAGATTGTAGAGTCCAAGGAAATGTATGAATGTACCCTTTTCATCATAATGTTTTTAAAGTTGGTGTTGCAATTTTAAAAGTTTTTATGGGACAACTTAATCAGGGTAAGATCATTCTCCCTGTAACGAGTTTCTTTGTCTACTGGTAAGGTCTCATGATTTCCACTCATTTAACACTGCTATTTCTACTGTATCAAATCATTTTCCCGCTGGCACTACAATCCAAAAGCAGGGAAGAAAAGGGTTATTTTGCAATTGGGGAAGATGTGGAGAGACAGGCTCAAGACATTAATGTTTTCAGTACCTGTTTGGATTGTATCACTTTTTGGGAAATGAAAGAAAATCTCACCCCTTGGGGCTTCAATGAAAAATGAAATTTAGTAATTTATCCTCTCAAAGTGATGCCAGAAGATTTGGCTTCTGTACATTTCAGTGCTAAAATGGTGCTCTAAGTATCTGTTTCTGGATTCCTTGCCTTCCATTTTGATGTGGAAACACACTTTCTGGTGAGTTTACCCCTCTTGGTTGTAAAGGAATTAGAAAAGGTTTTATGTCCTTTATTTTAGGTTTCTGACTGAAGAATATCTTCTTTTGCCTAGTCTCCTTTGGTCTGACTAGATTATTTTAACATTCTATATTACTCACTATGTCTGGGGAAAGTGGTGTTTTGATTGGCTCAGACCTGTGTCATGTGATCTACTGGGAATCTGGATTGGTACTTCACCCATAGAAGGACCTTGATATTAAAATGGTGCAGATTCAACATGAAGTCACTACACAGGGAAGATGGAGATAAAAGTAGAGAAACAGGCCCGTTAACACTATTGCTTTGATTGGCAGTGATTAACACTGCCTCCAATTAAGCCTGTCTTTCTAGTGGGCGGTAGAGGCAGTGCTAGGTAGCTAGTTAGAAATTAGTAGGTTTGAAGATTCTTGAGCATGGATCTACCCATCAGCCTTTGTCCCTGTGTCCTCTGTTCCTGACAGCACACTGATTTTAGGGAATGAAAAAGTGTCATAGTTGCTGTTCCTTAACCTTCAGTAGGGTTTGGGAAGATGGATATGGGGTTTTAATGAGGTCTGTTGAGGAAAAACTAGTTTCTTCTTGAAGGGAATGGTATTGGGCCAGGACACCGAATACTGAAGACCAAGTTCTCAGCAGAAAGGAGATTTATGTGCCTCAGAGGGACAAAGGACAAGGAATAAGAGACAAATACAGGAGACAGAAGATGAGGGGAAAGGGGGACAAGAATAGGGAGAAGGAGCAGGGATAGTTGCAGGAGGTGTTGAGGGGGAAAATGAGATGGGATGATGCCTTTGAAAAGAGGTGACAGACAATGGTCATAGGCAAATGACAGTTTATAATGGTAAAAGGAGAAACCCTGTGTTAGGATGAGGTATTGAATTTTGATTGGGCATGTTAATTAGGTGAGCCAAAGTGGGGGTTTTGGTTATTGGACTTCAATACTTTGATAGCTAGACATCGGTAGTCAGTCTCAGGAGGAGGAAGTAGTTAACTAAGGGAATAGACCTTGGTGGCTAGCTTTAGGATGTAGTCTAATAGTTTTTAACAAGTCAGAGGGAATGGGAGAAGAGCCAGGTCTGCCAGAGCCATGATTGCTATGCTCTGACTAGAGTCTCTGGCTGTTTCTATAGATCATTTTTCTTTCTTTCTTTAATTTTTTTTAAAAAATATTTTGTTTCATGATTCTTGATCTGTGTTGTATCTACGGCCCTGTGTGAGATATGGCTTTCTGATAAATAACAGAAAAGATAGCATCGTCTCCTCTCTTAAGAGTTTATTCAAATGGAGCAATCAATCAGCTGGGCAGGAAAAGGTACCAGAAAAATCTGTGTGTTCAGGGATTTAGAAAAGGTTAGAAAGGCTGCTAACCTGAGGTTGGCACAGTGGTATCTGTCATTCCCAACTATCATCCTTTCAAAGCATGCACCCCCCTCCCCCTGCAATGTTCTTACATTCCTTGAGCACCAGCTCTCCACAATGGTCTCTGACATTGTTACTTTCACTATTTGAGAGTGTGTCTCTCACAGTTGCTGTCTGCCGTTGCCCACCCTCACTCTTCTTGACAGTGTGGCTTCTACAGTGGTTTTTCTGCCCTTTCCCAACTGTTATCTTTAATGTGATAGCTATTGCATTTTAATTCCAAACTTCCTTAACTTTTTCATGCTGAGGCTAAGACTCAGAAAAGCATGTTCATTTTGTTGGGTGCCTTCCTGTTGAGCTCTATCAGAGATGGAAGGGAAGCTGGGAGATTTGAATCTAGAGGAGGGAGGGCCCTTTTCCTTCCTGTTTAGGTGACACAGCACTGATTCTTTACTATGGCATTGACACTGTGTCCAACAGCAGCATATGATTCCAGTTTATAGCTTCTCCAACATTCTTGGAACTTGCTGTATGATGCTCCTGAGACCTTGCCAGCATCTGCTGGTCAGCCTCTCCTGAGAGATGTGAATCTCAAGTCTACCAGATTCTTCTAAACTCATGAGAGAAACAGCACCAGCCAGGCCTGTACTCCATCTCTCTGCCACGCTCCTCTAGCCCTACAATCTATTTCACATACTATATGCTTCAACACATTTGTGATTATTCAGAGGCATACATTTAGTATAGCATTTCAAATTGTTATTATTATTATTATTATAGATATTGTATGTGTGATGTTTGTGTATGTGTGAGTATATATAACGTGAGTATAATGTGTGTATGTATGTATGTGTGTGGTGTGTATGTGTATGATGTATGTATGATGTGTGTATGATGTATGTATGATGTATGTATGTTTGTGTGTGATGTGAATGTGTTTATGATGTATGTGTGTGTGTGATGTGTGCGTAAATGTGTGTGTGTGATATGTGTGATGTATATGTGTGGTGTTTATGATGTGTGTGTGTAATGTGTATAATTTGTATGTGTGATGTATGAATGTGGGTGCACAGGCCACAGTACGCATGTGAGTGTCAGACAACAAGCCTTACTGTCTCTTCTTGTTTCCCAAGCCCTCAAAATAGATGCTATTTCCTGAATATTTATGATGATCTGAAATCTTCTTATAGTCTTGTCAGTTTCCTAACATATGGCTAATTATTTAGATTAATTGTTTTCCTGAAGATAATTGGTAGTCTCTGCTTCTTGGCTACACTCTGAGTGAAGGAGTCCTGCATTGTCTTGAACTATGCCTGGAAAAGATCATCTTTATGGGTAATTAATACTTTCTAATACTTGGTGGACAAAATCTAAACCTCCAGGCTGTACTGCACTTCTGCAGTTGTATCTTTTTCTGTCAAGGCTCACACCTAAATTCCTGGATGCATGGTGCTTTCCTAACATTTTCTGGTGTGCAATGTTCTATTACTTTCAGGCCACAGGACATGGATTTTTCTTCTGCTAAGACATGGATCCCTTCCACCCCTTTCCACAGGTAACTCATAATTCTTCTCAGCTATTAGTACAAATGTCTCCTCCTGAGAAGCCTCTCTGTATCTCTTCCTTCTCTGTGGCATGCTGTGCTGTCCCTCTGAGTGCATACATTTTTTGCTTATCTTAAAAAAAGATTTGTTTTATGTGTCTATGTGTGTCTCTATGTGTATCTTTGTGCCTGGGTGAGTACAGGTACTCAGAGAGTATAGAAATGTTACCAGATACCCTGGAGCTGAAGTTATAGGTGGTGAGACACCTGAGAAGAATGCTAGAAACAAACTCTGGTCCTCTGGAGGAGTAGGAAGTCCTCTTAACTGTGGAACCATCTCTCTAGCCCCAGTATTTATTTTTATATTTATATATTTTTTTGTCCCTGTGGATTACAAGTACCTTGTGTGCTTCCTGGAGCTTGAAGAGAAGTTTATTAGATATTCAACAAGGACTTCTTTAGAACATCTCAATGCTTTCTTTTTCACTTTTGTGGAGCAAGGACAAAAATTGCAGATACCATTACAGCTGATCTAAGTCAGGCCTGTTATGATTACTGAAAGTTTTGCCTCCATCCAAAGGACAAGTTAATGTTGTGAAAATTGCCAGAGTGAGATTTGAGGGCAACAAACAAGGGGCCTTAAAGACCTGGGATGTCTTTGGCGCTTCTGTGTGTCACTCTATCGATGGAGGTGGACAGAGATCAGCTACTGATTCACCGGGTTAAAAGCCTTCTCATCACCCTCAGAAGCTATAGACTTCCGAGCAGCGGTAGGCTGCAGAAGAAAATGAAATTGTGTCATGCTCTTGCAGCATGATTTTCAGGATGCTAATGAGAGGCACTGGCTTAGAGGGGAAAACGGAACACACCTGTTTTTCTGATTCTGTGCCAAATGTTGATAAAACAGACACTTTGGAGAACAGATTGGTTTTTGCTTCTAGCTCCATCCAGAGATAGGAGCCTTGGTGCGATTGTTCGTTTATTCATCTGTAAAATGGTACTGCTGGCATCTGCCTCATTTTATTTATTTGTTAAGAAATAAATAGTGCAATTGACGTAAGCAATCCAGTATCGAGTTGAGAAACGCCAGTAGTTTGTGAAAAATGATCCTGTGGCCAGAGCTGATCTTATCTGTTCACTCATTCATTATTGATCCAAAACCTATCATGGATTGCCTAGTAAACGCTAATGATAGAAAAGAAAACAAATTATAAAAGTATTTTTTCTGTCATGGAGTTTGTATGGAAGAAGGCAATCTGCAAAGGTAAAAGCTCATTAGTAAACAAGAGAATGGCAATTTGGGGCTGGAGGGTGTAGCTCAGGGCTGGAGCATTCGCCTACCATCTATGATGCCACAGGATCAACACCCAGCAGAGACTGGGGGGGGGCGGGGGAAGACAGTTTTGTCAATTGACTTAATAACATCCTCCACAGTCTTTTCTTGTTTGTTTGTTTGTCTGCAGTCTCATTCATAATCTCATGAGATGTTTCATTACTGTGTTGTTTGAGTGTTCACTAAAGAACCATTCTGTGCTGTTGCGTTGACTTTAATGGCTTTGGTGATTTTCGGGAGTCTGAGCCAATTGTTTGGATCTTGGGGGTTATTTTCTTCAGGGTAGTTTTAAAGGCCATGCAGTCACACAAGGTATAGATAAGACTGGGACCCAGACTTCCTGACCCTGTGTCCTCTGAACTTTCCTTTTAAAAATTTCTAGGAGACTTGGCAGTCAAATGGTCTCATTGCTCCAACTCTAGACCAGTGCTCTCATCATAGCCAGGCTCATAATGACATCAATACTGGTGTGACAATGGCCAGAGAGAACAGCTGCTCTCACATGAACCCAGATGATTTTTTGGTCATGAATATATATATATATATATATATATATATATATATATATATATATGAATGAAACTGTTTCATTACTTTTTGGCTTTATCTCTCAAGGTGACAGTTTGTCCTCTTAGTAGAACCAGATGAAAAAAATCAAGAAAATTAGAGCAAGCAAGGATAAAAGTCTCTAATACCATCAGTTTGGACTTGTTATGATGCGTTTTTTTAAAACCCTCTCCAGATCGACTCCAAGGGCACTCTGGTGCCCACAGCTCTCTCACTTCTAGCCAACCTCTGAGGTTCCAAAAGGGAGGCTGAAAGTCTAGCTCTGGTAGGGCTGAGGGGAGACCCGAGTCTCCCACTTGGCCCTAGTTACTTCAGTGCATGATGCTGTGGCGAAAAGGTTATTTATGCATTGTATTGAGGCAAAGAGTTATGAGTTGGTTGTTTGTACTATATTTACTAAAATTAATTTCAAAATACCACGTCCTTATATGAGTCAGGTATAGTGGCAGGTAGTGGGTTTAAGAATAATAACTTAGTATGGTCTTTACCCAAGGGAACTTACAGTGTTGTGTATCTGGATTGTGGGTGAGATGTTTATTATCTAGGCTATGCACAGGATTCTACAGAAAGGCATGTACTCAGGCTTAGAAGGCATACGCATGGGTAAGGTTATATGAAATTTACTCCAGAGCAAACCTTTTCTTCTCAGAAAGCAAAAGAGAAGTTCTCAGGTTGTTTAGAAGTTGTATATCTGGCCCCTCCGGAATTCTACTTCCCTTCCGCCCCTGCCTGGTCCTTTGGGCTGGGGCAGACACAGAGTCGGTCTGCTCCTGTCCTGTGGAGATACTGAATCCTGAGTCATTGAGGAGCCACTGCACACAGGGCAGCCGGTAAGAACTCCATCTCACTCCCTAAGCCCCAGAGATACATCTGGGAGCCAGGGACATTAGGGCACAGCAGCTACCCAAACCCCGCCCCTCCGGAATTCCACTTCCCTTCTGCCCCTGCCTGGTCCTTTGGGCTGGGGCAGACACAGAATCGGTCTGCACCTGTCCTGTGGAGATACTGAATCCTGAGTCATCGAGGAGCCACTGCACTCAGAGCAGAAGGATTTCCAGATCCAAGAGGTAGCCTGAGTCCCAGGAGTTCTTCCACCCAGGAGATTAGGAGCATAAGACCACAGAGACATCTGGACTCTGAGGAGCTCTGCAACAAGCAAGATAACTGGAAATACAGACACCAGTCTTACACAGTGAGGGCAGGTACCACTAGAGTTAACCAGATGGCGAAAGGCAAGCGCAAGAACATAAGCAACAGAAACCAAAGTTTCTTGGCATCATCAGTACCCAGTTCTCCCAATATAGCAAGCCCTGAACACCCCATCACACCTGAAAAGCAGGATTCAGAATTAAAATCACTTCTCATGATGATGATAGAGGATTATAAGAAGGGCATAAGTAACTCCCTTAAAGAAATACAGGAGAGTACAAGTAAACAGATAGAAGCCCTTAAAGAGGAATCACAGAAATCCCTTAAAGAAATGCAAGAAAACACAAAGAAGGAATTAAACAAAAACATTCAGGATCTGAAAATGGAAATAGAAACAATAAAGAAATCTCAAAGGGAGACAACCATGGAGATAGAAAACCTAAGAAAGAGATCAGGAGTCACAGACGCAAGCATCACCAACCGAATACAAGAGATAGAAGAGAGAATCTCAAATGCAGAAGATACAGTGGAAAATATTGACACAGTTGTCAAAGAAAATGAAAAACGCAAAAAACTCCTAACTCAAAACATTCAGGAAATCCAGGACACAATGAGAAGACCAAACCTAAGGATAATAGGTATAGATGAGAATGAAGATTCCCAACTTAAAGGGCCAGTAAATATCATCCACAAAATTATTGAGGAAAACTTCCCTAACCTAAAGAACAAGATGGCCATAAACATACAAGAAGCCTACAGAACACCAAATAGACTAGACCAGAAAAGAAATACCTCCCGTCACATAATAATCAAAACATCAGATGCACAAAACAAAGAAAAAATACTAAAAGCAGTAAGGGAAAAAGGTCAAGTAACATACAAAGGCAGACCTATAAGAATTACACCAGACTTCTCACCAGAGACTATAAAAGCCAGAAGAGCCTGGACTGACATCATACAGTCCCTAAGAGAACACAATTGCCAGCCCAGATGACTATACCCAACAAAACTCTCAATCACTATAGATGGTGAAACCAAGATATTCCATGACAAAACCAAATTTGCACAGTATCTTCTCACAAACCCAGCACTTCAAAGGATAATTGATGGAAAATGCCAACACAAGGAGGGAAACTACAACCTAGAAAAAGCAAGGACGTAATCTTCCAACAACCCCAAAAGAAGATAACTATGCAAACATAATTCTACCTCTAATAACAAAAATAACAGGAAGCCATAATCATTTTTCCTTAATATCTCTTAACATCAATGGTCTCAATTCCCCAATAAAAAGACACAGACTATCAGACTGGATACACAAACAAGACCCAGTATTTTGCTGCATACAAGAAACACACCTCAGTGACAAAGACAGACACTACCTCAGAATAAAAGGGTGGAAAACAATTTTCCAAGCCAATGGTCCCAAGAAACAAGCTGGAGTAGCCATTCTAATATCAAATAAAATCGACTTTCATCCAAAATTAATCAAAAAAGATAAGGAAGGACACTTCATACTCATCAAAGGAAAAATCTACCAAAGTGAACTCTCAATTCTGAACATCTACGCTCCAAATGCAAGGGCACCTACATACATAAAAGAAACTTTACTAAAGCTCAAAACACACATTACACCTCATACAATAATAGTGGGGGATTTCAACACCCCACTGTCAGCAATGGACAGATCATGGAAACAGAAACTAAACCGAGACACTTTGACATTAACAGAAGTTATGAACCAAATGGACTTAACAGACATCTATAGAACATTTCATCCTAAAACAAAAGAATATACTTTTTCTTAGCACCTCATGGTGCCTTCTCCAAAATGGACCATATAATTGGTCACAAAACAGGCCTCTACAGATACAAAAAGATTGAAATAATCCCTTGCATCTTATCAGATCACCACGGACTAAGACTGGTCTTTAATAATGACAAAACCAGTGGAAAACCCACGTGCACATGGAAACTGAACAACTCTCTACTCAATGATGACTTGGTCAAGGAAGAAATAAAGAAAGAAATAAAAGACTTTTTAGAATTCAATGAAAATGAGGACACATCATACCAAAATTTGTGGGACTCCATGAAGGCAGTGCTAAGAGGAAAGCTCATAGCTCTAAGTGCCTACAAAAAGAAACTGGAAAGAGCACACACTAACAACTTGACTGCACAACTAAAAGCTCTAGAACAAAAAGAAACAAATACACCCAGGAGGAGTAGAAGGCAGGAAATAATCAAACTCAGGGCTGAAATCAACCATAGAAACAGAAAGAACAATACAAAATATCAATAAAACCAGGAGCTGGTTCTTTGAGAAAATCAACAAGATAGATAAACCGTTAGCCAGATTAACCAGAGGGCACAGAGACAGTATCCAAATTAATAAAATCAGAACTGAAAAGGGAGACATAACAACAGAAACTGAAGAAATTCAAAAAATCATCAGATCCTACTACAAAGGCCTATACTCAACAAAACTGGAAAACCTGGATGAAATGGACAATTTCCTAGACAGATACCAGGTACCGAAGTTAAACCAGGAGCAGATAAACCATCTAAATAGTCCCATAACCCCTCAGGAAATAGCAGCAGTCATTAAAAGTCTCCCCACTAAAAAAAGCCCAGGACCAGATGGTTTTAGTGCTGAATTCTATCAGACCTTCAAGGAAGACCTAATACCAATTCTCTTCAAACTATTCCACAAAATAGAAACAGAAGGAACACTACCCAATTCGTTCTATGAAGCTACAATTACACTCATACCCAAACCCTACAAGGACCCGACAAAGAAAGAGAACTTCAGACCAATCTCCCTTATGAACATCGAAGCAAAAATACTCAATAAAATTCTAGCAAACCGAATCCAAGACCATATCAAAACAATCATCCATCATGATCAAGTAGGTTTTATCCCAGCAATGCAGGGATGGTTCAATATTTGGAAATCCATTACTGTAATCAACTATATAAACAAACTTAAAGAAAAAAACCACATGATCATCTCACTAGATTCTGAGAAAGCATTTGACAAAATTCAACATCCCTTCATGATAAAAGTCTTGGAAAGATCAGGAATTCAAGGCCCCTACCTAAACATAGTAAAAGCAATTTATAGCAAACCAGTGGTCAACATCAAGCTAAATGGAGAGAAACTTGAAGCAATCCCACTAAGATCAGGGACTAGACAAGGCTGCCCACTCTCCCTCTACCTATTCAATATAATACTGGAAGTCCTAGCCAGAGCAATTAGACAACAAAAAGAAGTCAAAGGGATATAAATAGGAAAGGAAGAAGTCAAAATATTGCTATTTGCAGATGATATGATAGTATACTTAAGTGACCCCCAAACTTCCACCAGAGAACTCCTAAACCTGATAAACAACTTCAGCAAAGTGGCTGGTTATAAAATCAACTCAAACAAATCAGTAGCCTTCCTCTACATGAAAGATAAACAGACTGAAAAAGAAATTAGGGAAATCACACCCTTCACAATAGTTGCAAATAATATAAAATACCTTTGTGTGAATCTAACCAAGCAAGTGAAAGACCTGTATGACATGAACTTCAAGTCTCTGAAGAAAGAAATCGAAGAAGATCTCAGAAGATGGAAAGATCTCCCATGCTCATGGATTGGCAGGATTAATATAATAAAAATGGCCATCTTGCCAAAAGCAATCTACAGATTCAATGCAATCCCCATTAAAATCCCAACTCAATTCTTCACAGAGTTAGAAAAGGAAATTCTCAAATTCATATGGAATAACAAAAAACCCAGGATAGCGAAAACTATTCTCAACAATAAAAGAACTTCTGGAGGAATCACCATCCCTGACCTCAAGCTGTACTACAGAGCAATAGTGATAAAAACTACCTGGTATTGGTACAGAGACAGGCAGGAAGATCAATGGAATAGAATTGAAGACCCAGAAATGAACCCATACTTGTATGGTCACTTGATCTTTGACAAAGGAGCTAAAACTGTCCAGTGGAAAAAGGACAGCATTTTCAACAAATGGTGCTGGGTCAACTGGAAGACAACATGTAGAAGAATGAAAATTGATCCATTCTTATCCCCTTGTACAAAGCTCAAGTCTAAGTGGATAAAGGACCTCCACATAAAACCAGATACACTGAAACTAATAGAAGAGAAGGTGGGGAAGAACCTCGAATACTTGGGCACAGGGGAAAAGTTCCTGAACAGAACTCCAATGGCATATGCTCTAAGATCAAGAATTGACAAATGGGACTTCATAAAATTGCAAAGTTTCTGTAAGGCAAAGGACACTGTCAATAGGACAAAACGACAACCAACAAATTGGGAAAAGATCTTTACCAATCCTTCATCTGATAGAGGGCTAATATCCAATATATACAAAGAACTCAAGAAATTAGACTCCAGACAACCAAATTACCCTATTAAAAAATGGGGTATAGAGCTTAACAAAGAATTTTCAATGGAAGAAACTCGAATGGCCGAGAAGCACCTAAAGAAATGTTCAGCATCCTTAGTCGTCAGGGAAATGCAAATCAAAACAACCCTGAGATTCCATCTCACACCAGTCAGAATGGCTAAGATTAAAAACTCAGGTGATAGTAGATGCTGGCGAGGGTGTGGAGAAAGAGGAACACTCCTCCATTGTTGGTGGGACTGCAAGATGGTGCAACCACTTTGGAAATCAGTCTGGCGGTTCCTCAGAAAATTGGACACAGCATTACCTGAGGATCCATCTATACCACTCCTAGGCATATACCCAGAAGATGCTTGAACATATAACAAGGACATATGCTCAACTATCTTCATAGCAGCCTTATTTATAATAGCCAGGAGCTGGAAAGAACTCAGATGTCCTTCAACTGAGGAATGGATTCAAAAAATGTGGTATATTTACACAATGGAGTATTACTCAGCTATTAAAAACAATGAATTCGAGAGGTTCCTAGGTAAATGGATGGAACTAGAAATTATCATCCTGAGTGAGGTAAGCCAATCACAAAAGAACACACATGGTATTCACTCACTGATTATTGGATATTAGCCCAGAACCTTGAAATGCCCCAGATGCAACTCACAGGCCACATGAAGCTCATAAAGAAGGAAGACTAAGTGGGGGTGACTCAGTCCTTCTTAGAAGGAACAACAAAATACTCAAGGGAGCAAATATGGAGACAAAGTGAGGGACAGAAACTGAAGGAGGGGCTGTCTGAAGACCACTCCACCTGAGTATCTATCCCATGTGCAGTCACCAAAGGTAGATGCTGATGTGGAAATCAGGAAGTGCATGCTGATAAGAGCCTGATATGGATGTCTCCTCAGATGTCTTCAAGACTCTGACATATTCAGAGGCAGATGCTCACAACTAGCCATTGAACTGATCGTGGGGTTCTCAATGGAGGAGTTAGAGTGAAGACTGAAGGAGCTGAAAGGGTTTGCGGTGCCATGAGGAGAGCAACAATACCAACCAACCACAGCTCCCAGGGTCTAAACCACCAGCCTGGGAGCACTTTGGGAGGGATCCAGGGCTTTAGCTGAATATGTAAGAGTGGAGGGCCCTGCTGGGTATAGGTGGAAGAAGAGAACCTTGACCTCATGAAGGCTGGACGCCCCAGGGGGTGAGAATTTTGAGGGTGGGGAGGTGGGAGTGGGGGGGTAGATAGAGGCTACATCCACAGAGAAGAAGGAGGAGGGGTGAGTGGATAGGGGGTTCCTGGGTGGGTGGGGGATGGGGTAAGGGGACAACATAGGAAATGTAAATAAAACATCCAATAAAAAAGAAAAAAAAAAACAAAAGCAACAAAACAAAAATCTAAAAAAAAAAAAAGAAAAAGAAAGAAAAAAGTTGTATATCTACATTCCTTCCTCTCTCATCACATTTAGTAAACCAACGGCAAAGGACTTTTCAAGGAATGCTGATATCAGGACATCGGGGAGACCTGAGAGGTCAAACAGACCTTTTGGATTCTTTTTTAGAAAGCCTCAGAGGATTCCAAGATAGAAACTATGCAGCACAGGGGAGATGAGGAACCTGAAATTAACAAAACCTCCTTTCCTGGTGACTCTGCAGAGCAGATCCTCCCCATAAGTCCATAGCTTTCTACTCTTTTTCTTTACGTGGACTACTTCCTGAGTTTATCCAGTGGTACTTACTTTATATCTATCATAAACATTCACCTCTCTCTCTCTCTCTCTCTCTCTCTCTCTCTCTCTCTCTCTCTCTCTCACACACACACACACACACACACACATTTTATACCCTCTAGACAATACTTTATAACAGTTCTGAAACAGATATGGAGCCATAGGGTCATCGTGAGATGATAGAGTCGCTTAAACGGAGAAAATGAGTCTTGGCAACGGGAGTGTGGTATGAAGTTTGTCTTCCAAGGCCTTACCTGCACCAGCAATGGCCCAGAAACTGTATTGCATCAGAGAAACTAAAAGTCCTCCATTTGTCTGAAGGATGAATGAAATTTGGAGATGTGAGAGATACAGTTGTCAGAAGAAATCTTAGTGTGTCTTTTGTTTTTTTTCTCCACTTAGCTCCTTCACCCCAAGGCCAGGAGAGGCTACTGAACCTCAGGAGATGGAGACTGAAAGGCTCAGATGTATATTTCAGAAACAACAGACTGACTAGGGTAGTATAGGTGCACCAGAGGAGCAAAGCTGGCAGTATGTAGATTGGTTAACTCAACATATTAGGATAGTAGGTTTTAGGTTGAGGAGAGGGAGAAGAGTGGCAGAAGTATTTCTGAAATTAAAGCAATAAGAGGACGGTTAATTAGACGTGAAGAATAAGGATTGAAGAAGAATCAGAGATAAATGGACCAACTTTCTTTATACTTCCCTGCAATATTAGCACTGGACTTTATAGTTTCTCTCATCTTCAGTTCCCAATGCTAGACCTTCCGGTCTTGGCACTGGCCTAAGTGATTGTCTGTATCCTGATAGTACCAGTAGCACCATGGCTAGAATCTGAACTTGGAATGCTGGTCATTGCCTGACCCCACTTGCATGTTTTAGATTTGACCTGAGCTGAAAGTAGTCCCAGGACAGCACAGTGTTTAGAGCGATGATGCTCATGTGTAATGGGTGTGGGTCCACGTCCCAAAGCTTATTCTTACTGTGCCATTTGGCACAAGTCACCAACTCTCCCTGTAATTGACCTCCCTATGGCTCATCTTTCGTATGTCTTTATAATGGTGTACACAAACATGTGTGCATACATTTGATTGTGTATCTGTATGTAGAAGTCAGAGTGGGTTGTTTTCCTCAATCATTCTCTATCTTATTTCTTTGTTTACTTTTGAGATTCTATTTTAACTCAACATTTGTCCCTTCCCTCTGTACCCTCCAAACCTTCCACATCCACTTTTCCACTCTCCTTCATATTCTTGGCCTCTTTTTGCATCAATTGTTACTGCATGGATATATCTACTTGTATATACATAAATATTCCAAAATATAACTGCTGAGCCATATGATGTTACTTGGATGTATGTTTTCAGAGCTGACCCCTTGACACTGGACAAACATTTGGTATACTCTTCCCTGGGGAGAGGCATCTCTCACTTTCCCAACTTTACTCTTTGTATAAGGTTGTTTCCATAGGGTTCTTTATTGGATTTTACAGAATTGAATCATCATCATCTTTACCTCCTGTACAGTTGGACATGTTTGCTGGTGTTCTCCTTCTTCAGTTCATGTTTGGGTGGTCATGTTGGTAGGAGTACAGGTATACCTTCTGATGTTACAAGGAGACACAATCTTATAGCAAAATACTGGATCCTTTGGCTTTACCTCCTCTTCCTCAATGTTCCCTGATCTTTATGCGCGGTAGTGCTTTGTATATGTATCCACTGGGATGTAGATGTGTTTTGTAGATGTATCCACTGTAGATGCTCCACAACTCGGGGTATTGATTAGTTGTGGTTTTCTGTTGTACACATAAGTTCCTTGGTGGGTGAAGCGTATTCTTATCTGTGAATAGAAAGAAGGACACATGTTACATTTTTTTCCAGCAGAATTTACTTTATTAATAAATAACACAAAACAGGTCGGTACACATATTTACAGGTTATAGACCAGGAAACTCAGATCCAAAGCAGGGCACAGGGCACTCACTTCTTGGAAAGCTTGACTTGTTTGTGCTTCGGGGGGGTGTCCACTTGAGACAGAGTCCACTGTCGTAGGTGGTTTCTTATACTGGGCACTTTTGAGGTGTTCCTCTACCAGGTTAGGTGTGACACAGATCACGTGCTGGCTCTTCCAGTACTTGACCGTGTTGAGGGACTGCAGGGTACTGATGATGTCGTTCTGGGTGATACTGGTCATCTGGCTAAGATCTTTGATAGACAATGTGCCCTGGAAGTCTCGCAGGATCTCCAGCAAGACCCATGACCAGTAGCTTCTGTAGCTGAGTTTTCCCAGGTCACTCAGTGGCTTCTCTGGGGAGCCTACAGTACTCTCAAGCTTAGAGAGCTCATAACTGAAGGCGATGAAAAACTTCCCATAGCCCGTGCCGTTTGTAGGGAGGCAGAGTCAGGATGCAGGCCACCTTCTTTCCATCTGGGGATTCCTTCTCCTTAGAAAAGTAGCCAACAGCAGTGGTAGCGCACGCCTTTAATTCCAGCACTTGGGAGGCAGAGGCAGGTGGATTTCTGAGTTAGAGGCCAGCCTGGTCTACGGAGTGAGTTCCAGGACAGCCAGGACTATACAGAGAAACCCTGTCTCGAAAAACCAAAACCAAAAAAAAAAAAAAAAGAAAGATAAAAGAAAAAGAAAAAGAAATGTAGCCAACAATGTGAGTCCCTTGCCTATCTACTTCTGTCAAAATGTAAAAGACAAAGGGCTCCACATCAAAATACAAGGTCTTATGGTCCAGGAAAAGCTTGGCCAGCAGGCACAGGTTCTGACAATATATCTTATGGTCGTTGCCATCCACTTCATACACAGAGATGTTGCTCTTTCGATAGATCTCCTTCCCTGGGGGCTGCCGCCACTGACACTGGCCCAGGTGGAAGCGGTAGCTCTTCTCGAACTTCATGTATTTGAGGCAGTACTCACAGAGCCAAAGCTTAGGCTGCTTCCTATAGTCCTCTGGGAAAGGTGAGAAATACCAGGCATCAATTTCGTAGTTCCCAATGTGGATCTTGTCTACATACTTCACTTTGGTGATCGCCTCATGTTCCTTTTCCAAGGCTGCTGTGGTGGGGTCCATCTCTGCATAGGTCTTCTGTACGTGGTTGATCTCATCGAGCTTTGCTTTTGGTTGCCAGTGATCTTGTGCTCCGGCTGCCCCACCAGCTCACTCAGGTATTTCTCAGAGTTCTTCTGCACTGTGTCCTTCACGGTCTTGGTCAGTGCGAGTCGGTTCTTGTCCAGTCACCTGTTGAAGCCCACATAGTGCACATAGAATTCTCCTCGGCCCTCCTGGTCATTCACTTGAGACTGGATCACTTCTGCTGAATGCCAGGTGCTATCGGGCTGCCGACACAGGTACGTTTCTCCGATCTCCACGGTGACTTCTGGTTCTCCACACGCTGGGAGTCAGCAGAGAGACTCGGCCGGGGGACCGGGCAGGCCCCTCGACTGCTGCATTTTTCCCTGGTCCGGGCTCTCCCTCCCCTGCAGTTCCTGAAGTTGTTGCAGCAGCTGTGGCTGTTGCTCCCTGTGCCGCCATTGCAGTGCCGGAAGTGATCGTTACACTTTTATTAAATTCTCCAGGTTGTTTATGTTATATCATTACAGCTCTACTTATGTGGTGCATATTATCACTCTCACTTTGCATATGATGGAAGTGAGGTTTGGAGAAGGAAATGATATATACCAAGCGAGTCAAAGCCACAGAGCTAGCAAAGGGCTGAACTGGATATGAGTCAAAGTTTTCCTGCTCCTGGTGCTACAGTCATTGTGCTACACTGCCTAGAGATGCTGGTGTTCCCGAAGAACTGCCTGATCCCTAATGTAATAACATCCTTTATGATCCTCCTTGGCTCTCTGCTTCCCTTTGAGTTACTAGCTGAACTTTGTAATCACAGTTTCATTCTCTGATCATTTTCCTCCGTGTTTCCCTTTCTTACCAATCCATGTAGTGTTGTGGTCTTCATCATGAGACGGATGGGACTGGCTTTGGAACACACAGTGCTGAAAGGCTTCTTGATTTTTCTGCCAGGTGAAAGCCAGCCAACCCCTCACATATGGTGAAGTGATCAACCTCAAGGGGCTTTGGCAAGAAATAGAAACTACTACTGGGGTCTTTAATTTATACCTTAATATTGTACACATGCGGCCTCAGGAGCAGAACATGCAGCTAAACCTCACCACCTGGCGGACATCAGTTCTTGCACCTTCTGCCTGGCCCCGAGACTCTAGAGTATGTTTTTCCAATTTGCAACTTACTTCAGGGTAGGAATCTGTGAGTCACCTGATACTCCTTTGATAGCTTTTCTGTACTTCCCACACCCTGAGACTCTCCACCCTGTTTAACACATCTAGGTGAAGTGGTAGGTGTTTATTTTGTGCATAATGGAGTCTTAAAAAAATACTGCCAGGTCTGTTATACTAGATTGTGGCTCTTCAGTTATTAAGATCCTACAGATACTTGTTCGATCAAAGCATATTAGTCATCCACTTCAGGCTGGTAATAGTGTGGTAATAGTGGTTATTTTTTTTTACCAATGATGTTTCTGCTGCATCAGAAGTGGAAATACTATGTATATGCTGTGCCCCTGCCCCCTGCCCCCCACCCACCAACTAAAACCATTTGCAAAACTATCCAGCTCCTAAGAGCCGAGTTTCATAGAGGCAGACTATTTTTCTCTATGTGCCTTTTAACGTTTAGGTTTACTGTTTCGCCTCCATTTTATTTTCCCATTTAATGCTTTCAGAAAGAATGAATAGTATTCTACATTTTTATATTCTAAACACCATTCCTGCATAATTCTATTCAGTTCTTTGTTGTTTTGTGTTTTTTTTTCCGAGTTACAGTTTTAAAAATAATCTAGAACTAATTTATCTAATGAATATGCAATTATTGCAAGAGTCCTTTGAAGTTTTTGAAAACCGTCCGTCAGCATCTTTCTGGGACGTGGTGATGAATGTAGCATCGGGTACTTGGAAGCCGTTTCTAATTTGGCAGCAGCAGGTATAATTTTTGCACATTCCAAAGCTGGGCATGATGTAGTCAATTACTGTGTACTCTCCATAGTTAGCTTTGTGCAGTTACTTTCTAGCCTAGCTCCTGCAGTAGGTGGATTAAAGGCATCATGACTCTGAGTATACAGAAGCAAACAAAAGTCAGGGAACCTAGTCATGCAAAATATACAAGAAGGGGGCATGGTTTAGTTCTAAACAACTTGTGTCAAGAGCTCACAAATCACAGCTACCACTTAAAGTGGGATCCAACTTTCCATGTGTCCTGTTAGTCCTGTGAATGCATACAGCGAAGGAAGCTTCTCAATGTGGTTAAGGGCAATGAGACTTGACGGAGGAAAGAAAGGACATGGAGTTGGAAGGGTGGGGCAGTGGGGATGGGTCTGGAAGGAATTATGTGGAGAAGTCAGGGGGTGAACACGATAAAAATACATTGCATGCATGAAGTTGTGAAACATCATGTTATATAAAACATGAACTTGACCAAGAGTCTGCCCACCCAGAGTCTATCTTCTGGCGGAAGACAGAAGATAAATAACCATGTTATGTAGCCAAGAGGATTCCGAGAAGGGAGAAGATGGAAAGCCATGCCATGGAAGCGGAAGCAGGAATGGATAACATTTTTGTCTTGGTAGATGTAGAAGTTATTCTCAGAGGGGAGTTGATTTTCCTACACAGTTTCCTTGTTTCCTACCTACTGTTTACTCTGTGCTTTTGAAAGTGGCCCCTGGAGAGAATTCTCCATGATTGTTTCTGAGCTGGGGGGGGGGACCAGCTCCCTCCTATGTACTTTTCTCCCCTAGCACCTGAGCAAGGATGCCAGCTGGGCTGCCTCCACTGCTGAAGACAGCAGATATGATCCAAACCCAACTTCGGGATTCATTAGCATCCACTATCAAGTTGCTCTGATCAGGACCTTGTGAAAGGCACAGTCTCTGCTCCCCATAGAAGCGGCACAGGGCTTGCTGCTGAGTGCCAGGATGTGACTCTGTACAAAGTCATTGGAGGGACTCCTTTGCTAATCAGAACAGTGATTTTTCCCATACCCAGTTGTCTGCACATCCATCGTCATCTTCCTGGCCTGAATGACAGCATTCTTTTGGCTGTAGAAGCAGGAACATCATAACTAATTTAAGTAATTCGAAGAGAGTAGTTTACTGAAAGGGTCTCAGAGATTAGATGCAGGAAGCAGAAACATCACCAGGAGCAAAGCCAGTTACCTCCCCCCCTTTCTTTCATCTCATTGTTTTGTGTCCCTGGTTGTTTCTGCATATCTGATTTTTTTCCCTCTTCAATCAGCTAGCTGAGAACTTATCTCTTTCCATATGTTCATTGCAGATTATGGTTTTCCATTGTGCCAGATATCTTCTCAGTTTGAGCTACCCAAACAAGAAACTCAAGCTGAGCCTTAGTTCTTTTGCTAGGGGCACAAGCTTGCTTTATTTCAAGCTGGATGCAGCAAGCCACGGTCAAGGTAGGGATCATGAAGACTCTAGATGCCTTTAGGCCTCCATGCTGTCTTCAGCCCTTGAATGGGGGTACACTTAAAGATATGGAAGTTGAAGGTCAGACACAGAAGTAAGTAACTAGCAAAAAGATTAAGTATCTAGCAATATGACACGAAGCTAACTGTTCTCAGTGAATCCGTGAAATGTGTGAAGTGTCCTTAGAGGAGCTTTGTCTGTGGAAGTTTACTGACTCTGGAACAAATGGAACTTACTTGGGACCATATAAAGAAGAATACTGGTGAAATTATACATACAATCAAGCAAAACCCTTGATGATAGAACGAAGCCTTGTGTTGTTCTGAACTAATTGGGTCCACCAATGCTTCTCAAATACACAAAGGAAGTGTGTAAGCATCCTTCCCAGCACTTGGGACTTGAAGTCACCTCCCTATCACATGTCTTTTCTGTAGGGGTTTTCTTCACTACCCAAAGGGGGCACAGGCTGACGAAATGCTTTGCATTGTTCTAGTTAGCTCCCTTATACTTGTTTGCACGTTTTTAATTCCTGATAAATTTTGGCTTGCCAAGGATAGCGTTGGGCTTATTTTTATCTTGGCCCCATTAAGACTGATTTACATTGAAGATTCCTAAAACAAATGTATTGGATTTTTGGATCTCTTCAGTAGCTCACAGAAATTTAGATAGACTGATGTGGGGAATCCATCAGAGAAGAGTGCTTGAACATGGGTTTAAGCTACTAGAAAGTTTTCTTTTTTAGCCAGCTGGTGACTATACTAGATGTTCTGGATCCCAGTGTAGCGCCGAGCCTTCCTCAGGTTGAGCTTTTAATTACAAAAAGCCATAAACTGGGTTGACATACTTCAGTTAACAAGAACAGTTAGCAAGAAGTGAAACTACGGAAGTCACAAAGCAAAGTTAGTACATTTAGAAACTTTCCCAGAATTATGGACTTTGATGGATTAGGATTTGTTTTAGTTTGGTAAGTGGTGCTGTCTATGTATTAAGTTTTACAGCCTGAAAGCCACTTCCATCATGAGGGCAGTTGTGTTTAGGTCTGGGGACCTCCTAAGCTCTGGGATTCTGTTACACTGATAGTTAATACAAAATTCTGTGAGTCAGACATTCTTTTAGTTTGTCAACTACTCAGCCACTATCTTCAATGTATATATGCCTAGTACTACTGTTAGTATAATCTGCCGAGTGCTACTAGGCATATGGTTTTATCATTTAACTTAACCTGAGTCTCAGTATCCCATGGTCAGAATTGGGAGTGGAGAGGGCAGAAAAGAGCAGTAATACTAGATGGTGTGATGATTGTGGGGTAGAGGTTACATCACACAGAGTAGTCTTTTGTAACTGTGGTTATTTTATTGTGGAAGGTGTGATTTTTTTCACGCATACATTAAAAGTCACATTTCTTCAATTTTTCTTTCAAAAATGTTATTAGGGTATGTGTAGGTGCACATGCATGTATGCATGTGAACATGTGTGTGTGTGTGTGTGTGTGCGTGATGTATATGTGTGAGTAATAGGCACACATGAGGAAGTCAGAGAACACGTTGTGGGAATTGATTCTGTCCTTCCATTGTGGGATCCAGGAATTGAACTCAGGTATTTCAAGATTGAATAGCAAGCACTTTTATCAGATGAACTATCTTGCTGGCTTCTTCATTTGTTCTGACTGATGCTCTCCTCTGACCATCTATGTTCTTTAGGGTAGCATTCAGTTTAAGTGATATTCTAGAAGCTACAGGACTTCCCAAGGGTGTGTGAGATCTCTATGTAGCTTTTAAAATTTGGAAAAGGCTGTCTAGACTTCAGTCCACAGTCATCTCAAGGAACACTTCCAAGGCCTGTTTGGGTGCTGATGGTAGATGGTTTTGCATCTTTGCCGCTCAAGCTGGGCTTGAGGGTCTTCAGCTGGGTTCACAGGAACACAATGGCCATATTTCCCCCTCTTCTAGGGCTGAGGATGTTTCCATTCTCTCTGTTTGGATTTTAATCTCCCATCTACAAAAGCCTGATTCCTGGTGATAGGGCTTTTGGCTTCTGATTTCATTTAGTTGTTAGCAATTCCTTCTAAAAACTTTGCTGTGTAAAATCTTCTAGTGTCCTAAAATCTCACACAGCATCCTGACCATGATGAACCAATTGATGCCATTTCTGTTCCTAAATGCAGATTTTTGCCCCAAGGCTTTGGTTTGCACGTCTCCTTATGTAGCACATCCCCACCAGTTCATAATTTGGTTCTTTTTTTTGTCACATCTTAGCTGAAATGTTACTTCTTCATAGAGACCTTTCTAGAATGCCAGTTCTAAAACAGATCATTACCAACCTCATCTTCCCATTTGTTATCACCCTATTTGCTATGCTTATTAACCATCTCCCCATGATAGCATGTTTCATTGACCATTGTGTCTTAGCATTATGCCTGATATGTGTCAGGCACCAAAAACAACCAACCAAACCAAACCGAACAAACAAACCACCACAACAAAACAAAACCAACAAAACAGCTCTTGAATAAAAGGAAGAATTACTGTCTCCAGACTGGGATGCTCTTGGTGGCAATGAGACTGGTGTAGAAAATATGCCATAACCCATCTTATGATTATTTAAATGATTATTAATTACTATTCAAGGGCTAGGTTGAAGACAAACCCAAGTGTTGGAAGAGCATGTTAAAGTACTTTATAAAATATGTAAATGTATATTACACAAGAAATGAATATATAAAATAGACATAAAACAATATAGTTTGAAGAACTTTTACAAAGCTCAAATGCTATATTGAAAATAGTAGAGGTTGATAAACCATCTTAACATTTATTAAGAGAAGATGTGGATTTAAAAAGCTGTAGAAATATTAATTTAAGGTCTAGTCCCAGAGTGAGTTCAGCATTGGCCCCATCAGCACCAGCAGGGGTTCAAGGACCTCACCATCGGGAGAGACTCTGACTAATAGAGTTGGATGGGACTGAAGTCTGAATTAGAAAAAAGACTGGCTGGGTGATTCCGCTTTGTAACTAAATTTGGGGGTGAGTGATTATTTCAAGAAACTTATGAGGTACAGAATGGATTTACAGATAAAGAGATCTATGAGTAACACAGAGCTCCCTTTCAGAGAGGGGGACATATTTCCAAAGAGCCACTTGGGAGGTCAGTGGTGAATTTTTAATAAAATCATAAGGTTCCATCAGTCCTGTTGTTATAATGCATACATAATGTTACAATGCATACTTCTTTCTCAGACCTTAAGATGAATGGTCATTCTCAAGTTTTTCCTTTACTCTGGTTTCATTTAAGCACAATCCTCTAGTGAGACATGTTTCATGTACAGAAGTAGGACAGCATAGCAAGTCCCTGTAGGACATGTTTCATGTACAGAACATGTACATGTTTCATGTACAGAAGTAGGACATCACGCCCTTACTTCATCTGGATCCTCATTTAGTGCCTCACTGCCTTCATGTCATTTTGATGACTGCCAAAGACATGGCATCATTTGTTGGGCAACTATTTCAATATGTGAAAGTGGGAACCTGTTTTAGTTATGGTTTGTATTGTTATGAAGAAACTCATGACCAAAAGCAACATCTGTAGTCCACCATTGAAGGAAGTCAGGACAGGAACTCCAAGAGGGTAGACTCCTGGAGGCAGGAGCTGATGCAGAGGCCATGGAGGTTGCCTTGCTTAATCTGCTTTCTTACAGAACTCAGGAGCATCAGCTCATTGGTGACACCATTCACAGTGAGGGAGGAGAACCCTCCCCAATGGGTCACTAATTTAAAAAATGTACTACAGGCTGATCTGTTTGCAGGAGGGGCTTCTTGTTTTCAGAGGGCTCTAGCTTGTGTCAAGTTGACATAAAATTAGCCATCCCAGAACTCTTTTAAAAATACCATCTCAGTACCAACATAATATTGATTTACAATATTGAAAACAGTGACTTACAGTTCTCAGGTGTCAATCTTTACATTTCCTCAGTTGTTATAGAAATCCTTTTGAAAATTGCTTTGACTTATGATTAGAATAACATCCATTTATTTTTAATTTTTATAGGTCTCCTATGCCTCCTTTGATCTATAATTTTTTTTCTTAGTCTCTTTTCAACTTAATTGTTGGGGGAAAAAAGTCTAGCCTTCATTTTAGTTTTATTTTTGGAAGGGATAGGGTTTCTCAGAGTCTGTATTTTGCTGACTCTTTTTCCCCCCCTATGGAATCACTAAACATATTTGTTGGTCATCTCCATTTTGCATGATTCAAGAGGCAGATTTAAAGGCTCGGTCACACAGAGGTTTGGTTTCTCGGCATTCTGTAGATGATTATTTTCATCAGGAGACACTCGGGTGCTCTGTAATGCTGCCAGGCTGTGTAGCAATGCAGTCGCTGGTGTTTGTTGCCCAGAGTCCTTTAACTCAAGGTGGCAGAAACCGCAGCAGTTTATATTTTTCGTTGCTTCTCATTTATTCTGGGAAGCATTCCTATTGTAGATTTAGGGTCACGCAGGAAAAGCCAGGCCAGTGCTCCCTTCTTTCCTTTTACTTGTTAATTGGCATTCTTCAGAAACTGAACAATAGGCTTGTGGCCTTCCCCAACCCTGTCTAATTTAGCCTGTCTATTGTTGCTGCCTTTGTTCAGCTCCCGTTTAGGCAGTCACGCTGGTGAGACTTTATGGGTGTAGAATTACATTATAATCTCAAGAAATAAAGGGACTAAGCAGGGCTCAGTGGGGCTCACAGAGACTGAACTGACCATCAGGGAGCCTGCCAGGGTCTGTATAGGTCTTTTTCATTTATATGGTGGTTGTGTAGCTTGGTGTTCTTGTGGGGCTCCTAACAAAGGGAACAGGGAACTCTTAACTGTTTTGCCTGCTCTTGGGACCTGTTTCCTCATACTGGGCTGCCTAGTCCAGCCTTGATATGAGAGTTGGTGCCTAGTCTTATTGTAACTTGATATGTTGCTTTTGCTTGATATTCCTGGGAGGCCTGCTCTTGTCTGAAGGGAAACAGGAAGAATGGGTGTGGGAGAGAGCAGAGGGGGTGGGGACTGACTGAGGGCAGTGGAGAGGAGGGAGACAGGTAAGAGTGTATTGTATGAAAGAAGAATTTAAAAAAAAAGATAAAAGAAATATATTTTTAAAAGTGGCCAACAGGCTGTTTTTTATTTTTCTTATTATTTTTTAAATTTTTTTTCTCAAATTGTAATTAATTCACACAGGGGTTATAAACACAGAAAGGCTGGATGTGGGGAAGAGAATGACACTGGAGTGTGGGTGTTCAGGGGGAATACAGATATCTTCAGAACGGCTAGGTGAAGGTTCAGGGGACAATTCACTATGACTCTGCCTATGACTCGATTGTCCTTATCTAAGTTGGTATTGTCTGCCAAGGCTACCTATTTACAAGGTCTATGACAAATCAGGCTTATAAATTTCCACAAAAGCTGCCAGTTTACATTAGCTTATAGCCATCTGTTTCAATGTTTTTCCACTGAGACCCAAGACTTGGTGTTAGTATACATGTATGACAGGCCTATTGCTGATTTTAGGCCTATGGCTGATTTTAGGCCTTCAGTGTGTAAGCAAGGCTACCCCTGACATCTCCTCCCTTCTCTAAGTATAGAAGGGCTGTGGCAATTCTAAACTGGAGAAGGCAGGGATAGAGGCCTGACCTCCAGTATTTGAAGGGTACCTTGTAATGGCTCTGGTCCCCCTGTCGTTGTCCAGTGAGGCATGAGGGCCATACCCATCCTGATGTCTTTTTCATGGAGAGGGGATACTTTTGACATCAACCCCTATGTAGTCAGGCTTGTCCCTCAGGGAACCCAGATAGATATTTTTATCATTTATTTATATTCCCTTGCAGTGCTTAGCCTCGAAGCCTAAGCAAGAATTCAGATCGCCTGTCAGAGGGAGTTCTGGGTGGCCCCTCTCTGCTTGGTCTAGGGGCAGAAGTCTCCCCTTTTAGGTTGGGTGGAGATGGGTTTTGGAAACACCGTGTATAAAGTAACAACCTCATCTTGAGTCTCGTGGTCCTCCATAGCTAACTTATGATAATGTATCTGAGTAGGTTTTGCTACCAAGTTATTTATCTGTTGTATCACAGAGTTAGTCCGCCTATTTGAGGATGAGGGACCAGCAGATAAAAGCAAAAAGAACCCAAATAGTGGTCCCAAGATGGGAGGAAATAGGCTTGACAACCTTGGAGAGGCTGAAAACCAATTCTTGTACCGGCATTCATCTGTCTCTTTCTCTCTCTGATTTTTCTTAGGGCCTCACTACCTGTTTCATGCTCTCTTTAACCCTCCTTGTCTTGTCTATGTAAAGGCAACCTTCCTCTTTAAGAGCTGTACACAGTTAAGAGCTGTACACAGCCTTTTCTATTGTACTAGAGTAAATCAAGTCCAATAAGGATCTTTGCGATTTTAGGAGGTCTCTTCAGACAGTGAAACGAGGATATTTCTTCAGATTAGTGATGTCAATCTCTAGCTGTTTGATGTTCTTGTCAGTGGCCCTTCAAAGGTCTGAGTAGTATAAGTTCGGAGGCCAGCATCTGGATTAGAACTTCTAACTGCAGACATCACGGGTGATTCATTTTTACCTGGGATGCTGCCTGAGTTAAAGCTCCTGGGAGTCCCTCTTTCTCTCGGTTTTCTGGGGTTGGGTACGGAGCTGCTGCCTGTGACCTGCTCTATGCTCGGGCCCAGACCGGAAGCCCCCCCACAGCAGGCTGTTTTATTATTTGTTTCTTTAATATCATCACATTTTTTCATTCCATTGCAGGTGTTCTTTACAGCTACACAGTTCTCCACTCAGTGGGCAGGGCAGTCTCTCTTCCTCTCCCTCTCCCCTCCACCATCCTCCCCTCCCCCTCTCCCTCTCCATACCCCTCCCCTCCCCTCTCTGCCTTCTCCTCTTCCTGGTTGATACAGAAGATAGAACGTAGAACCCTGGGAATGCTTGCTAGTCATATACTATCATTGAGCTACATCCAGCCTTAAACTTACCATATTGATTCAAAGTTAGAGTTCACCAAATATTTTCTCCAAAGAACCAAATAATAATATATTTGCCATTTTTAAAAGCAACACTTTGAAAAGAAATGAAGCTACTTTTAACTTTTATGCTGTATAAGAGGCAGGATCTGTCTCATGGGGTGCAGTGTGGGCACCCCTGAGCTTATGTCCATTTGATTCTGTTTGATTTCTTGCAAATTTACTGATATAACTTCTGCCATATTGAAACCACTTTACCACATATCTTTTGCTATTTTTACAATTGAAATGGAATCCTAGAAGTGGGCTTTATCAAAGGGCAAATGAACATTAATTTTGCTTGGTAGTATCAATTTTTTCTTAAGCCTTTGTTTCATTTTGTACTAGCAATATAGGAGAATGCTTATTTCCTATAATCTTGCCAAACTTGTAGCTTATTGGTCTTTTAGACTCTTCTGATTCTGAGTGAGTAGTAAGTATAGTCCTGTTTTGTATGTCTCTTCTCTTGGGGATAAGAGCCATTTACACTTCTTTTTTGCAAACTATCTCCTTCTATTCCTTGACTAGTTTTTCTAAATTATTGATTTATTTCTTTTTGTTATAAAAATATTAATTTATTATCAATACAAATACTAAATGTTTTTCTCTGGGTGGTCATTTTATTTTGAATTACAGAGGTTTTTAAGTCAGGTAGTTTTTAGTTTTAAATTTAAATCAGACTTATCAAATCCTTTTTTCATTACACATATATTTTTTGAAGACAGTGTCTTACTATGTAACTCTAGCTAGTCACATCTTAAATTCACTGAGATCCACTTCTCTGTCTCCTGAGCACAGGAATTTATAGTGTTTACCACCATACCCAACAACTAGATTTTTGAATCAGGAGTGTTTCCCACTCTCAGGTTTAGAGGTAGGCACCTTTAGTCTTCCAATACTGATTGGATATCTGACCTATTTAGAGTTTATAGAGGAGAAATGATCCAATTTTGTTCCTTTTTTCTATGATACTAACTATTCCCCAAACAGTTATTAAAACATCCATCTTTTCTCAACTCATTTAGATGCTGAATTTGAATTAAACAATCACATTAATTTTAATTATTAAATGTTAATTGTTCTTGTATAGTTAGATATGCTTTCACATTTTGTATTTGATTTGTCTTTGTCTAGTCTGATGCCATTGCACATTTATAGTGCTGAGCCCATTTACACTTACTGATAGGAAGAAGAGGATTGACTCTGAATATTCTCTTGTTTATGTGCCATTGTATGTATGTGTGCACATATTCTTGTTTGGGTGTGCATGCAATATTTCACTATTTGTTTTATTTTCTCTTACCTTTCTCTTTTCTATCTATCATCTATCTATCTATCTATCTATCTATCTATCTATCTATCTATCTATTCACCCATCCATTTGTCTATACTTTTTTTTCTTTTTTGTCTTTTTCTTTTAGTTGTTCAAGACAGGGTTTCTCCATGTAGCCCTGGCTGTCCTCGAACTCACTCTGTAGACCAGACTGGCCTTGAACTCACATGCATCTGCCTACCTGTGCCTCTGGAGTGTGGAGATTAAAGGTGTGAGCCACCGCTACACACACACACACACACACACACACACACACACACGTATCACATCTTTTACACTATACATATATATATGTGTGTGTGTGTGTGTGTGTGTGTGTATAATCATTGACGAAAATCTGGATTTTCAGTCTAATGGTTTCATTTATGTAATTCATTTAATGTCTCTGGTTTTGGAAGGGGCTAATGCTTCTCTACAAAGAGCAAGATAGAGACTGGTTAGTAATTCTACTTCCACCCCAAACATCTAACATATTCATAAGATGTATTGCTGAAGCATCTTGTTTTCTTCCTGTGAATACCCATGATGCAATCATTAGCCGAATGTTCTTCCAATAGGGCAGCATGTTTCCTGTCTTTACGCTTTATCTCTTCTCTTTTCCGAAGGGCCCATAGAACTCTTATCAATGGGGAAATGAGACCAAATTAAAGATTTTTTTCTGTTTTTATTTCCAAAATTACAATATAATTATATCATTTTTCTTTTCCTCCATCCAACCCTTTTCATGCAATCCTGCCTCTGCCCTCTGCTTCTTATTTTTTTTTTTTAACTTTAGTCTTTTTATTTACAGTCCAGTCTTTATTCCCCTCCAGGTCATCCCTCTGACAGTTCCTCATTCCATTCTTCTTCCCCCTGATTCAAGAGGATGTCCCCACACCCCACAAGAGGATGTCTTAAGTGTCTCAAGGGTTAGGTGCATCTCCTCTCACTGAGGCCAGACCACCCAGTCCTCTGCTGTATATGTCAGATGTAGTTTTAAGAGGCCCCTCTACTGCTTCCTCTGCTTCTTGCCTTCACGTTCATGTTCCTTGGAGTGACTGCTATCAGAGCATCTTTTAGAGCCATGGTGCACTTTGCTTCTTCCAAAAACTTGTCCAAACCAAAAGGATCTTCCTCAAACTGAACTAGTCCTTCTCGGCCCCTCTGTCTATGGTCTGTACCAGAAAACTCCTTATCAGGAACAAATCTGTTGGTCTTTATCTTGGTTTCGAGGTCATCACCATACATGTCCTTGTCCAGATTTTTACTGGGCTTGTAGATACTCTGAGCCATATCTTTGTCACCCCTCCAGGCCTGTTCATAAACATTGTAAACTTCATCTTCTCTGCCTGCAAATCCACTGTCTATACCCTTGGATTGGTTGAAGAGCCTTTGGTCATACTGAATTTCATTGGAAGTTCGAGGATTGGGCACACAAGAGCAATGACTTCACTGATATGTTGATTTTCATTTCTCTGTAGTTTTGACCTCTTATCAGGAGCTGCCCTGGAAAGGTTCCAGTCGTGCTGCCTCTCTTTGCGCCTGTCATGACGGATTTCATTGTGGAGAGCCTTATAGTGCCGCGCCTTAAGATGGCGCTGGTCTCTGCCTTCCGCCACCTGTTGGTGAGTGCTCTTAGGAGTAAGCAAGTCCTTATTTGGCTGTGGCTAGTGATCTGGCTTGCTTCTGTGTATGTGGGCCTATCTGCTGTTGCCACGTGGCAGATGAGGGTAGGCTATTCCTAGAGTACTTAAGCCTGGGAGAGGCTTCCCCCGGGTCGTCAGTTAGAAGCTTATTCAAGGTCCTGAATAAACTGCTTGGAGAAGAGCTCGTGTGTCGAGTTTTCCTTGCGGGACAAGGGTGAACGTGTCATTTCATCTCTTTCACAGGCCTCTCCATCCTCTTTTTCCACAAGGGTTTTGATCCCAGCTCTCCTTTCTCTGGTTTCCTGGGCCATTTCTCTAAGTTTCTCTTCATGATTCTCCTTTTCTTTTTGAGCCATCTTTCTTTCTAGTTGGGCTCGCATTTCCACCACTTCTCGAGCCTTCTGTTCAGCAATGTCAAGCACTTCAGCCAGTTTGGCAAATTTTTCATTTATTTGGACTGTCTGAAGTCCTCTCCCTTCAGCAGCCTCCCGTTTATCCAGTGGAACTGTATAACCCTTTGAGTTCTTCCACTTGGATATACATGGCGGGATCTTCCACTTTTTTTTTTCTTCTACACTAATCTTCCGAGGAGGAGAGTGCATTGCAGGTACAGGGGGAGAGGGGGGCCCCCGGAGAATTTTCTTATTAACCCTGAATTTTGGAGGCCCCATTGGATCCTTCTGCCTTTCAACAATCCAAATAACTCTCTATTTAGCTCCCGAATTAAATGTTTTTCCTTGCTGAGATGGCATGTACTGGACATACTGAGCAGGAGGCAGTTTCTCAGCTGCATGAACAGGCTTGGCACCAGCAATCTTCTTTGCTATGCTCATCTTTAAGGCTGCTCTTGTCCTTTCTGTAATTTCTTTAATTGTCTCCTCATCAGGCCTTTGCAGTTCTGGGTCATCTGGATTCATAACCTCCTTTGGAACAAGGTCAGTATTTTTGTTATAAATGACCTTGTCTTTGGAATGTCCTTGTCGAGCAATTGTGTCATATATAAATTTCCCTTCCTGATCCAAATGAATGGGCAGAGCATTGGACACTTTTTTCTGTCACCCCATATCCAGATGATACTGGGCCACATAGATTTCAGGGAAAGCACCTCCATCTCCAAAATCCTCCGGCAACTGTGGAATCCAGCCTTTCCTGTATCCATGTGAGGGAGGCTCCCTTTGAGACAAATCCAGAGAGATCTGAAGTGATCTCTGAGATCTTGCCCTTTCTTCAGCTTCAAGTTGGTCCTGAGATAGCTGAGTAGGCACAGGTAAAAAGCTGAGCGTGCTCTACTTCTGCATCTACAAGAGCAAATCATAGCTTCCGGAGGACAAGTCTTTCTCACAATGAGGAACACAATGGAATAAATGCTCAGCGTACAGATGCCCTGACTGAACAACCCTCTAGGCTTTGCAGTTCTCTGAGCTGAAATTGTGGCAGCCACCGGATTGTAGTTGAAATAAACCAACAAAGGTCAGCTGTGAATCGAAGTCCAAGAATCGAGTTGTTTCTTAGTCCCAAGAGGCTAGTTCTAGAAGGAGTTTCCAACAGATTTGCTAGCAAGTGGATGCAAGCACTCAAAGAAGACTGCCCTCTGCTTCTTATTAAATCCCTGGCCTCTATTTCTTTATGATATATATATATATATATATATATATATTCTGCTCTGTTCACTTATATGTATATTATTTAATGATGACCACTTAACATTTGATAACCAACTTGGGGGCTCACCCCTTGGAAGACTATTTCTCCCACTCAGCATTCCTTGTTGCCTGTAGTTCTTTGTCCAGGGTTGAGGCCCCATGAGATTTCCCCTTCCATGTTGGTGCCACTGTTGACATCATCCTTATTCTCTCAGGCCTTGTTAAGGCAGCCATATTGGTGAAATTTCATGGGTATACCTTCTCTGACATCTCTGCCAACATAGTTTTGCTGAAGATATCAGTTGTTTTTGTCCCATCTTCCCAGGAATTTATGTTTTTTTGTAGCAGTTTTCTTTCTGTCCTTTCCAGGCATTGAATGAATAAGCATACAAATTGTGTAAGGAGATCAGGAAGGACAGTTGGCCATAGAGTTCAGGAAGTCAGACACACTCACTCATATTTGGCCTCTTCTCCATACCCATACAAGCAACACATTGCATAGCCAAAGGCTCGTTCCCTGGGAGGAACAATGCTATGACCTAGTTGTATAGGTTATTGCGGCTTATATATTATAATATGTTAGCCTGAGTTGAGGTTTTAAAATATACTTCATCTTTATTCTTTTGGAAAATGTTTTTAGTGGAAACAGAATTGTATCATTTGCCTCTGCCTTTCTCCCTCCAGCTGTCCCAGATACCCTCCCTTGGATTTCTCCTAGAGATGGATGTACAGACAAGATTGGAACATTAGCATTATTAGTAGCCATGTTAACATGGAAGGGGGGAAATTTTGCAGGGTTTCATGTCTAGACAAAGAGACAAAGTTTTGACAACGCGAAGAGAAGAATTTTAGTCAGCTGCGTTTAAAATGAATACCAGATGATGAATTTTCACCTATAAGACAAGTAAACCTTTTTTTTTTCTATGAGTTGGATTTGGACAGTATTTCCTCAGAACAAAACAGGTATTAATACAGGTGACATATTGCTCAGGGCCTTGATGATTTTTGGATGAGATAAAATTAAATGGAATATTTTAGTGGTTTTAATTTTTTACGGGTTCACTAAATGAAATCAAGGCTGATACATTCTCAGTGTTCTCTCTTCTCCTTTGTATAGACTGTTACCTGAAGGAGGAGGAGGAGGAGGAGGGGGAGAAGGAGGAGGAGGAGGAAGAGGAAGGAGGAGGAAGAGGAAGGAGGAGGAGGAGGAGGAAGAGGAGGAGGAGGAGGAGGAAGAGGAGGAGGAGGAGGAGGGAGACAGACAGAATGAATATGATAGAAAATGAAATATGGATGAGGAAACAAGCTCTCGCTACTCGAGACCTTTCCCCCTGTTGAGAATTCTGAACATTTGCTTGAAAAGATTTCTTGGGCCAAAGCTGATTTTAGATTTGGCCTTTTGAGATTCATCCTGTTGCTGCCAGCACTGGTAATAGGAAATGCCAGTTCTGCAAGAGGAGCAAAGGTGAAGTAATGTTAACAACTGAAGTAAAAAAAAAACTTAGGATGCATCTATCCAGACATTGTGAAGTGTGAGAATCCTCAGTTCATCTTCATTTTTTTGGCTGCTAAAGATGATGATGATGATGATTGTACTGAGCAAGTTTCTATCACGTGCCATCCCAGTCTGACTTTTTTGGTCCTTTGTTGGTTTAAAAATGAAAGGAAATCTAGAGCAAAAGAAAGGTGCGAAGAGTGACCGTTTACAAAATTCTGAGTGTAATTCCCCCTCATAGTACTGGAAGATGCAAATGAAGGGCTCAAATTATTTTAGCATCACATGAATTAATTAATCAATCATATTTGTTTCTAGAGTGTAGTTCATCAATGACAGATGTCTCAGACCAGGTTCATGAGTTCCACCCAAGCTAGGTCTGTCCTTGTGTTCCTTGCTATGCAGCTCAGCTGCTGTTCTCCTTCTTAGGTCCAGCATGGAGAATAGACATCACATCAAAGCCTTGTTCTGAGAAACAATGAGAATCTGTATGAGTTTTGGTGGGAGTCACACCCTGCTTGATTATTGATGTCTGCTGTGGCTGTAAAATACTGGTGAACGGTGTATCTGCTATGGATTCTGCACAATGCTTGGGACATATTCTCCTTGATTCTTTTTTTGTCACATATAACCAAGCTAACAGAGAAGACAGCTATGATGTACAAATCTTCAGAATTCTCCACAATAACATCAAATAATAAAAGAGAAAAAGGGAGTGAATTAATTAACAGCACAGAGATTTGCATGAGGGAAATCCCATCCAGTAGTGGGCTTTGGATGCCATCCAAATTGATACAGATTTCAGAGATTTATTAGATCTGAAAGTTTCATGGTGGCCCTGAGTTCAATGTTGATTAATGAGGCTCAAAAAGCCAAGTACTTCTTCCTGTAAACTTTTCATATCAACCACATCTACTCCCTGAAATCTGGATAGTTTTTAACCATGTTTACCTTAAATCATTCTATTGCTTTATTTAAAAGTTTGGCTCTGTATGAAGACAACTTTTCTGAGAAGAACATTTATGTAGTTACAGGAATTGGGTTTGTTAATAATAGTTTCCATTTCTGGGCTAAATGTTTTACATACATTATCTTGCTGAATACCGTAAAAATTTTCTGAGATCAGAGTTTTTACTCTCACTTACTGCAGAAGCAATGGACTCTCAGGAAGGTTATGTAAGCACCCTGCTGGTATGTGTTTAATATATAAAATTTCCACTAGTACTGACTGCCAAATTTAGGCTCTCGGTCATATGCTACACCATTTTATTTCCTCATTTTCTTATTTGTTCTTTGCAGTGCACTTTAAGGAATTGAGAAAAGTACAGTTGTTGTCTTGCTCTAGTCACTGACATGGATGGATCACAAAAAAATACTTGGAAAATAATCCCCCTTCTTATAATCTTTCTCCCTCCTTCCCTCCTTCCCTCCTTCCCTCCTTCCCTCCTTCCCTCCTTCCCTCCTTCCCTCCCTCCTTCCCTCCCTTCCTCTATCCATGTGTAGAGAGGGAAAGGGAGGGAGAGAGAGAGGAAGGGGGAGGGGAAGAGAGGAAGAGAGAGGGGGAAAAGAAGAGAGGGAAGGGTAGAGGGAGGAGAGGGGAGGGGAGGGGGAGGGAGAGAGAGACCTTATGAGAGGAGCGGGTAGAGAAGGCTGGTGTGGTTAGAGCAGAGGCAAGGCACTATGCTGGAGGGAAAGGCAGGAGCGAGACACTGTATTCCCAGACTATGTTCAGGGCTTTGGCCTTCAACCCTATAACAATGGTTGGTACAGAAGAGTTTTAAGTAGGTGAACAGCATGAACAAACTCAAACTCTCAACTGATCATCTGAGTATCAATGGGAAACAGAGCAGAGCATAACATTAAAAGGTTGTTCAGATTTGTGGCAGTTGCAGTGGAATCTATATCCCTAATACAATGATTGATTCTCAAGAGGATGAATTAATAGCAGTATTAGAATTCTGGGCTGGTATCCCTGAGGTAAAGGAACTTTGTTATCTGACCTGTGGGATAAATCTACTATACAGTTAAGTAAACAAGTTAACAATTCTTTTGGAAACAACTGGACTGCCATTTACTGACACGCTGGCTGCTACAATCACTGCTGTGTGTTTGCAGCCAACACTTGATCTGCCTCTTTTTCTCCCTTCACGTCAACTAATCTTAATTTACTAATTTTCAGTTTTACCCTGCATCATGAGTCCTGACTAGTCTATGAGTAATTCTGTTGTTTCCCAGGTAGTTGACGGAATACATGTTGACATCTTCTAGTCAATGATGAAGGGGATCGAGGAGTATGGGACTTTTCTCCTGAAGGCAGTTTCTGTCTCATACAAGAACTCTCTAGGAAGTAATGCTAGATATGAAGCCAAGACCTAGCAGAGTCTGTGGGTGGTGCATCTGAGAGATTGGGAGGAATTTTGGACCTGATTTTAACAGCACCGTTAAGCTATCAGTCAACCAAATCAACCATTTTCAGATCTCACTGTCTCCGACTTCTTGTTACATGGGATGATCAAACCCTTAGTATGAACTTCGGTATCTTTCATTCATAAGCAAAAGTTTTGAAACTAAATAAGCCAGGTGCTCAGGCTTGGAAAAGGTGATTGCTGCTTGTGAATCACTTTTTGTATTTATAATATGGATGATAGTTATATTTGTGGCATTGAAACACTGTTGTTAGGTTTATATCATATAATATAGCTTGTGTGCTTAGTTTATTACCTAAAATGAATTCTTTCAGTCTGCTGTTGCTATGGAGATGGTTTTAGTCCTTTCTTATATTGGAGTCAGTTACAATGGACTCCAATTACATATGGCCCCACGTCTACAGGACATTCACCAGCTAAGTGTTTGGAAATAAATTGACTGCTACTTTTCTATACCTAGATTTATCTTAAGTTTTAGAGTTTTATCTGAATGTATGCCTGGGACTGCCTGAAATCAATCAATCAATCAATCAATCTCTCTCTCTCTCTCTCTCTCTCTCTCTCTCTCTCTCCCCCCCACTCTCTTGGCGTCTTCCTCCACCTTTATATTGACAATACAATTTAATAAAATTAATTAGATTGGTTTTGCTGATGATTCAACCTGGGTGATCCCAGAGCTAGACCCTTCCCTTGGATGCAATCTCCCTGTCTTTGAGAAGGACTTCCACATGACTGACACTGTGTAGGACTCGTCTTGGTAACTCTTACTCACTAGCGCTGTCACAGAGTCAAGCACCTTGATGTTTCTGGAATATGCAGATCAACAGCTCAGTTTTTTTTTCTTCAAATTCTAATATGATGTTTGGATCAATGTCAATGGTTTCGAAGTTGTGACTTCCAAGATAAATTTGTGTAATTTAAAACCCCCAATTATTTATTACTTTGGAATACTAAGCCTGAGAGTAATCAGTCTCTCTCTCTCTCTCTCTCTCTCTCTCTCTCTCTCTCTCCCTCTCTCTCTCTCTCTCTCTGTTTCTCTCTCTCTTTCCTTCCTTCCTTCTTTCCAGGATGGATGCCTACAGGAAGAAAGTTTACATTTGAGTGTAACATGTAGTATCAGGGACTGATGGGATATTACTATCTCCATGTAGCAGATGCAGACCTAGAATCAGATACAATAACACATCTAAGTTAGTAGTTGGCAACTAGTAGAGGTAGACTTTGAAATGAGGCTTGCTTCACTACCAACCCATTTTCTGACAAAACAGTACTATGTAGCAAAGAGCTGTGGTCAAAAGCTTGACCTTCACTTGGTATTAGATGTTAGGTGAGTTTGTCCAAAGTGGTCCTATCACTTACTGAGGTACAGTTCTCAGCATGTTGATGATCTCTGGGCTTAACTGTCCTCTCATGTGTGACATGAATAATATTAGTACCAGCATTAAAGACTTATGGTGGGGGATGGAACACCTAGGGGCTTCCTGGGATATTGTAGCTACTAAATGTGAGTCTTAATTTTTCTTTTTTTTTTTTAGTTTTTTGAGACAGGGTTTCTCTGTGTAGCCCTGGCTGTCCTGGAACTCACTCTGTAGACCAGGCTGGCCTCAAACTCAGAAATCCGCCTGCCTCTGCCTCCCAAGTGCTGGGATTAAAGGAGTGTGCCACCACCGCCCGATGTGTCTTAATTTTTAAAACATTGATTTATTTATTTTAAGTATGTGAGTAGACTTTTACTGTCTTCAGACACACCAGAGGAGGGCATCGTATCCCATTACGGATGGTTGTGAACCACCGTGTGGTTGCTGGGAATTGAACCCAGGACCTCTAGAAGAGCAGTCAGTGCTCTTAACCACTGAGCCATCTCTCCAGCTCTAATTGTGCATAAAATAGCATAACATGTGCTTTTCTATTAGGTCTATATGTCTGGGTTGCTGCATTTCCACTTGGAAGTGATGCTATTGGATCTATTGTCATGGAAACACAAGTACTTCTAGATGAATTGCTTTACCATAAAGCCCAAGCATTTCAGGCTAAGATTGGAGAGTAGGTCTTTTAGGGGAGAGAAGAATGTAGACACTTAATTTAATGTATATATTTTCTTGTTTAAAGATTATAAAAACATTTTATTTTCTTTATGAATTGACTTTCCTACACTTAAGTCATCACACTGCATTCGTGTTCCCCTCTCACATGGCTCTCCCCTGTCGGCCCTCTTCTTCTTTTGCTGGCCACCAAAACTGTTCCGCATTTCTGTTTTGGGGACACTGTATGTTTCGTTACTCTCTCTTGTTACCCCCTATTCTCCTTCAGAAGGTTCCAAGTCCACAACTTTCATAATCTCACTTATGGAGTCTTTGAAACTACAATATCTGTGTGTTCTCTACCATATCAAGCACAGAAAGAGACATTTCTAAAGATGCACCAGGGAAAATATCACTGAAGATGTTAAGTAAAAAGTCAACATTTCTACAAGACTTCTTAGATAGTTCAAGGATTAGCTGTGCATTTCTAGGGCTTAACTTTTCATATCAAATCTTAAACATTTAAATAAAATTTCAAGTAAAAGACCAAATAACATGTGCTTGTGTGTGCACGCAGGCACATGTGCTCTGGCACGGGCACACCCACACATGTACACACATGCATACAATTTCTCATCCCTTTTTCTTCTTTTATCTATTAGCACAGCCTATCTTTTCTGATTTATTTTAATGCCCTCATCTTTTGTCTCTATGATTAAAGTGTTTTACTATTTTCAGTTGGTCATGTGTAAGCAATTCTGTAATGACTGCATTGGTCTTGAATCTGTGCTATTAATAAACCTCCAAACTTCCAAATTTCATCAGAAAGTAAACAATATGCATAGAACACTCCACATGAATTCCCTTCTCTGCCCGACAAGCAGGGACCAGAGAAATGCTTGTCTCTGCACGCTACATAAGACTCATAAATTGCTTCATAGGATGAGGAAAAATTTCATAAACACACACAATTAATAACCATGTTCCCAGGGGGTTATGAAGGCCCTCACACTTCCACAGAGCTGAGAAAAAGTACTGTCCTTCCTTTGTCCTTTGGAATTCTGTCTTGGGCCCCACTGGGCAGTAGCATGGGTTCAGAGTCAGATAAAAATGTAAACTCTTAAGGTTTCGCTTTGTGTGTATATGCACGTTAATGTTTTTCATGCTTGAAATTGATTCCTTATTTTTCTTCCAAGGACTAGTCCAACTTTCCTTTATAGAATATGTTCTGTCCCACTATCAGCACACATGGTTGGGTTGAGTTGATTTATCAGCTTGCTTCAGAAATCTGACTTATAGGAACCTGACTTATCAGAAAATTCCATCCATGTGATTGGTCCAGCCATTATGGTACAATTCTGTGCCTCCTGTTGGAACTGCTGGGAAAGGACCGTTTTTGTATGGATACCTGCAGTTTAGGAGATGACAAAAGGGAACTTGCCTGTTTGGAAAAGACTGGACAAGTTATTAGAGATGAAGGAGGCAGCTGGGAAGACGTCATTGGAGCATTCTGATCTAGTGCTTGGTGTCTCTGTGCCCCAACTTTTCACTAATATGCAGTAATAAAGAGTTCAATTTTTTTTAAATACATTTTTATTTTTAATTGGTTAAGTTTGTTTTTGTGATTTGTAACAAAAGACCTTCACTAGTTAATTAAACTGAGGTACAAAACACATCGGAATCCTTGTATGAATAAGAGGCACCTAAGATGGACAGAGTAGGAACTTGAATTGACATTGAAGGATGAATGACATTTTACAAGGGAAGTAAGGTGGGAAAAGGCATGCCAGGGAGGAACAGCGCCATGTGAAAACAGGGATGATGCCAGGGAGGAACAATGCCATGTGAGAATGGGGTGGCGAGGGATTTAGTCAGATATCAGGTTGTTCTGGGAAGTGGTGAGAAGGGACTCGAGAGATGGGCTGGAACACAAATGTGTTGGGATTTATGCACCACACTATGGAGCCACCAAGGGCTGATATGATGGGTCATGGATGTTAGATTGCTAATGATGGAGAAGAATAAGACATATTTTGCTGCAGATGAGGTGAGTAAGAAAGTGGACTTGCAGGCTGCAGCAAAGACACATGCGAGCAGAAGAAGGTTAGCAGTGTTGTTTGAAAACATTAACTCCTTTTTTTTTTGCTCTTGCATCTAAGGCAGGTGTTGCTGGCTGGCTGGTGGCTCTTCTTCCCATTTTAGCATTCTCAATATGTTCTGCAGAGCCAGTGTGATTGTTTGTTAACATTGCCACTCTGAAACTCATCTGCCCTTCCAGGCTATTCAGTAAGCAGTCAACGTGTATGGATGGTGGAACCAGGGTTGGCTCTTGCTTTAGAATTATGGGATACACGTGGGACTCAATCTCTTTAAAACAATGAGTGTGCGTGCATGCGTGCTTGTGTGTGTGTATGTGTGTGTGTGTATGGTGGGGGATTCTGTGACTGAGACCTCAGGAACCTAAGAGAGGCTAACTTTTCTTCTCTCAATGCAAACAACTTTGACCTGGTAGCCAGAACAAAGCCGATTAGACTCTGAGGCTGGCATGCTAAGCTCTGTGTAAAGGAATGTGAAGCATGTTGGATTTCTTTGAGGTCACAGCCTTAAATCTGAGCCATAGTTGCAAGCACCACTGTCGGACAGCTCCTTGGTGGGCTGCTGTGAAGTGAATTATGGATCTCAGGGCCATTTCCAATAGCATAGAGTTATTGCTGGAGACGGGGTGCTGTGAATAATGGAGACAGGGCTGCTTCATCCTCCTCTCACAGGCTTTCCTGCAGCCACTGGGGGACACTGGGTTAAAGGCTACAATGAGGGTTTTCTTTGCAGGAGGATGCCTGATGCTGGCAGTAGAGTTCTGAATTCTTCTACCAGCTCAGAGATACAGTTTTAAAGAGCAGAAGTTAGAATGGCTTTGTAGTTAAAAAATGACTACCTCCTCTCCCCTAGCAGAGAGATGCTGTCTCCTCCAGATCTGTCAGTTGAAAGAGTCTTTAGAGTAGCAACCAATTTACATTCCAGTTAAGCGAAATTCCTCATTAAGACTACTTGGAAGGGATCCCGTTTGACATTTCTAAAAGTCCCCTCAGTCCTTTCTCAGTGCCATCTTGTTTTTGCTCAAGTGAGAAGGACTACCCACAGTTATTTTGAGAGAACTCAGTGTTTTATGGTGAAGCTTTAGCGGCTCTAAAATAGAGGACTACTTGGGTTTTTCAAATTTCAAAGGCCTATTAGTATCTGCATTTTCAGAAAACGTTAAATGAAAAGCATGATAAAATAGCCACCTCTTAAGCAACAACCATTGGCAATAATTTACATTACTCCACCACAAGGGCAGCTTAGACTGATTCCCTTATCTACACAGGAAGTGAGAGTCTAACAGAGTAGCTGGCCTGGGCTTTGGCAAAGCCTGATTCCATCCCTTGTCAGTCTGATTGTTCAGACAACATTGTTTTTACTCTACCCTGAGATGCCATGGTATAGACAGTGGTTTGGTCTGAGACAGATGTCCCCAACATACATAGAGTAGGGCTACTTGTATGTCCCTGTCAATAATGGATGCCAGGCCCTCAGCTGGGTAGCTAAGCAATTTTCTCAATTCTTAGAACAAACCATGTGTTGGGTCCTATTTCTTTCTTTCCCCATTTATAGAAAAGAAAATTGAGATTCCAGTTACCTCACTCAAAAATTTCTAGATGATAAGGAGAGGTGGGGTTAGGATTCAGCTTTCCTCTGCTGCGATGCACACACACTTGATCACAAGAGGGGTACATATTAATAGAAACCAACAGAGGCACATGAAACTGTCTTAGTGGACAGAAAAGAACATTAAAGAGCAAACCAATGCAAATTAAGCATTGTGACAATGATAAAGTAGCACAGGAACATGATTGGTATGATCCATGAAAGGCTGAGATTTCGAAGGAAGGGGGTGGTTTCTGTGTGTGTGCGGTAAATACTGTGCTGGGGGCAGAGTCTTGAAGAGCCAAATTCCAGGGAAGTCCTGAAAGAGAATATGACTTTTCCTTGCCTTATTCTTTCTTGCTGCATTTTGCTTTTAAAATCATTCTGAGACACCCACAGCCCATTTATGTCTCTCTTCCTATATGAAGCTTTCCTATGAATTCTAACAGCCCTACTCTCTGTACCACAAACGAGACTTCTCATCATACTGTCCAGCCATGGCTATTATTGTTTCTCTTCAGTGGGGACCAGGGATAGCAAATGCATTTCAAATCAGATACGAACTCTGAAAGATTGAGAGCAGCTATTGAACTGCTGATTCCTAAGAGTTCTGAGACTTCATATGAAATCAGTAGGAAAGGTCACTATGATCAATTAGTGATGTCTGTCATGGGGCATGTTGGTGTAGAGGAGGCCTTTGTACCACCCTTTATTCCTGATTTCTGCAAACACATAGCTGCCCTTTGAGAAAATGATCCCTGGTTTCTTCAGCCACAGTCCCTCAGTATGCGACTTATTTATAGATCTTCTGGTTCTGTTTCTCGTCTCCCCTGGAGACTGAATCTGTAATTCCAAGAGGATCAGAAACCATTGTATTAAATTTCACTGTAGATTATAGGAACAGAGTCTGCCCTTCAGGTTTGAAGACAAAATAGCTGCTTTCCAAACAGCAACTGTCCCTTTCTTTCTTCCTATACTGTAACCCAGAAAATGTTAAACATGGCATCTAAGAATGTGGCATGAAAATCAGGGATGGGAGTGGATCAGAAACATAACACCTTTAAGCTGAGATCAACTTCCACGTCAGCACTTGTGAGATCAATTTTTCTATTATGTTAATCCAGTCACACTCAACTATTCCCTTTCTTTGATATGACAGTATCTGGTTTTCTTTTCGACTCTCTTATTGTCAGAAGCAGACGGCCAACTGGTAAGAATAGCAGGTCCATGGCTCTTCTTTCTTGGGATGTTGTTAGTACCACACAGGGTAAAGAGCAATAGCTGTCAGGCTTCACACACAGTAGGATGATATGGACAAGGGCCTTGGCTCCAGAGGCATCACAGTAGATCTGGGGGAAACATGATTGGTAAGCAGAGTTTACTGCCTTGACAAAGCTGTGAGGTCAGCATTGTCACGATGCTCTGTCTGTCTATCTCTCTCCTGTAGCCAATGGCACCTGTTCCCTTCCCTGCTCTAGAATGTTCATGGCCTTCAAGGATATATATTCTTTCTTTTAAGAACAGTATTAAGTGCGTCTTAATTACTTCTTTCTTTCTAGCTTGCATTCTGGCTCATGTTCCCTCAGAGTCTTCATTCTCACCTTCATTATATTCCAGCTAGAACAGGTTGCTAATCAACTTGTGGGTCATGACCCATTGGCAAACCTCTAACTCCAAAATTATTTACATTACAATTTATAACAGTAGCAAAATTACAGTTATGAAGTTGCAACAAAAGTAATTTTATGATAGAGATTTCATAACAAGATGAAGAACCATATTAAGTGTCAGCATTAGGAAGGTTGAGAACCACAAGTCTAGAATAAGACAGCCAATGTATTCCCCACTTCTTAGTTTTCTGCTACTGTGATAAAAACACCATGAACAAAAGCAATTTACGAAAGAGAGTTTATTTTGGTTTACGGCTCCAGAGAGATAAGTGTCCATTATGTCTGGAGAACACAGAAGCAAATGGTAGGCATGGTGGCCAGAGCAAGAGGCTGAGAGGTCATGCCATTCACCACAAGAACAAGACAGAAAAAGGGAATTGAAGTAGGCTGAGAGTTTATATTGCCAAATCCCATACTAGTGACACACCAGTCCTCACCTACTAAGTTTCACCAAACAGCATCACCAACTTAGAACCAACTACTCGACTATAGAAGCCTATGGGGAACATTTCTCATTTAAACTACCAGATTTTTTTCTACCACACTTAATTTTGTAGGGGTGCTGATTGGGGAGACAGGGGAATACTAAATATTCCTGGAAGTTGGGATTCTTCTGTTCAATCTCTTGAGTGCTGGAAATACAAGTGGGCACTACTAATAGTCCTGTATTTTTCCCGTCTAAGTAGTAACCACAATACTTTGATTCTGGTGGTTTGTATATTTTTTTTATAATGTCTTGGTTTGATTTCCCTGGATGACTTTCAAGCAGTATGACAGGACAGAGGAGAGGGTGCTTATGGTCATAGCAGTTTCCTGTGAATCACACAATGGTATAATCTTCTCAGCCATGGTCCAGCTGTACTTGTGTGTGAGCTTACATTTGCTGTGGCAGAGTCTCCATATGGATGAAATCACTTCTACTGGAATTGAGAGTAAAGTAAGGTGGGCCATTTAGTACTGTGTAGGGTTGGGTAAGACTTAGTGCAAACTAAAGACATCCAGTGTGATGTGCTGTGGTGGTGCGAATATGCTTGGCTCAGGGAGTGGCACAATTAGTAAGCATAGTCTTGTTGAAGTAGCTGTGGCATTGATGGAGGAAGTATGTCACTGTGGGGGTGAGGTCACAGACCTCCCTCCTCGCTGCTTGAGAGTTTTCTCCCATTTGCTTTTGGAACAAGACATAGAACTCTCAGCTCCTCCACCCTCATGCCTGTCTGGATTCTGCCATGCTTTCCGCCATGCTGATAATGAACTGAACCTCTGAACCTGCAAGTCAGCACTAACTAAATGTTGTTTTTTATGAGTTGTCTTGGTCATGGTGTTTCTTCTCAGCAATGGAAATCCTTACTAAGACATGTGCCAAGGGAGACTGTATTTTTCCTGAGACATAAGGCAGCCAGATGTTTTATATAAATCCGAAAGGCAAAGTTAAGTAAACAAATGCTAGACCTGAAAATCACTGTTTGAGAGTGTGTCATCCCACTTCTTGTTTCTGGTATGCAGCTTGATGCCAAGCATAGGGAACATACTCAAGCACTATTCACAATTTACAGAATAGGCCTTAAGTTTCTATTGTTTACTCTCCCATGCCCAGTACAAGGCAAGCGTGAACCACATAATCTTGTATCTTCTCTCCAAAGAGTAAATGTTTTAAAAAGTTATTTAAATAATTAATTTTTATTGTTTGGAAATTTTATACATTTATGTAGTGTGTTTTGATTGCTTCCATCCCTGCCTGTATTCCCTCAATCCTTTCCATTCTATCTACCTTTTTGGTCACCCAAAGTGCTTTTTTAAATAAGCCCCCTGATTTTTGTTAGTGTTGTCTTTATGTAAACATAGAGTATAGGAATATTTGGGTATAGGAATATCTCAGCCCTACTAAAATATTTTTAAATGTCTAATTAGATATGTATGTTTCAACACCCGGATGAAAATAGTTACCTATAGTGAACATTCATTTAGTTTATAACATAAACACCTGTAATTTCAGTCATGTATTAATTTAAAAATCCTGACCTCCATTTTAAAAATCTTGAGACAATATTCCTATCCATGTATATTTTGGAAACTAGTCTCGTTGACATTCTCTCCCTTCTCTTGATCCTACTTCTTTAGATTCAAGTAGTTCAAAAAAAACCTTAGGCCATTGCCCAAAGATATTTCAAAGTTGACAGTGTCATACTAAATTATGCAGAGCCCTATTGGCACCAGCCAGCCTGATGCTGGTTCTAGCATCCATTAACCCTCTTCAAGGGCCTTTTGGTGGCTTAGACGACTTGAATATTGCTCTTAGTGCTGTGCAGGGGCCAATAGGTGAGCACATTTCCCCCCAAAGCCCTGGAATATAGCAATAAGCTTTCTTCTTGGGTTTACTTTTGAGGTTTATTCAGTCTAGAGAATCATGAGGAGGGACTGGGAGCTGATGCAGGGGAATCAGAATGGGGAAGAAAGACATAATGGTTTGATTTTGCCCTGGGCTGGACTGTGAAGCCTTTGGAGCACCAGGCTAGAAAGGCCTACGGAGAGGATTGAATCCAATGCCTTCATAATTTAGAAAAGAAATATGCAAACAGTTTTAATTAGGTATGTTTCCCATGATGTCTCTTTCTTTGACTCTAAGGCCCAAACTCTTATCAGATCTCTTTCAGAGGAATCTATTCAGTTCCCAGTCTTGCTCATTATTAATTACAAATCTTTCAGCAGGAAGCTTAGCACTTAGGTACCTGAGCCTTGTTATCTTCAAAGTGGAGTAATAATCTCCACAGTGATTTTTATCATCAAGATGAAATGCTGTAAATGAGGAGCTCATTTGAGTCTGATGCAGGGGCTTCATGTGTGGAGGCTACTATAACTTTGTCTCTACTGTTATCGGAAGTTGTAGGTCTTTCCTAGACAGCATATGCATTCTCGAGAGATTCTCCTATGTCTCCTTCCCTAGATACCCTATGCTTAGATAAAGACATAACAAAACCCCAGAACTAGTAAGAATGCTAGCTGTTATCAATGAAGTTGGATTAACTACTACTCAACAGCTCTTCTTTTCTTTTTTTCCTACAGAACACTTTGAGTTCAGATCAAAGATTTTCTGTCCATCATCGTCTCTGCACACTGAGATGACGATGCACTGAAGAGAAATACATGGGATGGGGGTGGGGTAGATGAGATGGTGTGTTCATGTGCTCCTAAGTGGTTACAGATTTAAACATAGCAAACAGCATGAGATATGACCCAAATGATATTGCCACTGGACAGTTTGAGTTGAAACAAAGGATAGTCCAAAGCCACAAGTCTATTATTTACCGGTCTTGTTTGAGAGAATGAGTCCAGCTTCTGACAGAAACACTAAATTGGATATTGGTGAGAACTTGTCACTCAGGTCCTCATTAACAGATGCCTCATTGCTGCTCCCTCGGTGCATCTAATGGATAAGAGATGCTTCCAGAGTCCTGGAGGCATCAGCTCAGCATTGTCTGAAAATATATCAACTGTCATTTTCTTTTTTTACCGTAACTGAAGCACATGATTTCAAAACATCTTTTTTTTGAATTGCCGGATCTAGAAAAAATCAAAAGTGTATTTGGCTTGAGGCTGAGTGACCAGAGGCCACATTCTGAAATTCTTATCTCTGAACCCAAAGGTTAAAAATAATTGCAAAGGATGGACAAAGTAATTTCTAGAACAGGCCAAGGAAGGCAAGCTAGTGGCTCTTTTCCCACCATACCTCCCCTACCCAAATTTAAGCTAGGAGATTTATTTTTCCTCTTGACTCTTGGTAGATTGCAGATTTGAATATCCTAACATTCATCATGCAGGTTTACCTTGCTTTTGCTAATTAACCTACTTAATATTTCTCTAGCACATACTATGCGCAATGGACGGTGGTAGTTTGTATGGGTTCTCCCTTAAGCAGAAGTATAGTCTAATATGGTGGGAAAAGTCCGGGGAACACATGAAGAGGTAAAAGAAGGAAACTAGATACATACAAAGTTCCAATTACAGTGAGTGATTTAATGTGCTCAGACTTAGTTTGGAGCCTGGCTGTTGGTGAGCACTCTCTGGGGAATAGGGACTAACTATATGCTTTTTCCAGTTAGAAAATGAACTGTGTACTGATTTGGTAGTCTCTGAGGCTGACTTCTAATCCCACCTCCTCCTTGGTCAGCTGGCCATTACTTAACTTCAGCCTCTGCTAAGGTAGGCTTCCTTGCTCCTTCCTTAGTGGCTCCAGTCTGCAGGTACACATCTCCTGTACCTCTTTGCTTCCTTTTACTGTGATCTCAACTTATAGACCACAGGTGGTGGCCCCTTCCTCCTCCTCCTCCTCTTCCTCCTCCTCCTCCTCTTCCTCCTCCTCTTCCTCCCCCTCTTCTTCTTTCTCCTCCTTCTTCCTCCTCCTTCCTCCTCCTTCCCTCTCCTCCTTCCTCCTCCTCTTCCTCCTCCTTGTCTTACTCTTCTTCTTCTTCCTCCTCTTCCTCTTCCTTTTCCTCCTCCTTCTCCTCTTCCTTCTCCTTCTTGTTTTTAATAGAAGTTTGGGAGGGGAACATATCGCCTAAGTTACTTTTCTTCCAGTACACTTTTAATCTTACAACCCTGATTCAGTTTATTTATTTTTTCTTAACACATAACCAGTAAGCATCTTGTGTTTTAAGAAAAATCTTACATATCCTGTCCCCTCCCACAACAGTGAATGTGAATGATAAAACTGGGTACACTTAGTAGAGGAGTCTGGGCTGCTCCTCTGTGGGCTGTAACTTGTCAATTCTCCTCTGGTCACTATTTCCACTGAATTTACTATTTTACTTTGATCTTTCTATATTCATGTCTTCCTCCTAAGACCTAACAGTTGTCACATTGATGTATCACAGTAACAGGAGCAATTTGTCTTTCCTCAGCTTATCTTTTCTTTTATTTTATCTTTTCACAGGTGCCTGTGATTGCTTTCAACTGTGTCCTCTGTGCCTGCCACATAGCCAGCACAGGTGCTGCTCAGTAATGCCCACTGCACTGTCCATCATGCCCAGACTCTATGTGACTTGTTAGGTGCCATGTTACTGCAAACATTAGTTAATTGGCTTGCAGGATGTAAGAGGAGGGGTGGGAATAATTTCATGTCTATTACCCAAATGCTGAGGGGATGCAGAAAGATGGTGAATGGAGATACCTTAATACACTCTGGATGTTAGCAGGGAAAATTCACATGAAAGCGTAACTATAAGCTCTCTCTTCCATTTGAAGTACTAACCTTGGCTATTCTGTCCTGGAGGCAAAGCAACCTTTGAGGAGTACAGACTGTGCCTATGCATCCAACAGCACTTAGGAGCTCATTTCCCTTTCAGCTGACATCTCCTTGATGAGGCCAAAGGATACAGCCATCCACTAATTGCCTGGTCTCAGCTTTTTTTTTTTTTAACTTAAAAATTTCCTTCCATGCTGATTCCCTATTTTAAAGGAAATTTACAATTGAATCTAATTTAAGGGAAAGAACAACATATTCACAGGCCAGAAAGCCCCAAACCAAGATTATATCCTTGTGTGCATGCTGTGAAGTCTATTGCACTAGCTATTATTAATGGTCATTGGAGCCTCTCTTTCCAGGAGGTCTGGAGACAACCTTTGAACAATAAGAGGGAAGACAAATATTCCATTTCTTCCTGTTATTATTAAGCTGATATTTATTGAGTACTGATTACAGACCAACCATCATGCTTGACATTTTGCTTATGTTCTGTGCAAAAAAAAAAAAATTTCAAAAAGGTAGAGGGCTTTAGGATGTCTATACTTGCATGTGAGGAGGTAGACAACAGAGGGTTTGGGTCATTCTTATGGATTAGATGCCAAGTAAGTTAGAGCTGCTTGCTGAAGATGGAGATCTTTCTGTTTCATCCTCTTCTACCTGGTTCTAAGCCTGGGATAAATGAGGGTCAGTTGCTGCACGAAAAGCATCATTTCAGGAGCTTCCCTTCTGTGCTTGCTGGAAGTTGCTTCTGAAGCTTTTCATCCTGAAGGCCAAATGGGTTCTCACTGCTGAGGCTCCTGCCCCAGTTGGTGTGCATTTTGGGGACTAACATCTAAGGAAAGGGGTGTTATCTGAGATACTTGAGTGTGGAGGGGATAGGTGGAACACTGAGAGCTGTGACTGGAGGATTCATCTCCCTGCTTTTGGCTCACGATCAGAATTTAACAATGAGAAGCAGGAGGCTGAGAGGCTTGCCCACAGGACCTGAGCTTTAGAGTGCTCAATCTTGCAAGCAGGAAAACGACGCAGCAGAAAGTAAGCTGTGTCAATGGAGTAACTCGTTGACCTCTGGCTCTGGGCTGTCAATCTCCATAGACATGGTACTAATTTGTTTTAGAAACACACACACACACACACACACACACACACACACACACACACACGAGGCAGCTGTAGAGTTGGTGCCATCTCCTGCCTTCTGGCTCTAGGCTATCACTCTGAAGTTATCCTATGCCTTATCAAAGATGGAATGGAACTAATCACCAAGTCCTTTACCACACAAGCCTCCTGTCACCACAGCTTCTCACCATGCCTGGGTCTAGACTTCTCTCAAGTGACAACTGGCTAGTATAGCAGTTCCCCACCCAGTGACTGTGTGACTTGGTGTCTACAAGCTTCGGGATTTCCTGTTCCTTGTTATCAGACCACCAGTGAGACTCAATCTTAAACAATAGGTTCCCTTTGAAGATGATTCTTGGCTACCCCCTGTAGGACAGGGACCTTGTCTGTGAGGGAATCACTGTCTCACTAGAGCCCTAAATTAGATTTGTGGCTTACAAGACCTATGGGCTTGTTCTGTGGGGAGGGTGGCCAGGTCTTTTTGCTAAGACTGTCTAGATCACCATCTAGATTCAATGTCTGCTTCCCCCTCCCACTCTATGGAGCTGCATGACTGTAGCCCTGTAGCCATGTTTGCCTCTTGTTGCTGGGTTGCCCTTCTATTCCCATACTCTTGTCACTGACCCCCCCACCCCCACCCCCACTTCAGCCTTGCAATTAGTGATGATCTTCCGTTCTCTCTCTTTGTTCAGGTTATCTTGAATTCTACTTCACTGTGTCATGTGGAGGCAGCTTCCAATCTGCTATCTTCCACAGGAAGTCACCAGTTTAGTTCTTGCATATTTTGCTTTTTATTTCACTATTTGTCTTTTGAAAAATATACTTCTAAGACTAAACAGTGCCTAAAATGTGGAACACCATTTTAGCTTGGTGACACACATATGGGCAACCCAGGCTGGAGCAGACTTTTATAGCAAGAATCTGGAAGTATTGAGCAGTGTCTACATTAGTTTTCATTATAACACACACAGCGACAACAGGTCAAGGCTTTCTTCTTTCTGATTCCTAGGAGTTTACAGAGGGATAGCACACCATTAATAAGCTTTATTTATTAAAACTTATGAAGCCTAAGCTCACATCATGGTAAATTGTAAAACTGTAGAAGATTTCGTTCCACTTGCTTTGTTATGGAATCCATTTTGCTACAAAGTCCTTCTTTCACAAAGTTATATTTGTGTATGTGTGTATGTAGGTGAGTGTGTGCTGATAGAGATCAGAGGATAATTTGAGGGAGTTGGTTTTCTATTTGTAATATGTGGGTCTCCCGGCTTGAATTCAGGTCATCAGGCTTTGGTCGCAAACACCTTCATCTGCTGAGCCATATCGCCAGTCCATATAGAGATACCCTAAAGGAAATATGAAAAGATATATTTGAACTGATTCTTTTCACCCAATACAATCTTCCTTCATACAGACACCAAACAGTGAATGGAATCAAGAACGTATGATGGTAACTGTGACAAGGATGATTCATGCTTCCCAGATCTTATATCGTGAGTGGAATGTGGAAAGATAAAAACATCCAAATAAATAGATAAGTAGGTCATTTTAAATTGTGTCAAGTGATAGAGAGTCCAACAAAGGGATAGGACAGAAAGTGTTCTTGTATATGTGGCAGTGAGATGGTGGGCACTTTATTGTCTTAGGATAAAAGCTGTTTTGTCTCTGTTATAGTATCGTGAACCATGGATACATGAAATGACACCTTGGTGCCAGTGTGTATTAAAGCATGTTTAGTGGGAAGCACAGCTTGTAACTCTTAAGCCTAGTATTGCATAGACTGCATGGCAGTCACAATAGTTGTTCTCTTGCTTTGTATCATAAATCATGGACCTGCTGATGATGCAGAGTCTCTGGAGATGCTTCTCATATTTGTATTGGTTGAGCAACAGCAAGACTGAACAAGTTTCTTCCTTGGTTCCAGTGTACTGAGAGAGTTGGTGCAGACAATCTTGACCGTCCTTTTCATAAGAAAATAATGTTGAATGCTCTGGTCCTTATGCGCCTTCTCTTCTTTAGACTAGACTTCTCTTCCAATTGATTATTCATGACTCAGCTCATCTTCAGATAACTTTCTTCTACCAGTTAAGTGTATGATTTAGTTCTGAGAACTGCTTTCTCAAGCAGACAGTCTCTTGAGAAGATCTGGAGGCTTGTCTAAGAAGAACACAATAATTAAAATGTCTGGACATAGTATAGAAAAGAAATAAAGGATAAAAATTTTGAGTCTGGGAAACCTAGGTTTGAGTACTGACAATTATTCAGGGAGCTTGGCACAAGTAGCCAGTCCTTCTGCAATCTTGTTGACTCACCTGTAAAATGGGAACATTGGTAATATCTATTTTGTTGGATTTTTATTAGGTATTGAAGAAATAGTGCGCATAAAATGTCTGTTGTATGGTATCCCTAAAGTGTTAACTGCTGTTATTATTTAGGTACATCCAGAGCCATTTAAAAGGAATTGACTTTTCATGCTCACTTTCTGATCTGGACTGAATGTGGCTGTGTGAGGCCTCTGGCCTTTGCCTGAATCCAACAAAGAACAGAGTACATTCTCTGCCTGATAGCTTCCTGCTGTGGGCAGTTCACTTCCTCTTTCTGATGACAGAGCAGCTTTGATGAAAAAATAAAGTTTGAAAATAGTGAAAATAGCTTGCAAAGGGAGGAAGAGAAATATTTTACCTTAAAAGAATTACTTGTTTGTTTTTTTTTTAAAAACAAACCTTGATAATTCAGTTATGCTCTTTTCAAGGCAACAGTTTGACCTCTGGGTTAATCTTTTACCCGACATTAGAGTTTGGAACATTTTGTCCCCCCAAAACTCCAAGGCAATTTTCTGATGTTTTTAAGTCCTGAAACTCAGAAAGAATATTTCCTCTCCCTTAGATATGTATCTACTTCTGGTGGATAGAAACAGCTGTTTAATGGCTGTCTAGCAACATTGCTCAGTGGCTGAGGACAGACTGTGAGACAGTCCATGCAGTCGAACACCCAAGGACAATTAGAAAGACAATGTAATTACACAAGTTGAAAATAGGTCAGGATTTGGGACAAACACCCAGATGCCTGGGAAAGTGGCTCTGGGATTTGAAAAGCCCCAGGAGTGAGAAGTTATTTGGGTTGCTGTGCCTGGGGGCCCTTCTTTGTTTTGGTCTAAGCATTTAAGCAGAAAGAGTGCAATTCAAAGCACACTCCTTGGAGTGAGGCTGGACAGGGTTTATCAGGGTAGGTATCTTGGTATCTGGATGCCAGAAGATGAATGTTGGAATGTGTGAGTTATGGAGGTAGACAGCACTGTGTTTGGTAACTGCTCCCCTCCTTAGGTGATCAAGGCAATCTTGTTTACCTTCTCTGTTGTGTGTTCATTCTTATGTTGGATATGCAACAGAAGTTATATGCAATCGGGTGGATTAAGTGGGATGATAAAAGTAGTATTTAGCAGAGTGTGAGGTAGTTGACAAAGAATTTAGCAGGGCATGACACAACATGAAGTCTGGCCCTTAGCTCCAATTGCCTTCTATAATTCTTTTCCATGTGTTTACTTTTCCTTGCAAAGATCCCATATTCCCTCATCAGTCACCACAAGGCCAGGGTATTTGCTTCACCACTGATGCATAGATTTTGAAGTGTATAGGCCAAGTGTTGAACATGTATATATCGGAGTTGTCTGGTTTACGGGAATCACCCAAGGACATAAGACTGTTGGACTTGTGGTCTGGAAGCCAGAGCAGGTATGACTCTGATTCCAGAAAAAGTTTTATGAAACTGCTTCATTTCAAGAATTAAGGGGTTTTGAGAAATAAAACAAAACCTGGCTTCATTCAGGAAAGCTGGTGAAATGATGTGATTGTTCTGAGCCAGGTTATCTCAGTGAGCAAAGAGGATCAGTGGAAAGTCTCAGGTTGGGGCCAGACCAGTTCACCACCACATTTCGAATGTTGGATTTCCACAATGTGTGAGCTCTGACATCTTCTGCAAATCCACTGTCAGTTTTCTCATCTACATTGAGGAAATACTACCTCTCTGTAATTACTCTGTAATTTTGAATATGTCAAAGGTTGTGAATATAGAGTATTAAGTGAAAGCTTGACGCATAATATGCAGATAATACAGTTGATATTATGTGTTTCTTAAAAATAATATTTTTACCATGGTATCCTTTAGCCCTAAAATCCCATTAAAGTACACAGTTATCTTTCATACAGTGACTTCTATAATACTTAGTGTTGTAAATATTTATTGAGGACTAGTTCAGATTCTGTAAATGACTAGGATATTTTTGTTTTCCTTAAGGATTTTACATCTCAGTAGAAGGAACAGACATAGAACCAATTCAAGACAGAAGACCTCCAGGGCACTAAACAGAAGGCTCAAGTGTCCTCCTGCAAGGAGGCAAACAAATTAATTCTGTGTCAGACAATCTGAGCAGGAATCTGCTGAGGAAATGTCTTGATTGGCAGATCTTTGAATGTGGGCATCCTTCTGGAGGTCACAGAGGCTGAAGGGTTGGAACATGTGGCCCACGACATGATAATAGATGCTCAGTCTGTCTGGGTGCTGCAGAAGGATGTTACGTAAGACATTGAAAAATTACGTAGTGTTCCATGCTAGAGATCTTTAATAAGTCTTGAATAAATTAAAAAGTATCTTCTAAAACAATGACTTCATCCACAAACTCCCCCTTTTCCTCTATAAACAATGTTTACACAGTGTCTGCTTCTGCCAAATTATATTTTGGTGGTAAACCAATGTAGTAGTTCGTGATTTAGCAAAGGAGAGAAACAAAGCACACACAATTCCATCAGTAGTCAGGGAATAAAGGATGCCTTACATCAGGTGACCCAGACTACACTGGAGCAGTAGGAGAGGGTGTTTTATGTGGAGTACCTTAAAACTGAGGCCCAAGGAAATGACTAAAGGTGAATGAGTGAAAGGGATGAAGGGAGAATATTTTGAGTAGAACTCTATCATGATTTATACTTTAGGCATGAGACCAGTCCTGAAGTTTTAGGAATTGCAAATGAGGCAAGTATTGGTACAGTATTAGGTACAGGGAATTAGAGTTTGGAGGGCCAAGAAGATCATTAAAAGCCATGTACCATATGCTGGAGATCCTGGATGTTATTTAGAAATCTGGGGAGACTTGAAGTCCTGCTTGCTTTCAATGTAGGGAGTCAGACTGGATGACCAAATTCCATTTGAATTTCAGAAAGATAGGACTGTCAGCAGACTGAAAGGTGAAAATTAGTAGCATGGAGGTGATCCAGCAAGCCACTGTCATCATTCAGGCACATGCCACTAACTGTACCATGATCACCCCTCCATACCTTGCTAATATCATGTCCATTGTAGTTGGTTGTAATGGTGTGTATGTGTTGGCTCTGGGTTTCTGTCAAGTTAGTCAATGTTTCTAGCCATTAGTGTGTGGAGTTGGGGGTGGGGGTGTAGAGGTGTGGGAAAGGTGGGATTGAGGCTTCTGCACTTTCCCAATGGGAAGAGGAAGAGATCCTTTCATTGGGAGACACTGTAAGCAGGACTATAGTGTCCTATGTAGTGTGTGACGGGTTTTGGGAATGATCTTTAAAAATTACTCTAAAAGCGGTTGCTTCTCTTTCTAAGAGTCCTCAGTTTGCCTATGGGAATGGCAAGCACTGTCCGTTTACTCTAATGAAAGCCAAAGGCAGCAGCAGCTGTTAGAGAGAGTTGTAAGCAGGGTGCTGATTTGAGAGTAATTGTATGTACTTCTGAAGTTCTTCTTTTTCCCCTTAGGAAATCAGAGCAGCGAGCAGCATGGCATCAGAGTGAATGTGCAAAGCTCCCTGACGTGGGCTTGTTGATTGGAGTGGTCTTGTACAGTTATGGAAGATGACTTGAAGAGGATTTCCTTGGTTCAGCAGACATGTAGCTTATCTTTTCTATGGCTGACTATTTGCCTCTGCTGTTGTTAAGAGGAAGGAAAGAGCAAATGTGAATTAGTGTCTGTGTTCATGCTAAACCTGATGTTAGAGCTGGGGGAGCCAGAATAGATCATGAAACAAACTGGACTTGAAAATCAGTCTCCAGGTGGTGAGGACCTTAGTTCTAGGACATGCTTCACCTCTGTGTTTTTAATTATTATTACAATATTAGAGTTTCTATATGCTTACTGACCTGAAACAATAAATACAAATTTACAATCTGAAGTGTGTTTATGATTCACGAGTCTGAGCATGTATTAACAACTCTGACCTCATTTGGAAACTTGACTTGAAGAAGAACCACTTCTAATCCCCCTCAAAATTTCTTTCAAAATTAATTTTATATAGATGTAGTGCTAAATTTCCTGCCATGAGTGGACTTTCTAGTAGAATCATGTCTTTGAACCCAGAGGCCACCTGTCATGTCTCACCACATGGCCCTGTCCCCACCACGGCAATTCCTCTCTTTTTGTTCAGTAGCAATGTTTCTCTATCACTTTGAGTCTCTCAATTCACTTTTAAGGGCCTATCTGGTTAGTTGAGGCTCATGCATGAAACCCAAGAGTTAATTGATTAGAGGTCTCAGTTCTTTTAGTAGCAACCCTTCCACCACAGAGAGTACCATAACTAGAGAATGGGAACTAAATTTTTTCAGTTACTTTTCTCTTCTCCTTTCTCCTCTCCTCTCCTCTCCTTTCTTCTCTCCTTTCTCCTCTCCTCTCGCCCTCCCTCCATCTCCCTCCCTCCACCTCCGTCCCTCCCTCCCTCCCTCCCTCCCTCCCTCCCTCCCTCCCTCCCTTCCTTCCTTCCTTCCTTCCTTCCTTCCTTCCTTCCTTCCTTCCTTCCTTCCTTCCTTCCTTCCATCTTTCCTTCCTTTCTTTGTTTTTGTTTATTGGGACAGGATTTTTCTATGGTCCTCTGGCTGTCCTGGAACTTACTCTGTGTACCAGGCTGGCCTCTAACTCAGAGATCCACCTGAATGCTGGTCTTTTCTTAATGATAACCATTCTGATTGGGGTGAGAATCACATTTTTCTTGTTGAATATTTAAGTATTTATGATTCGTTATTACAATAATTAATGGGATCATGGGACATTACACATTTTATATTTTTAATCTTTGTGTATATACGTGTATGCATGAGTGTCTGTGTAAATCTCAGAACTCAACCTCAGCAGTTGGCCCTTGCCTTTCATTGTTTGAGACAAGGTATGTCTTTTCTTTACTACTGTAAGCCAGGCTAACTAGCCTCTGAGCTTCTGGAGACTTTACTATTTCTGCCTATCATCTCCTGTGGGGACACTGACATGACAGATGTATGCTACCACCTACCACTTCAGCTTCCCATGGGTTCTTGTCATCTGAACTCATGCCTTGCTTACATGACAAGCACTTTACCCACCGAGCCATTTCCTAAGCTCAAGCATAAGGACTTTTAAAGCTTATTTATTAGGTATTAGTAATTTCTCTTCCAGGAATAATGTTGATGGTTGTTAAGTCTAACTGTCCAAAATTATCTGTAAATGGGAGAAAAGATCACGTCCAAGGCCCAGGGTTACTCAAAGATGAGATGACATTTTCTCAGGATGGTTTGAAAGAGACAAGGGAATGGGAGAGTTATTCTTTTTTTTGTTTTGTTTTGTTTTGTTTTTCAAGACAGGGTTTCTCTGTGTAGCCCTGGCTGTCCTGGAACACACTCTGTAGACCAGGCTGGCCTCAAACTCAGAAATCCGCCTGCCTCTGCCTCCCAAGTTCTAGGATTAAAGGCGTGCGCCACCACTGCCCAGCTGGAGAGTTATTCTTAAAGGCTTGCATAAGTACAATTCCTGCATAGTACACATTAGCAGTTTCTAATTTCTTTTAACTTCACATTCTTCTCATTGTTGGATTAGATATTATTTTTAAACAGTGAAATTAGTTCAGAAAATATCCAGAGACAATTTATCAAAGGCTGATACTCTCTGTTTTCAGAAATAATGGTCACCATGGAGCCTGGGACAGTCTGTATATTTAAGAGGAAAATTGCACTCTAATGTGTAATGTACATTGAGGCTTAAATTACACACAAACGTATATATACCCAGCATGGATGCATTGAGCTTTAGATGCTCAATTTTACAGGAATGTTTGAAAGAGTAATACTGGCAACAATATGGAATTCTTAAGCTTGAATTATTCATTGATTTGTAAATGTTCATTACATGCCTACTGTGTGCTAGGTATTATTTTAAGTGCTAGTGTATGTCAGTGTATGTCTCTGCTTTGGGCTGTGGTCTAAGATGTGAACCCAGGGTGTCCTGCTTCTGCTGCCCTCATTCACTCTGTCATGGACTCTGATCCTCTGGAACCATAATCCTAAGGAAATTTTTTTAATAAGTTATCTTGCTTATGGTGTTTCTTTCATGGCAGTAGAAATGTAAGTAATATATGCTGCAAGCCCTTTGCCACCTGACTCATTTCTTCAGCTCCCATGTCCAGGCTTTCTGAGATATGCTTTGGCAGATTGTCTTATTGACCTATACGCTGCAATTTCTTATACATAGCATAAGAAAGGGGAGTAAATTGTTAATCCCATTTTACAATATAAGCTATATGACCTGGGAATATCATCCCAGGTCATATAGCTTATAGCTGGGAGAGAGATACCCCTGAGATACAGTATTTCTGGGAATTAGGGAGCACAAGGCCACACATGTTCTGGGATTTCTAGGAAGAACTGGATGATATTCTGAAACACTGACTTACCAGCTCATAAGGTTGTCTTGGTGCCTTAACTCCTTCAAATAGATTTTGCTGTCTGATGACACTGACTCCTTACATATCAGGCACGGGGAAAAGAACAGTAATGTGAGACTCTCCTGAATAAATCCTTCAGAAGGAGTCTGGGCACACACTAAGAAAGGAAGAGTTGAGCCAGGCGGTGGTGGCACATGCCTTTAATCCCAGCACTTGGGAGGCAGAGGCAGGCAGATTTCTGAGTTTGAGGCCAGCCTGGTCTACAGAGTGAGTTCCAGGACGGCCAGGGCTACACAGAGAAACCTTGTCTCGAAAAACCAAAAAAAAAAAAAAAGAAAAGAAAAAAGAAAAAAGAAAAAAGAAAAAAGAAAAGAAAAGAAAAGAAAGAAAGAAAGAAAGAAAGAAAGAAAGAGTTGTGTTTTTACCTGGGTGTGGGGAGCTTAAATTACATGGTGCACCAGAAGCTTTCACTATCTTCCAGCATCTGGATTAGAAATAAATTGAGTTGGTTAAAATTGTATGATAGTCAGTATCAGGAGATGGGATAATAGATAGGTAAGATCCAAGATCATGTCATCTGTTTACAATATGTTTTCTCACTGAAAACTCACTGGAATTGAGGGTTCTAGTAGTCTTCCGTGTGATGAGATTACACACACACACACACACACACACACACACACACACACTATATCACTATATACTATGTACGTTTGGTCTAAAAGACTATCCCTTTGCAGTTTTAGATATATCTTTAAATGAGGCCATCAATGATAGATATCTGCTGATACCTTCCCGTTGGTCTCATGGTGGAGTTGAGGTGGAGTGAATCTCAGTTGTTCAGCCTTTTTCCAGGAAGTCTTACCTATTAAGGTTTATGTGGAGCCCAGATCTCTCAGGTAGGCTAACAAACAGGCCAGTGGAAGGTAGCTTACTAGGGAAATGAAGGTAGCCTTTGAGGGATATGGGATGTTGTTGACTTACGCAATCTTCCCAGAACTGTTAAATGGAGAGAACACATCTTTTGTGTTTTTGCCTTGTTCTTTCACATACTCTTAAAACAAGTAGTTTGGAGTAGATAAGTCATGTCCAAAGGCACAAGGCAAAAGGTACAAAAAAAATGTGTCAATAAAACAGGGACAGGTTATCCTGGTTATTTTACATTCACCTAATTACTCTCCCCACGGCAGAAAATACTCAAAGTTTGAAATGACCCCAGTCTTTTTTTCTCTTCCATTGCCATCAACTGCTCATAGAATCTGTCTTTAAAAAGGATGATCCATAATTCATATCCTCTCTTTGCCTTTCTTTCTCCCTCCCTCCCTCCTCCCTCCCTCCCTCCCTCCCTCCTATCCACCTTCGGGAGATCGGAAGAGGGATAAAAG